>NC_067495.1:108854194-109175396 GCF_947179515.1 Apodemus sylvaticus
CCCTTGAGGACATCGGTACAGGGAGAAAGTTTCTGAACAGAACACCAATAGCGTATGCTCTAAGAGCAAGAATTGACAAATGGGACCTCATAAAATTACAAAGTTTCTGTAAGGCAAAGGACACCATCAAGAGGACAAATCGGCAACCAACATATTGGGAAAAGATCTTCACCAATCCTACATCAGATAGAGGGCTAATATCCAGTATATATAAAGAACTCAAGAAGTTAGACTCCAGAAAACCAAACAACCCTATTAAAAAATGGGGTACAGAGTTAAACAAAGAATTCTCACCTGAAGAACTTCAGATGGCAGAGAAGCATCTTAAAAAATGCTCAACTTCATTAGTCATTAGGGAAATGCAAATCAAAACAACACTAAGATTTCATCTTACACCAGTCAGAATGGCTAAGATTAAAAATTCAGGAGACAGCAGGTGTTGGAGAGGGTGTGGATAAAGAGGAACACTCCTCCACTACTGGTGGGGGTTGCAAATTGGTACAACCACTCTGGAAATCAGTCTGGCGGTTCCTCCGAAAACTGGGCACCTCACTTCCAGAAGATCCTGCTATACCACTCCTGGGCATATACCCAGAGGATTCCCCACCATGTAATAAGGATACATGCTCTACTATGTTCATAGCAGCCCTATTTATAATTGCCAGATGCTGGAAAGAACCCAGGTATCCCTCAACAGAAGAGTGGATGCAAAAAATGTGGTATATCTACACAATGGAGTACTATTCAGCCATTAGAAACAATGAATTCATGAAATTCTTAGGCAAATGGATGGAGCTAGAGAACATCATACTAAGTGAGGTAACCCAGACTCAAAAGGTGACTCATGGTATGCACTCACTAATAAGTGGTTATTAACCTAGAAAACTGGAATACCCAAAACATAATCCACACATCAAATGAGATACAAGGAGAAAGGAGGAGTGGCCCCTGGTTCTGGAAAGACTCAGTGAAACAGTATTTGGCAAAACCAGAATGGGGAAGTGGGAAGGGGTGGGTGGGAGGACAGGGGAAGAGAAGGGGGCTTATGGGACTTTCGGGGAGTGGGGGGCTAGAAAAGGGGAAATCATTTGAAATGTAAATAAATTATATCGAATAAAAAAATTAAAAAAAAAGAATTGATGGGCTCTGAGTTATGCAAAAAAAAAAAAAAAACCCTGTTCAAAAAAATTAAGCGGCCATAGATTGAGGAAGATACTCAATAGTGATCTGTGGTATACTCCTGGGCACATGCAACTGCACACACACAAAAACATAAAATGATAATATTTAATTTGTTTTTACAAAAGAAGAATGCACTTGGCCTACATGTTTTTACCTCTTTAAACCAGCATCAGGAAACTTCTGGAGGATTCCTGCTTACATTATAAGCATTGTGTCCACCTTTGAAAAAGACTACTGAAGTGTGTCCAGGGCAAATGGACTAATGGCTCTCTCTCCTCAATGACTGACGTGGGCACAGTGATAGTGAGGCCAAAAAAGTCTCCCTAAGAGCTATTAGGAAGAGACTAGTCATGGATGACAGAGCAGAGTCGGGTAAACACATGAGAGCAGAATGTGGGAATGACGGGAAATCCAACGCCTATTTCAGGACAGAGGGGGAAAAATAGACACTGACTTTGTTGTTATTGTTGTTGTTGTTGTTGTTTTGTTTTGTTTTGTTTTTTGTTCTTTCGCAGTTTCCTCTCAGGGTAGTGTAGTTTAGAGCGGAGGTTATTCATTCAGTGCTTTGAAAATCAGTACTTCTTATTTGGTGGTCAAATGGGAGATGAGAAAAGATACCCAGTGCCCCTGCGTACTGGCTGGTTTTGTCTGTCAACTTGACACAAGTTGGAGTTATCACAGAGAACTGTAGGGAGGGGGGTACCCGATAGAGGAGTTGGAGAAGGGATTGAGGAACTGAGGGGGTTTGCAGCCCCATGGAGGGAGCAACAGTGTCAACAGGCCAGACCCTCCACCCTGGAGTTCCCAGGAACTGGACCACTAACCAAAGAATACACATGGAGGGATCCAAGGCTCCGGCCTCGTTATTTGACAGAGGATGGCCTTGTTGGACATCAGTAGGAGGAGAGGCCCTTGGGCCTGAGGGTGTTCGATGCCCCAGTGTAGGGGAATGTCCCAGCAGGAAGACAGGTATGTGGGGGGAGCACCCTCATAGCAGCAGAGGGTGGGGAATGGGATAGGGGGTTTCCAAAGGGGACACCTGGCAAGGGGAAAATATTTGAAACCTAAATAAAGAAGAAAATAACCAATCAAAGTGAGAAATTTCAAAAAAAAGGAAGTTAGCTCGTATAATCTCTGTCCATTTTTCTGAACCTCAGAGTAATCATAGATACTAAAGAATCTATGCCTTAAGAAATCCTTACTAGCAAAGTCAAATAATTTTCGAGGCTGAAAGACGCTTATTGTGGTACTCCAGATGGGAAGTGCAGCTGGGAAATAGAGGCTGTGATGGCCAGAAAGGTGAAAATAAAGGAAAGGAATCACAAAAGCCACCCTGAGAAACAGTGTTGCTTTGCAGCTCTGGGTCTCTTAAAGCACTTTTGAGAATCAGAATAGCATCTGATAATTCTTTCAAATCAGCTTCTCCCTTTGCCCTCTGCTAATCTCTTTTATAGGACTGGGGAACTCTGTAATATATACAGGGAGAGAGTGACTCAGTATTCTTTAAGGGTATGTGTGGCCCCTGGAAATCAACCATGCTTCAAAGGGTGGCCACACATCCAACAGTACATAGGAAACTTGAACTGGAGTTAGTGAATTTTAATAGAGGAAGAAGACAGAGTTGGATAGGTAGAGAACAGAGTGGGCCTAGAAGGAATTGAGAGGATGCAGTTAACATGACCAAATAACAGTGCATACAATTCTCAAAGAACTTACTAAAAATACACAAAAATATACGTCACACCTTATTTTCATTTTCTTAACAAACATGTAATAGATGCATATATGTTTTGGTAATCTAGCAGACACTGAGCATGTGACCTCTCAATAATTACTGAAACTGCATTTTTTTTAGAAATATTGAAGTTTAAAGAGATGACTTGATTTCGCAAAGCTAGAACATAGCAAAGTTGTTATTCTGAACAAAAACAAACAAACAAAAAAAAAACAAAAAACATGCCCTGATCTTCTTTCTATATCTTTGCAGCAACTTCATAGCAACTATCAGAATGTGAAGTGAATGAAAATAAATAAATAAAAAGGAAAGAAAAGGAAAGGACATGACGGCTCCTAGGTACCTGGAAGAGAAACTTTATTATAGAAAGAGAGAGCATAGCCAGAGGCAGAGGCATCTGGGGGTGTCAAGAGTGGTCTTGATCTTAAGCCATGTGAGGGGAGAAGGGGTGGGAGGGGACAAGGAAGAGCAGATGCCCACCAAGAAGGGTAACCTGAGCCAAAAGAGTAGACAAGAGAACCAGGTAGCCAAAAAGTCTCAATTATATAGGGATGGATGTCAGCTGTGAGAAAAGCATTCCAGGCCACAGAGTCTGGAGAAGTTCAGGGGAAGGGACAGAGTAGGCCAGCCAGGAGGGCCCTATAACAGATAGGGACTTAGGGATGCTGGAAGGACCTGGTGGCCAGCATCTGCTTTGATATGTTGAAAGGCACCTCAGCTGTTTTTCTTGGGTTTGAAACCTAATTGGATAGAGGAACAAAGGAGTTCTACTTAACATTTCCTCTTTTTCTTGCTCCCTACTCTCAGAGGTTTCTTCTTGGAACTGTATATTCATGTAGTTTCAAGAGTGGCTCGTTAAGTACAGACACAGCTTTTAAAATGAAGGTCGTTTCATTTCTTTCTGTAATGGTTTTTAGAATCTTGAGAGATGCACAGACGCAAAATGGTTTTTCTTTTTTGTCAAGAAGTAGTCCAGCGCTGTATACTGAAGGCCACATGGCCTGAGAAGAGGAGAAATTTGCAGAACAAAGAAGCTCTTCATGCTTATGTCCATTATCAAGCAACCATTTCACAGAAGGATCCAGAGAAGGGAACAACATGAAGTGCAATTAGCTGTGGCTGTGAGACTGGACCTTGGCCCTTCTGAGCCATTACAGGCTTCCTGAGCCCAACCAAATTACCTGCTTTTCAATAAGATCTTTATCTGCCCTCTTCTATTCTTGTCCAAAGTGCTGTCATTTCCTTTCTGGGGGTTGCCTCCAGGCAGTATGATGATGGCCCTGGCCAATACAGTAACCTTCTCCTCCCCCCACCCCCTCATCGCCCCCTCAAGATGAATTATATCTTGGAATTCCCATGGTTTGATGTTTTGTTCCTTATAGAACACAAAACTAACTCCACCTCCCAGCTGCAGGCAGCCAACATCCCTCCCACCACACAAAGCATCTCTGCTTTGAGGAGTCTTCCCTGAGTGACTGCAGTTACTTGTCCCATGCACCTTCTGCCCTGGTCATGGACTTCATCCTGGGCAGCAGTAAATTGGAATCTCTATGTGTTCTTTCTTTCTGAATTGGTTAATATTTAAGACATGGTGTGCCGGGCGGTGGTGGCGCATGCCCATAGTCCCAGCACTCTGGGAGGCAGAGGCGGGCAGATTTCTGAGTTTTGAGGCCAGCCTCATCTACAGAGTGAGTTCCAGGACAGCCAGGGCTACACAGAGAATCCCTGTCTCGAAAAAACCAAATCCAAAGACAAAGTGTGCCTGTACTTTTAAAGTATATTTATCCTGTAACAAGTTCATGTGTGTATATTGTTGTGTTTTATAAAAATAGAAAAGAAATATATTTGGTGGATGTGTAGTCAGGTGTAGGAGAAGGGAGTGCTTCTGCCCACCTATGCCAAGGCATCCCTTCCCCCTGAGGGACCAGCCACATGAAGGTATAGTATAGAATAGAGTCTATTCATGGCATGGGGAGGGGAGTTGAGAGGGTAGTAGAGACAGAGAAAGGCAGAGAGGGTGGGGGTGGGGTGGGGAGAGAGGAGTGGAGTAGAAGCCAGAACAAGAGTGGGAGAGGAACTGGGGAGAGAAGGGGGAGGGAAAAGAGGAGAGAGTGGGAGTGAAACTAGAGAACAGAGCAGAGCGAAAGCAAGAAGTCCAGAGAGAGCTGAGAGGGCAAGTAGTACCTGTATAGTCAAGCTCACCTGGCTATTGCCAGGTAGCTGTGGGGCGGAGCCTAAACAAATGCTAACATATGTAATATATTATAATGTGTGCAAGGAAACAAGCTTCGCTGCAGAGGGTGCTGCCCTTCCAGTATCTGTTCTCCAGCTTCATTATGCGCCAAGCTAAACTTAACTGTGCTGCCTGGTCTTTCCTGCAGGCAGGTGGAGAATGAGTACAAGCAGACACCATGACGTGGGGTTTCTGGGAAAGCCGCTATGCAGTGCATGGTATTTGAAAGTGATGCTGAAAGTTCCAGCAGACATCTTGGGACCATGAGGGAAAGGTCAAGAGAATTACAAACAGCCCTGGCATTCTTGAGCTGCTAAGCCAACACCAGCAACCGCCTACCTTTGGACTTGTCGTTACATGAGACAAATAAACACTCATGTGTTTCAGCCACTCTAAACTAATTTCTTTCTCTCACAGACTAAAACAGTTCTGAATAGATCCATTCCAACATCTTTTGTTCTGTCCTCCTTGGCTCTCTATTTATTCCTAGAATTTCCCTACCTCTCCTCCATCCTTTCTCTGCATCTCAGCCTAGTAAAGTGCATCTGTGGTGGGAAACCTATTTAAAATAATGAGCACAGTACAGAATCAGATTTGATTTTATTATCTCCCAATCCAAAGAGAATATTTGTGTTTGACTGGTTGCTTTGGTTTGGTTTCTGGAGTTTTGTTTTGTTTGAGATAGAGTCAGCCTTAACTGACCTGGAACTAGAAATACAGATTAGACTGGCCCTAAACTCACAGAGATCTGTCCAGCTCTCCATCTAGAGGGCTAGGATTACAGCCCTGCACCACTATGCCCAGGCACATAGGCATTTTACTTTTATGACTGTCTCATGTTCTGTAATGTGTGTTGTGATATGTGTGTGTCTGTCTGCCTTGTCTGTGACAAGTGTTATTACTCTTACTGATGGTGCCTATTTCTTTGTATTTTCTACAGTCAAGAGCAGAGACACAAAGAACAAGCACTTAACACATCACCCTCTAGGATGCTTGGCACTCTGGGTTCCTTCCTTAACGCTGGAAAAACCACTTATTTTTATTTTAACTGACATACTCCTCTTTTGCATTCCTGCCATTTGATTTTCTTAGATCTCTTTCTCTACCCTAATAAGTGGCATTCAGTTGTATTTGTAGCAAGGCCCCTTCCCTGAAACTACCTTTCAGATTTGTATTCCTTGAAGGATGTGGTTCTATATTTCTCCTGACATTCATATTAATTCTTGCAGAACTTATCTTTTTGAATATCTCTTTATTTGAATACTATTTTTATTCTTGCCTTCGAACATCTCAATTTGATATTTTCTTTTTTTAATAAATAATTTTATTTTCTGTATTCTTTGTTTACATTCCAAATGATTTCCCCTTTCCTGGATCCCCCCTCCCCATATGTCCCATAAACCTTCTTCTCTCCATCCCTTCTCCAATCACCTCCCTCCTTTTCTTCTCTGTCCTTATATTCCCCTCCAATACTAGATCAATCCTTTCCAGGATTAGGACCCTCTCCATACTTCTTCATGGGAGTCATTTGTTATGCGAGTTGTGCCTTGGGTATTCAGGGCTTCTGGGCTAATTAATATCCACTTATCAGAGATTGCATGCCATGTGTATTCTTTTGTGATTGGGTTACCTCACTTAGGATGATATTTTCCAGTTCCCCATTTGCCTAAAAAATTTTGTGAATTCATTGTTTCTAATTGCTGAGTAGTATTCCATTGTGGAAATATACCACATTTTCTGTATCCATTCCTCCTTTCAGGGGCATCTGGGTACTTTCCAGCTTCTGGCTATTATAAATAAGGCTGCTATGAACATAATGGAGCATGTGTCTTTATTGCATGCCGGGGAATCCTTTGGGTATATGCCCAGGAGAGGTATAGCAGGGTCCTCCGGAAGTGTCATGTCCAGTTTTCTGAGTAACCGCCAGACTGATTTCCAAAGTGGTTCTACCATCTTACAGCCCCACCAGCACACCCTCTTTCTCCACATCCTCGCCAACACCTGGTGTCTCCTGAGTTTTTGATCTTAGCCATTCTGACTGGTGTAAGGTGAAATCTCAGGGTTGTTTTAATTTGCATTTCCCTAATGACTAATGAAGTTGAACACTTCTTAAGGTGCCTCTCGGCCATCCGAATTTTTTCAGGTGAAAATTCTTTTTTAAGATCTGTACCCCATTTTTAATAGGGTTATTTGGTTCCCTGGGGTCTAACTTCTTGAGTTCTTTGTATATATTTGATATTAGCCCTCTATCAGATGTAGGGTTGGTGAATATCCTTTCCCAATTTGATGGTTGCCGTTTTGTCCTTTTAACAGTGCCCTTTGCCTTACAGAAACTTTGTAATTTTATGAGGTCCCATTTGTCAATTCTTGATCTTAGAGCATAAGCTATTGGTGATCTGTTCAGGAACTGTTCCCCTGTAACCATGTCCTCAAGGGTCTTCCCCAGTTTCTTTTCTATTAGTTTCAGTGTGTCTGGTTTTACATGGAGGTCCTTGATCCACTTGGAGTGAAGTTTAGTACATGGAGATAAGAATGGATCAATTCACATTCTTCTGCATTCTGACCTCCAATTGAACTAGCACCATTTGTTGAAAAGGCTATCTTTTTTCCACTGGATGTTTTCGGCTCCTTTGTCGAAGATCAAGTGGCCATAGGTGTGTGGGTTCATTTCTGGGTCTTCAATTCTATTCCATTGGTCCATTTGTCAATTTGATATTTTCTAGACCCGTTTATTTTCTCTTCAGCATCCCTTAATGTCTATCTTTTTGTATCTTATGTGTGCTATTTACTGGTTGATATCATCTGACCTATATTCCTATTCACAAGTTATTGTCATTTAAAACCAGTGTAAATTTTACTCTTTTCATAAAGCATCCTCTAAAATAAATCAGTGTGATCTATATTCCTGTTAGTTTTTTTTATCCCCTGAAGAATTTATTATGTTGCACCTTTTATCAGAAGCTGCTGAGTGTTTCTTCACCTCCCCCATCATAGTCTAATTCCATGAAAATGCATTAGGCTGTAGACAGAATCTGTCTACATATGTTCTGAGTTCAGAGTTAAATCACATTTGAGTCACAATCTCGTCATTAGAAATGTGACTTTGCATTTTGCTTCTCTGAGTCAGCTTATTTCCGTTTATAATTCTGCAACTGAAACAGTCACTAACACCATACCTAGCAAAACTGCTCAATAACTATTTGCTGCTCTTTTAAAGGTTTATGGCTCTGCAGCTTTCTATCTCTTCAGCGTGTCCCCCAGCTTTCTGATACTTTCTGATACTGACACTTCCCTATTTCTGCTTGCCTATTCCAAGGCTTAGCCTTGTACACAGGACAAAGTCACAAAATTCTCCTTGAATGAATGCCCAAACATCACACGGTTTTTATATGAACCATTTAATTCAATTGGGGTAAAAGCAGCTCTTATTTTGTGTGAAACACCACCAGATGGATGCTTCTGGCCTGGCCCAACCAGATGTATCAATGGAGCAGCCTGTCTGAGCACCAAAGAGCCAGGCTTTTCAGTACTGTCTGGACATGCTGGCATTACTAGAAATGGTGAAAGAGAAAGAGGGTTTATATCCTAAGGAAGTGTTTGGAGCTAAATGAAAATTGTAGGCTGAGAAAATGAGCCTTCTCTTTGAAAACCAAAGGCTGCTTGTGAGTGTGAGTCTTGTACAGAGCCAGGGCCATATATGTGCAGTGGGGAGCCAGGGTTTGGGGGAATCTTTTTGCTGGACTGTAGTGAATTTTACATCAAACCCTCTCAGCATTTTGCTCTCCATAGACGCAGCACTTTTTTTTTTGTCAAAATTCTTATTCTCGGCATGCTCACAACCCTACATTCCTGATAAAAACCAGTGAAACCAAGTGGATTATTTGAGGGATAAGATATGAATTTGGTCAGCCTCACATTTCATGGGGGAGCACAGAAAATGTTTCTTTTCACTCTGTACATACTGCTTTATATTCCTTTAAACTGCCTGTATTCCAAAGTTATCACTGCTATAAGAAGAACATAAATTCTTTGATGATGTTTTGAAGAGAAACACTGTATTTTGTAGCACACTGATTCTGATATTATCACCAAGGTTTCCCTTAGAGTAAAAGAGCCATGGTGAGCAGTCATTTTCTATTAGATATTTGCGTTATTTACATTTCAAATGGTATCCCTTTCCCCATTACCCCTCTGAAAACCCCCCTATCCCATCCCCCTCCCCCTTCTTGCCAACCCCCCACCCACTTTCCTGACCTGGCATTCCCTTACACTGGGGCATCGAGCCTTCACAGAACCAACAGCCTCTCCTTTCATTGATGTTTGAAATGGCCACCCTCTGCTACAAATGCAGCTGGAGCCATGGGTCCCTCCATGTGGTGAACAGTCTTCTTGAGTTATGCAAATCTGTCACAATTAAGCAATTCTGTATGTATACTTGGGTTATTGCTTCTGTGAATTTGAAGAAGAATCAGAATGATGGACTTTACCACTAAGTGATAATAAAATGAAGTATTGTTTTAGTATCACACTGCCAGCTACTAGTGCTATTCTTGAGATCCAGTTGTGTCTGAGTTGAGATACAAAGCCATCCTATTACATGATACATGCCACATGATCATCTCCAGCTCCCACTACTTACACAAGAAATTCAATTAAAAGGCTTCATTCTTGAAACCAAAGGTTCTTCATGATTTCCTGGCTGATCTTAATTTCCATGCATAACCTATTATTTTTATGCTGTACATTCAATTAGACAAATCAATAGACCAAGATATAGTCAACATTATTTGTTGACCTGTCTATTCATTGACAGATTTTCTTTCATGGTTTCTGGTCCCCTTCACCAAAATCCATCTTGTTCTTGGCTACCTGTCAAATAAAAAAGAGAATTCAGAAAATAATAGAGTATGACCAAAAAATAACCACCAGAAAGTAAAACAGGTTTTCTATATAGTTTTCTATGGGTAAGAATTCCTAGATTGGGATGTTAACTGTCTATTTTAAATTAAAAAGAAAAGTTCTGTAAAAACTAGTTTTTAGTTCTCGAAGAGATGTTTGTTAGATTTTGTGTGTGTGTGTGTGTGTGAGAGAGAGAGAGAGAGAGAGAGAGAGATAGAGAGAGAGAGAGAGAGAGAGAGAGAGAGAGAGAGAGAACTTCAGGGAAATAATTTGTTGAAAGGGTCATCTCATTTGGTGTTATGTACAGGATCACAGGCAGAGCCTCTGGCTCCTGTCCCTTACTGAATTTGTCAGGCTAAGAGTGGGAGATTTTCTTTCTTGCCATATGTTATTGAAGAGGCTGGAAGAGACCTTCTCCTGTCTCCTACTGTGTTATTGTTCGCCAGCAGTGGTGTGGGCAGACAGAGGAATGTCCAAGTGGGAAGTATTTATTAACAACTCTGGTTAACAACCCATTGAGTTACATGACTTTAAATATATTGCCACACAGGCTTGGACAATTCATTTGAACTTTTGGTAGCAGCCAGATTCTAGACATAAGCCTAGGGGGTTGTAGCTTTCTGGGCAAGTAAGTAGGTCAGTGAATAAAAGCAGCAAAGTAGCAGATCTCCCATCTTTAGCAGGGCTGGAGACGCTGGAATAACAAATCCGGATCTACAACCGTGGGTAAAACCTTGGTGGCTGGGGCAGGAATGTTTGCCCCTGATTGCTACTGTTCCTGGAGGTCTGGAGGATGGCTTGAGGAAACTCCCAACCCTGGGGCAGAAATCTCTGGAAAGAGGACTAGAGCCCTAGGGAGCTTCCCTAGATTCCCACCTCCAGCTGGCTTCCTTCCCTCTCCTCCATGGAGCTTGCTCTGTGTTCACTAAAGCCCAGTAGCATATGGATTTATGGAGTGCCAGCTGGGACCCGATTGCAGAATATGGTTATGCAAATAAATGAAGGATTAGGACGAATCAGGGAAGAGCTGTCAAAGCTTGTCTATTGCCATCTCTGTGGCAGTCTTGGAGGTCTGGCTGCTTGCTGTCTCAGCTTGATCAAGCTCAGAGTTCTAGCTGGCAGAAGCCAAGGCTGTTATGCAGCCAGAGGTTGTGGTTCCTTTCGTAGCTCCATTGCCCTAAGGACTTGAGTTCTGTGCCCCAAAATAAGTCCCTCAAGGACAGAACACGCTGTAGGAAGAGAGCGGGGCAAGAGTAGAGGCTCCTGCCTCTATCATTATGTCCTGAACAAAGCAATAGATTCGTTCTTTCTCTTTCTCATTTCTTTTCTGCTCTTTTCTTTTCCTTTCTTTTCTTTTCTCTTCTCTTTTCTCTGCTTTTTCTTTCCTTTTTTGCAAGGACGGAGTTTTGGAAGCCTTTCTTTTCTTGAATCAGTTCAACTAGACTGTCATTGAAGAGGTAAAATGTGAGGTCTGTACAAAACTAACCTCCTACTCTCAAGTAAAAATTTGTCTTGAAAAGGGCTGTAACTTTTGTGCAGTGAGACAGCAGACCTAATTTCTAATTTGACCTGAAATACTGTGTTTGAAGTACATACCAAAACATACACACAAACACACACACACACACACACACACACACACACACAAACAGCCTCTATCCTTCCAACAACATGCTTTGCCTGTAACCTTGGTCTGAAACTGCTAAACCTAAGAACACCTTTACTCTAGGCATTAGATTTGCCCATAGTAATGAGCTGGTATGAAAATGTTCTTAGTGGCAGCTGTGGTATTACAAGACTATAATCTTAGCACTCAAAGATACGAAGATCAAAAGTTTGAGGGCAGCCTGTGCTACATCCTGAAGCTTGTCTCAAAAAAAAAAAAAAAAGTACTGGCAAGCTAATGTTCTCCCATAGGTAGCCTTTCATTTTGTGTAACAGACACAAATACAAATGGAGAGGTGAGTGTTTGCAAACAGCAAACAGCTGAATTAGGGCAGCTTGCCAGCAGAAAATCCTTCAAAAATGTCAGAATGGCTGTATTCTGCTCCTTCCTTCTTTTACTCTTTCTCTTAAGGAATAGTGTCAGTTTTCAACAGTGCCTTTTGGATAGTATAAAATGCTAGGGTGATACAGAAAAGACTTTGTAGGGAGTAGAAGAAGTCCTGAGTATGTGAAGTCCCAAGTGAATGTATGTTGTTGAGGGGGTGGGGGAGATCATGTTATGGACCCTAGACTCTGACACTGAGGAAAACATCAAAGCCTTCCCTTCTGATTCATGCGAGATATAGATTTCATGTGCAGAAAATGTCCACCATGGCTTTCTCTCAAATCCCCCAGATATGTATACCCTAAAGATTGATCCCCTATAGAGGATCCAGCTCCTTGATCCAGCTGAATAATATTAAACACTGCCTCCATGCTTATCTTTCTTTTGTGTGAGTGCTGTATGTGCTTGTACACCTTTATGCCAGAAGAGGGCATCAGATCCCATTACAGATGGTTGTGAGCCACCATGTGGTTGCTGGAAATTGAACTCAGGACCTCTGGAAGAGCATTTAACCTCTCAACCACTGAGCCATCTCTCCAGCCCCAGTTATCTTATTATAATAACTGCACCTCTTTTTTCAACTATATATAGTAATTCTGCCTCTCTGTTCAATTCTATATAATAAATACTCTGAGCATCTGGGGTGTTGCAGTTTCTCCAGTAGACAATTTAGACTACCCCATCCCATCTTTCTCTCCATATCTATCTATCTGTCATTTGTTCAATACTGACCACCCAAGTCATGTCTGTCTCTGGAGCCATACAGGACATGGCAAGACTTTCCATCTCCTCAGAAGTCCACCTGTGTTTGCAATGGGCTTATGAATAAGTGGTAAATGACAACTCAGGAAAGCCATATATTCCTATGCCAGGCATTTCTGATGAGGGACAGTTTCCTCTTGCCAGAAAATGTTCAATATTTTTACAACTTAACTTTCAGAGTTGGAAAGTCTCCTTATGGCCTAAAGCCTTCTAAGTTTCATTAACTCCCTGAGACTTATGGGCCTCCTCCTTGCCTCAAGGAGGGAAAATTTCAATTAGGAGGAAATAGCTACACAATAGCATGTCTGATGTTACCTGCGTCATGTCTGCTTTCTACTATACAGTACTGCTCTGTTGTTTTCAGGTGCTAACGGATGCAGTGATGAGCTCTCTCTGTATATTTGCATAGGAATAATGCATACTATAATGTGGTACCAAATTCATTTTTTAAAAAAAATGAATGATTAAGAAATATACAAATATTGAAGTGACCGAATGTTTTTTATTTTAAGAACTATAAGGTACACAGTGTCTTTCATACAAAGTAATACTATATGGAGAGTAGGTAAAAAAAAAAATAGTATCAGAAAGATGGTGTGAAAATCTGCTTTGCTTCTTAGAATTGGGTGATGTGGTCTTAGGAATTTTTTCTGTGTTCTTAACGATATGTGGGAGAGAACTATAACACTGTTGCTGAACTATCATGATGATTCCAAGGACACAAAACAAGATCACTCACCATCATTGGTGCTAACATTTACAAATTTACTGTTTTGTGTGGGGACCCAGCCTCTGTGTTGTTGAGGATGATGATGATGATGATAATAATAATAATAAATAAGCATCCATATTTTGAAGTCAAATTTACTTCTTCAAGGTGTAAAAAAATGAGGCTTAGGCAATTAACATGCAGGAGGTCCTAGGTTCAATTTCTACCAAAAAAATAAATGAAGAAGAACAAGAAGAAGAACAAGAACAAGAAGAAGAACAAGAAGAAGAAGAGGAAGAAGAAGAAGAAGAAGCTGAGAAGCAGGAAGGTGGAGTGGAAAGATGGCTTGGTAGGTAATATGCTTCCTGGGCAAGCATGGAGCCCTGCCTTCGTTTCGTTAACATTTGTGTAAAACAGCTGAGCTCAGTGACATCCACAAGCCATTGCTAGAGAACAGATAGAAAGGCTCCAGGTTCTTGCTGGCCAATCCAGCTAGCCAACATACAATGGAGTACATACAATGGAGACCCTGTCTCAAAAAATATATATAAGTTGAAGAGCAAGGGAGGAAGATGCATGAAGCCAAACTCTGACCTCCAATGTTGAAGCACAGGGTGTGTCACACACAGAGATAAATGTATAAATAAATGAACATCACTTTTAAAGGATATGACAACCAAAAATGCCTCCAGACACTGCCCAAATGTCTTTGGGTTGGTGAGAGTGGGCCTGGCAAGAACCACCAAATAAAAAGGTAACAGGTGTGGTAAATTGAAACCAGTAGATACCCATTAAGCACTAGCTATTACTATGATTAATATAGTAGCAATCCAGAAACTATTTTACAGATGCTGAACATTAAGATGTATGTTTAATTTGAATTATAATTTAATTTTGAATTTTAGCATATTCTTTCAGACATCTTTCAAGCTTGTTATGCTAAGAAAAACACCAGAAATTTTAGCATTTCCTCCTTGCCGCCTACATTAGTGTGTCCAGCATTAAAATTAACACATACTACCTGGTCTCATTATTTATATACTCAAAAATAGAAAAATATTATTTGCTGGGCACTGTGGCTTGTACCTATAACCTCAGAATTCAAGATGCTCAGGCAAGAAGGTTCCCACAAGTTTGAGGTCAAACTGGACTATACAATGAAACTCACCTCCACCCCCTGAAGTCCAGTATATTCCTTGAACAAGGTTTCTTAGATCCACATCCATTTAGTTGTCCAAGCCAAACTACCTCCCACTTCAACTAATTAGCAAGAACTGTCCATTCTCCCTCCTACACATTTACAAAGTGCACCCAGACCCAGCTGTCCCTGCAGACACCATCGTCTCGCTCCTAAACTACTACAAAGGCTTCATAATTCATCAACCAAAAACTTACTTTGATCATGTCCACATGCAGTCAGTCAGAAGGAGCATTCTAAAGCACAGATATAATTAGATCATTCTCCTATTTGAAGGTCTCTAGCTTTGCGGTACTGCTTTGGATTGAATTCAAAGGGCTTGGTACAGCTTTATTGAGTTGTTCACTAGCTAACCCCTGCTAACCTCTTTTCAATAGCTGTACAGTGTTTCAGTGAAATGGCCGATTAAGTCAATCCCTTTTCCATGATGTTTTCTGAGCAGGTGTTGTAGGGGTTGTGTTATAGATATATTTATTGGGGATGGGTACCCCCAGTCTGTTGTTCTCTGTATTTGGAATTTGACTAGTGTGGTTTTCACTAATTGTCTCTGTCTCCTGCAAAAAAAGAAGTTGTATTGATGAGGTGTGTAAGCTACAATTATCTGTGGGCATAAGGAAAGTATATAAAATACAGTTAGAATTGATACTTGTTTAGGAAAATGGCATCAGCAGGTTCTTTTCTAGGGCCTATGACATCATCAGATTGGAATAATACCAACAGAATATTTCAAATAACAGATTTAAATGTCACTTCTCTTACCAAAATGCCACGTCTTTTCTTTCTACATACAATATTGCTTAAATTTTTTTTTTCTTTTTGGTGCCTAGCAATGTATATATAAAGCTGAATGAAGTCAAAGACCCCAACTTGCTCATCCTTACAATCCTGAATCACATAATCCAATGCCTTCCATACATATACTAGACTCTTGGCAATTATTCCTGAAATGATGGGATAGCATCTGCATGTTCCTTATCCAACCACTCCTCCTTATTTCCACTTGTGGTCTGTACAGTTTTATTAGTGAGTCAGGCATCTGTCTGAATGAAATCCAGCTAGACACACCCAGGTCTGGGGAGACACTCCCGGTTTCAATAGAAACAGCTCCTGGATGTCTGCCTAACTTCCTAAAGCCACCAGAACGTTTGCTGTTCAACATACACAGCCCTGCTTTTCATTTGTTTCAAAGAATGTATCCTTCACAACACATTATGTAAAAATTTTCAGCTCAGGATTTGTTTTCACGATTTTCCATGCCAAAAAATATTCTTGCTTTACTCTGATCAAATCCACTCTGCATCCAATTCTGATCTCAATTCTTACTTTATCCATGATGTCATCTTTATTTAAGCCTACGTTTATCTCTTCTATGTCTGAGTTCCTTTGCCAGAGATAATGTAATATGCTATGGCATTTCAAATTCTTCCAAGCGTATGTCTTCCTTTCCCTAGTAAGATCCTTGAAGGATTATTTCTTAATCTTCTGTTGTATAGAGCTGCTCATTGTTAGATTGTGAAATCAACAAAAGCTTCTGTATTCCTTATAAGTAGTTTCCTTCAGCTTAAGAAAAGATTCCCAGAACTTACTCTCTCTCACCTATAGAGCAACTCAGTAGGGTTAGCTGACAAGCTGAGGACTGGCCAATTCTCTTAAAAATGAGAATTTCTTAAAATCATGCTTTTATAATAATTAAATCAGTTTGGTTACAGGTAAGCTAGTCGGATATCTTGTGATTGATTAAAGAAGGTGAAAGAAAATCAAATGGCTAATTTGTGTCAATAGTCATAAAACATGACTAAACAACATTGGAATAAATCAAATTCATTATCATATTTAATTTGCCTAGTGTTTCAGATAAAATCATGTATCCCAGGCTGGCCTTGAACTTTTCACTTTGCCAATGATGAACTTGAGTGGTTGATCTTGTTTCTATCTCCCTAGGACTAGGCTATGAAACGTGAACCACAACCCCTGGTTTAAACAGTGCTGGGAGTCAAACCTAGAGTTTCATTAATTTTAGATAAGCATATTAACAACTGAACTACAGTCGCGGGCTCTAAAATAACATCTTTTATTGTTAATTGATGAAAACATAAAGCCTATATTTCTAGAGATGAAATCGTTCTGGAACTGAACTCAATATGAATGATATTTGGTCTTATATATCCTTCAATAGATCCATCAGTAATATATAAGATTATCCAGTAACTAAGTGTGGTTTGGTCCCAAGAAGTTTGCTTAAATTCCACATATTGTATATGATGGAGTTGAAGGGGAAAATTGAACAAAAAGAATAGTGTAGCTTAGACTTTTTAAGAATTACATAGTGTATTAAAGAGTGAGCAGGATGGGGTCTGGAGAGATGGCTCAGTGATTAAGAACACTGACTGCTCTTCCAGAGGTCCTGAGTTCAATTCCCAGCAACCTCATGGTGGCTCACAACCATCTGTAATGAATTTGATGCTCTCTTCTGGTGTGTCTGAAGACAGTGACAGTGTACTCACATCTATAAAATAAATAATTTATTTCTTGAAAAATGGATACTTAGAAACAATGCCCACACAAATTTGAGCAGACATGTGCATAACAACATCATTCACAATAGTTTTTTTTAAAAAAGTTCAGGCCTAGACAGAAAAATAGGTGAGTATAATTAAGTTCAAGTTTGGGGACCTGAGTTCAAATTCCTAGAACCCCATTTAAAGCTTCATCATAGCCAAGCATATATTGCCCTTGCTGCAGTGTGGAGAGAAGTAGGTAGATCACTAGGACTTGGCACTTGTCAGGTTAGATCCAATTTCGTGAGACCCTGTTTCAAATTACTAAGGTAGAGAGTGGCAAGGCACCCAATGTTCTTTGTTGGTTCTCAGGTATGTGCAACCACAGGAACATTCACACCTGTCCATGCATATATGCATACACTGCACACACACACAGATGCACACACCCTTAAAATGAGAAAAAGTTGTAGAAACAACACAGCTACCCATCAAATGTTGAATGCATGATTACAATATGGTATGTTCTTACAATGGAATATAATTTCTCACAGAAAGGAAATAAATACCAATAATCCTAAAACACAAATGATACTTGAATGAATGATAAAGTGAAAGAAGGCTTCCAAATGCCACATACTACATAATCTGTGTGAGGTAAAATGTAAGGCTCTCATGAAAAACTGACAACAGAGTTTTTCAGGGCATGTGTGTGTGCATTTATATGTGTGTGCCTATGTGAATATGTGTGTACCTGTATATGTGTGTACATATGTGTGTATATGTATGTGTGCATACACACACATTTATCTTTATATGCATATATGTGTGTATGCATAATGTGTTAAAAAGTGATTCCAAAAATTGTGAATTTTTTCAGAATTAATATTGAAAATATACATAATCATATTGTGGTAAAATTTGTCCAACTCTGCAAATACACTAAAATGTTAATAACACAAAAATGTTAATAGCATTTATTTATTCATTCATTCATTTATTGTTATAGTAACAGAGATAGAAGCTACTGCCTTGACAAGACTAGACAAGTACTCTACCACTGAACCCCAAACCCAGCCCCAAATTACAGTTTAAATGAGTAAATTTGAATAGCATATGAATTATATTGTAATAAATAAGCCTTTTCAAAGGCACTTTTAGAGGAAAGACCAGGTTCCCAACTTAAACTACTATTTCTGCATCAGAATCTCAGAGGGTGGGGACCCAGAGTCTACATTCTAGCACATCCCTGTGTGCTTATTACCCATGACTCAAGTTTAGGGATCGCTGAATTAAAGGATACAGAGGCTTCACTGTCTCCATGAGGTATAACTGCAAATGGCTTCACCTAGAGAGAAGTAGTAATCATTCTAAATGAATAATATTCAAGCTCATTGCTATTGTCGCATGGGGATGTAAGCAAGCCACTATTCGGACATCTCTCAATTTCAGATAGTTTCTTCTCTTATTCAGAGACAAATGCTGACAAAGTAGAACCTACTAGTACTTTACTCCCCAAAAATTTATCAGTGAATTGTTGGTGCTATCTCATCTGAAGGCATTAGGAGAAAAAAATCAGGGTTTTCTTCTCTTTACACTTAAGGAACAAAAGTAAGATCCAACATCATATAATAAGTAGGGAACATTGGGAAAGTTTGAATTGTCTTGCAGGTCTCTCTCTTGGCTGCCATTGAGATTTTAAACAGTGCATCAGGTTCTAATGATGATTATCTAAAAGACAAGGAAATTATACATAAATAGTGCATTCTAGCTTTATAAACAAAAAGCTTTTTGTTGTATAAAGTTTTATGAATGAAAGCTCTACATTTTCATATCCAAACAGTACAAGAAAGAAAATTTTCTTCAATATCCAAAGTCGCAGGCCAGGCAGTAGTATTTTTAGAAGCCTGATTTGAATGTCACTATGGAAATTAATTTTGTACACAGAATCTCCAGTTAATGTCGGTGATCTTATAATGAAAATATCAGAGCAGGGCTGGAGATGGGACTCATCTGGATAAATGCTTGCCTAACAGGCATGAAGCTCTGGACTCTATCTCCAGCACTGCAGAAATCAAGCAAGGACACGTGGCTGGAATAATCTCAGAATTGGGGAGGTAGAGATAGGGAGATAATTCCCACAGCTATCAAACATAAGGGTCTGAGGCCAGCCTGAGCTACATGAGAGTCTGTTTAACAAATTAAGTTACATTAAAATCAAATAAATAAAAAGAATATAATAATCTGGACTGAAACATAACACTGACTAGGTAAAAATTTAATCTTAATATTCCTGTTTTATGAATTTCAGAAAGTGTAGGGTAAATATGAGTTTAAAAAGCTCATATAAATTTTGCATTAATGGAGTCACTGTACTGTAAACGATCTAGATAGGTAAAGTGTTAGGTTACCTCATCATAATTCCTTTTGAAATAAAATATGACATGTACAGGACATAAATGAGAATGTTTTACTCCAAAATGTATGGAAAGTATATATTTTCTTTTCTAAAAATCTAAAACCATGAAGTGGAAAATAGAAATTTAATTTAGTATAATTACCTGAAAATCGGCGTTAAGATGTGGATAATTAGAACTACCTAATATTCCTATAGTCAATAAATAATAAGGCTGACTATTCATCGACACCTATGTTGCCAGGAGGCATACTTCACATTGTGATATTAAATGACTTTTGCAATATTGATAGCTCTTTGCAATGAGGAATTTGCCACTAAAACTGTACAGCTTTCTTTACTCAAAACTACAATTGCAATAATCAATTGTGTTTGTGGCCACATAAAAATGTCAGCAGATGAAATAATAAACTAAGTATTTAAACTTCATGAAAAAATCTATTTTTAGTATTTATTAAAATCAGAATAAAGGGTGACTATAGCATTAGATTCTAAATGTGGTGTGGTAAGGGTAGGTGATCCTTGATAAGCTATTTAATGGGTTGAGAGTACAGCTTGGGCCATGTCTTGTCACTCTTAGTCCATGTATGTCTTGTGTATTCATGAGCTTACATTTAAAATCTTGGCACTTTGTTAATAAGCTACTTAATGTTTATTTACTAAAGGCCAAATAAAATAAGAAAATACTTGAATTGTAAAAAGTCTTTAATAATGTTCATATTTTAGTAATGTAAGAATGTGTACTGAGAATCAGATTGGTTAAGATATTTCATATTATTGAGGTTATTATTGAGAAGGATTGAATAGATTATATTATGCTCTGTTTAAATGGGTGGAATTTTGATGAGGGGACTATTCTTCCTGGTACATCCAGAGGCTGCAGACTAGAGGACTTGCTACAGTACTATTCTTCTTTTCCCACATCACAGAAAATCCTAGAATCGAATCTTGTAGTTAGGCAAATTTATTATTTTTTTAATATTTTTATTTTCTATATTCTTTGTTTACATTCCAAATGATTTCCCCTTACCCAGATCCCCCCTCCCCATATGTCCCATAAAACTTCTTCTCTCCACCCATTCTCCAATCACCTCCCTCCTTTTTTTCTCTGTCCTCATATTCTCCTCCAATGCTAGATCAATCCTTTCCAGGATCAGGACCTTCTCCATACTTCTTCATGGGAGTCATTTGTTATGCTAATTGTGCCTTGGGTATTCAGGGCTTCTGGGCTAATTAATATCCACTTATCAGAGATTGCATTCCATGTGTATTCTTTTGTGATTGGGTTACCTCACTTAGGATGATATTTTCCAAATCAAACCATTTGCCTAAAAATTTTGTGAATTCATTGTTTCTAATTGCTGAGTAGTATTCCATTGTGTAAATATACCACACTTTCTGTATCCATTCCTCCACTGAGGGATACCTGGGCTCTTTCCAGCTTCTGGCTATTATAAATAAGGCTGCTATGAACATAGTGGAGCATGTGTCCTTATTGCATGCCGGGGAATCCTTTGGGTATATGCCCAGGAGAGGTATAGCAGGGTCCTCCGGAAGTGTCATGTCCAGTTTTCTGAGGAACCGGTTGGGCAAATTTATAATTGAACTTATTAACATTATAAAACAGTGTATTTGAAGTTTTATTATAGCTCTATCTTGCTAGTGGTGAAAGGAAAATCAGAAGGAGAGTGAGCTCAGCCTATGCAGAGGAATAATACATTTGAGAATACCACAAGTGCAGTTTTATATTATTGTTAATTAAGGAATTATTTAATTAGGAATGTATCCCATTGAAACTGCATGGAGAGGGGTTTAACTAAAGAAAATATGTCATTTGGCAATGTTTTCTAATTTGAAACACAAAACAAATCTTACAATATTGTCTTAGTTATGTTTCCATTGCTGTGACAAAACACCATGACCAAAGAAAATAATTTTTAAAATATTTGTAAGGTTTATGGTTTGAGAGCTTTAGATTCCATGATGGTAGGTCAAAATCATGATGACAGGGGTGGCAGAGAGCTCACATTTTGATCTAAAAACAGAAAGGGCACACTGCGAATGGTACCTTTTGAAATTTTGATGCCTACATGCAGTGACTCATCTCTACCAACAAGCCACGCCCCCTGACCCTTCTCAAAGAGTTCCACCCTGTGGGGAACAAATATGTAAACATATAGTCATATGAAGACCATTCTCACTCAAACAGCCACATTTTAATCCATGTTCCTTATAAGCTCATAGACATATCATAATGCGAATTGCAATTGATCCAAATTCAAAAATCTTTTATAGTCTTAACACTGTTGGAAAATCCAAAATCACCCCTGAGACTTCAAGCAATCTTCCATTGCAAACCCCTGCAAAATCAATGAGCAAATGATATACTTCCAACATGCAGAATGTATATTACCAATCCAAATAGGAGGAATTGGGGCATAGTGAAAAAAATATTGTACAATGGCAAAACCTAGTATGGCAAATTCCAAATTCTGAAGCTTCATGTCTGACATCAAAGCTCTGTCCTTCCAGCTTTGCTAGTTGCTGCACATTTCTTGGTCTTGTGCTGTCTCTACTCCTTGTATACATCTCCCATTGGCAGATATGCTGAGATTCTAGCGCCTGTAACATCTTCAGATCTCATGCAGAATCCCAGCCTCACTTTCATAGCTTTACACTATGACCTCCCTGGGGCTCCATGCATGGCTCAGGGCATGTTCCTGGTAGCAATGGCTCTCCTTGACACTGAGGAAAGTTCCACATTCCCTTTGCTTCAACATCCTTCATGTCTCTAAACCCAAAAGCACATGTCCAATATTTAGCTGTCTAATTTGGATGAAACTTTCCCTCTTTGAATCACATTTACTGCAGCTTTCATTTATTATTGCCTTTTAAGAACAGAACAATCCATAAGCTTTTCCTTTTCACAAGCTGGAAGCATGTATGGTTGAGGCCTTGCCATTAGGACAGTGGTTATCAACCTTCCTAACACTGTAACTCTTAAAATAAAGGCAGAAAGTGACATATTCTTTGCTAAGATGTCCTATGAATGGTCTCTAAACTATTTGTGAATACTCTTCAGTTCTGAAACCTCTTAATCCGGGTCTCCACAATCCATAGAGCTCTCAGGACTTCTATCTTCCCATCCTTAATCAACTGAGGACAGAATCACCACACCATCCATCTCTGGTACCACAATACTACAAACTACATATGTCAGGATATCAGGGATTCTTCTCTCTCTCTCTCTTTTTCTCTCTCTCTCTCTCTCTCTCTCTCTCTCTCTCTTTCTCTCTCTCTCTCTCTGTAACTGCCCTATATCTGTGGGGTTGAGGTGTATGTGCACATGCATGTATACATACATATGTCTGGGTACAAATGAAGAAGCTACAGGGGAAATCAACGTTGTTATTCTATCATGGTCCATGTTATTCAATTCAAATAGAATACATCATCAAACCTGGATCTAGAACATATACCTGGATTTTTACATGGGTTCTGCATATTTGAACTCAAATCCTCATGCTTGAGTATTAAGTGCTCTTATGCAACAAGCCATCTCGCGGTTGAAATGTTCAAGAAGCAGGTACTAAAACAGTCACAGAATTTATAGGTTAGGGAAAGTCCATAGAACATGCTACTAAAATTAATCCTGCTTGTATACGTGGCCTCCAAATGTTGGATTTGCTTTCCTTTTCTTTTTTCCTTGTTTTCTTTTATGAGGAGATAATGTTCTCACTTTGACTTATTGGCTTTTTAATCATGGGTTAAATAAAATAATTACATAATTGAATCATTGACGAGGCAGGTTATTAATTTAGTTCAATTTTTATTTCTAAGGAATCATTTTAAGATTTGCAGACCTGCTCATTCCTCAGCAGATACAACGAAACGATATGACTATCCTTACTTGTGGACACTTGAAATAATCTTATCTGTAATGTGGATACAAGATTCCTTCCATCACTAACTGTCTATGATCTGTTTGCTATCGTGATTAGTGTGTACTGGGCCTCAGTGCATTTTTTGGACCTAAGCAGAAGGAAGATGGGGAAAGAGATTAGAGAAACTCATGAAAAAGCATTGACTGGATTTATGTAGACTAGCATTGCTATAGGAATGTACCCTCAAGATACTATGTCCTATTTCAAATTGGAATTGAAAAGATGAGACAAAATTTGGCTTGACTATATGTATTATCTGATTCTAGGACCCCGGGGGTGAGTAGGGAAAGCAGTAGACTGAAACATTTTTGTGCATGACCTTGTATTGAATGCTCCATTTGTATTAGAGCAAAGAGACAGCCAAACTACAAAAGGAGACAAAGCAAGGTCCAGATTCCACAGGCCATCAGAAGAGAAAGAGTTGCTCAGAGAATTAACATCCTCTCCACTCAGGCTGGAATTTAGAGTAAGATCTAGCCTTGGGGTGTGAATTCTAACCCTAATCAAGAAGCCAAAGAAAGGACCAATAGGAAAGCAAAGTCCACAAATCAGAGAAGAGGCAGTTTACTGACCACAAAGCAAACATAGAAGAATTCAGGCAGTGATCAGTGATGTCAGGAGAGAAAGAATACTATTATCTTGAATTTCCAGAGTTTAGCTTGTTAGATGTATTGTCAATACTTAGGAACAAAAAGTAGCATGCTTGTCTTATCAAAGTTCAATTAACATGCACTTCTTAAAGAATTAGCCTTACCAGGACTCCCAATTCGAAATGTTCCTGGAAACGAGACTGCAATATATGAAAAATTCATGCTCACAGCTGGACCCACAGATTTGCTGCCTAATCTTCATGACTGATTCTGCTTTCCTAGATTAACTCTCTTTTCTAAGTAATCCGACTGTGGTATCTTGAGGTATGGGTGTTGCTTTACATCTCTCACTGGGGTAGTTAGTGTCATTTGTTCAGAAATGCATTTGAGAAAAGAAGCTAGGAAATAAAAAAAATATGCACATTCAAAGACTGACTCAATGGCATGAATCTTCATCATCATCACCATCACCATCAATCTAACCAACCAACCATCCATCTAGTTACCTGTCTATCTGTCTTGGCTATTTTGTTCAAACATAAGGCCTCATACATGGCAGAAAAATGAGTTACTCTGAAATCCTTCCTACCACACAGTCCATGAATAGCTTTGATCTTAACTAGGAAACAAAACTACACATTTTCTCTGTCTCAGTCTACCTTTAAAGAAATGTTAAGTTTTGGAAGCAAACTGCATCCTGCTCGAAATTGAAGGGAAAATTACTCAGCAAAACTTTCAGCAACTGCATCATGTCTCAATTCCAATTATTGACTGTTAGTCTTGGCAGATGTTTCAAGGGGTGAAGTTCACTCTTCATAGCTATGCAGTGTTCTTAATCAGTTAACACTGTTCCAGTTATTAAAGGAATATATGGAGTAATTCAGTCATATACCTTTGCCATTTTACTATATTTTAAATAAAATATTAACAACATTCTCCAAGATGAACCTATATTTTATAATACAAATAATGCGCTAGCATATCATATAAACATTGCAAAGATAATTAGGAATAATGTCAGAACACTATGGGACATGAAATGGGAAGCCCCTCATTCTGAGTTTACAAATTTCCTCAAATATAGTCTGAGAGAGATGGAGGCTGGGTTTTTTGCTTCTTTGGTTCGGTTTGGGTTTTTAAATCCTCTGTTGCTGTGGATTAAGCCCATGAATTCAAAAACAATAGCAGTCTATCACTAACCAACATTACTAAGGCCTATCATGTGTTATTTGAGACCAGTGTCATATCTGATGAAGAAAATAGATAATTTACTTTGTGCCATATGGTTCAAGTGTGGTTAGTTATAAAAAAATCATTGTCTGAAGACTCAAGGAAATAAAATAGTCATTAATAAAGACCTAACTGGGACATAATGGTAATTCAGGTGTGGTGATAAATACCTGTAATACCATCAGTCATGATGATGCAACAAGGTTGTCCTGGGTTATGTATTAAGGTCCTTTCTCAAAACACAAGGAAAAGAGGAGGAAGAAGAAGAAACAAGAGGAGAGGAGAAAAGAGGAAGGAAATACAAGAAGAATATAATACTAAAACACAAATATTTAGACATATTTTGGAAAATCTAAACATAATAACCTAAACACACATGTATATGTTATAAAATATACACAAACTTTTAAGTTCCAAGACAGAGTATGAACTTACAGTTAATAGTCATAGCAGTTCATAACATTATAACTGTTATTCTTCACAATCTGGCTCTATGTTCCCCTTTACATGGATTTTTATGACTTTGATTATATTTATTCAGCTACCTAACAATGACACTTTAAAAAACACATCAGATTTGGGGTTGAACAAATATCACATCAGAACTAAACACATGACCTCCTCGGTGACAGCATGTAGAGAAATAGGACTTACAATTCTCTATTCTCAAGAATTACACGACCACATAGAAAAGTAAATGAACCTTAATTAACCATTGTAAAAATACAAAAGAAACCAAGGATAGCACTAATCTAAAAAGATCCACCTCCCAACTTTGAAATTCCTTCCATTGGCTTAAAGCCTCTTTGCTCTTTGCTTAGAACTATAAATGAAGAAAAGTATTTCTTCTGTTTGGATGATGAGAATTTTTGTTCTCATATTCAGACTTGGGATTATAAAAGTTTTCACTATCCCACTTTAACATAAATTTATCTTAATTAAATACATTCTTTCTCCTATGCTCAAAAGTCCACTAACATGGAAGAGATATACAGAAAACAGGTAAAGTGTTATTAAAGTTGAAGAACTTGGGAAGAAGAATGAATTTAGTACCAAACATGTGCAAGGCTCTGGATTCCATCTGTAGTACCAGAAAGAGAGAAGGAGGAAATGGAAGGAACGAAATACTCTCCCTTAAGAGCAATGAGAATCAGTCCCCAGGCCAGAGGGAAAAGCTGATAAAGGGTAACAAAGCTGTGGGTGGAGTTCAGTGATACAGTATTTGCATAGCACATCTCTAGAGACACCTGACTATATTAGACTGACTTGTCACCCCATCTGTGGCCAATTCTCTTGATTGCTGTGTGGGTGCCCATTCCACTGTGGTTGGTCAAAACCCATGGCAAAGTGATGTTGCATTGTATGAGAACGCTGGCTGAGCACAAGACAGGGAGACTTTGAGTTCCTGTTTGGTTTCCCTTAATGACCAAATGTAACCTGTAAGATGGAATAAGCCCTTCCATCCCCATATTACATTTGGTCATTGAGGTCATCACAACAGAAACCAAACTAGGATATAGCCTAATGCTGAAACAGAGATACTTCACACATAATTTTACAAAACAATCAAGATATGGTTTCAGGAGGAAGATAAAGACTGTAATTTGAGCAGTGCCCATTTTGGAATTTGCAGAAATGTAGATTTTCCTCCATTTCTATCTGGTGGTTAAATAGTCTTATAAGGGGGATCATATACACTTCTCTGATGTCCATGGCAGCAGCCGATTTAAAAACAGAATTGGCTTGAATCTCCAAGCCAATGTTCTTTCCCTACAGCATACAGCTGGTATTGAGCACAATGTTGATTCTAAAAATTACTTCCATTATTTGTTGATTGCTGATTAACCATTTTCTCTGTACTTCAGGACTAATTTGGAGCTGGTCACTGCATATGAAATTCATCCATGAGACAGTATATGCTCTACCTAGATTTCTAAGGGAATAGTAGATGGGGATGTGGAACAGTCAGAGGTTGGACCAGGAGAGGGATAAAGTCTGGACTGTGAAAAGATTAAAGAATAAATCAATAAATATTCTGTTTTATATTTGTACATCTGCATATCTATGTGGAGGTATGTGAACATGAATGCAGGCCCACAGAGGCCAGGAAGGGTCATCAAGTCCCCGAGAGCTATCTTTGCAGGTAGTTTTGAGCCACTACATAGATGTGGGCATCGGAAACCAAAAGTCGGTCTTCTCTTAACGTTTGAGTCATCTCTACAGCTCCTCTTCAATCACTCTTACTACTAAGAGTCCCATCAGTTGTGACTACTGTGGATAGGTACACTAGGGAATCACTGAATACAAAATAAGAGAACTCCAGGGACACCCTGAAGGCTTAGTCTGAACAACAGCTGAATTCAAGCATGACAACTTAAGTGCTGTCTTCGTGGACAACTGGATAGAGGAAAGATACCTCCAAGTTGTCCTTGAACCTCCGTATGCATGGCATGGCTAAGGAGTGTACATTTGTATGTACACACACACACACACACACACACACACACACACACCTATTAAATATAGCTCAGTCGGAGAAAAGCAAAATTTCTAACCATAAATGAAAAGTACTTGTTTCAATAACTCACTTGGAAGTATATCTCTGAGGGTGTTTCTTTTAGAGAAAAGAATTAACTGTGTGTATGACTCATCCTGAACATTAGCAGCACCATTCTAGGTTGGGGTCCCAAGTGGGAAGGTGCAACTCATATTGTCCTTCTCTCTATGTGCTTCCTGGCTGTGTGACGATATAAGATACTCTGCTTTGCTTCCAAACTAGGTGAAGCAGCAGCTTTATATTAATAAGGTAGGTAAAAGAAGAATGTTCATCCTCTGGAGGAAAAGCATCAAACTGTGAGCTGAGATATTTCAGAGAATGATCTTGAAGACAGGTAGGAAGAATATCTACTATATGTGAATACCTTAAGGTGAATTAGTGTCCAGTAAACACTGAAGTGCTTCATCAGCCACATGAGGCAAAGATAAAAGGTGCTCTTCAGGGTGTGTTTCACACTTGGCACTTTCAATGTCCTCCAAGCTCCCTCACCCTCCCTTTTTCATATCTATACTTTCTTCATGTCAATATCTTGGTGATGTTGTCCTTAACCACCACATTTAAAAGAGCTGCCGGTATTTCCTTATATCCTCTTCTTGTCTGTGCTATTTTGCCTGTATTTCTTCCCTCCATCTAGAGTATTGCTTAAGATCTGCTGTACAAGAGCAAGATTTTTTCCTTCCTTTATTGAAAGTACACTTTTATTTATATAATATATCTAGATTATGGTTTCCATTCCTTCTGCTCCTCCCAGTTCCTCCCCACTTCCCTTTCCATTCAGATCCACTACGTCTTTGTTTCTCAATAGAAAACAGATGGGCTTCAAAGAGATAATAATAAAACAAAACATACTATAGTAAGATGAAACAAAAACTAACACATGAGACTTAGACAAGACAAGCCAACAGAGGCACAAGAACCCAAGAGAAGGCACAAGAATAGGAGACTCACTCATTCACAAAACCAGGAATCCCTTAAAAACACTCTACTGGAAGCCATAATATATAAACTAAGGACCTGAAGCAGATCCATGCAGGCTATGTGCATGCTGTCTCAGTCTCTGCCAGTTCGTATGAGTTTTGCTCATGTTGATTTAGAGGCAAATGTTCTCCTGATGTCCTCCATGCCTTCTGGCTCTTACACCTTTTCTATTTCCAACTTCTGCAGGGTTCCCTGAGCTCTAAGCTCTAAGGGATATGATGGAGAGATCCTATTAGAGCTGAGCATTGCAAGGTCTCCACTCTTTGCATAATATCTGGCTGGGGGTCTCTGTATTTGTTCCCATCTGCTATAGAAGGAGGATCCTCTTATGATGGATGTGTTGATTTATATATGCTTGGCCCTTGGAGTGACACTATTAGGAAGAGTGGCCTTGTTGGAGTAGGCATGGTCTTGTTGGAGGAAGTGTGTCACTGTGGGGGTAGGTTTTGAGAGACTTCTCCTAAACAGGTCAGAGAGAGTCTGCTCCTGGCTTCTTTTGGATGAAGATGTAGAACTCTCACCTCTTCCAGCACCATGCCTATCTAGATGATGCTGTTCTTTCTGCCTTGTTAATAATGGACTGAACCTCAGAACTTGTAAGCCAGACCCAATTAAATGTTCTTATAAGAGCTGCCTTGGCCATTGTGTTTCTTCACAGCAATGGAAACCCTAACTAAGACAATGGGCAAGCCAGATGCTGCTCTATGAGTATAGCAATATGTCATTAGGAGTTATGTTATCACTACTGTTTTTTAGAACAGTAGTATTTGTTTCCACAACAGGTCTTTGGGCTGTCTAGACTCTGGTTCTTGGTTCCCAACAAGTTTTGTGTCACCATTGCTCTAGAATATCTTGCAGTCAGGACACCATTTTAGATCAAAGTGTTTATGACTGGCTTTGTGATATTTCTCTTTTAGTAGCTTACAGAGAACCTTCCTGTAATAACTATACTAGGACATATATTTTAAGGTTTTATGTAGATACCACTTCAACTTCTTCATATTCAATGAGTTACATAGATGTTGTTTTCAGCAATAGGGACTTTTTGGTCAGTTTTGGAGATCAGCCTATAGTTATAATCTTAGCAATAGTCTGGGTGATTTGGGGTTCCCATGGTACTGGTTTGGCCAAAAGTTCAATTAGATGTGCCCCAATTCTGTTACTGGAAGCTTCCTTTGGTCACAAGAGATTGGCAATTGGGGCTCTGTATCCATGGTTATTTAGCAATATCATATGGATAACATTCATATAAGTATAAATTTTAAGAAGATTCAACTGTATTAGGTTTTTAGACTCACAAGTAAACTGTAACTGTTTCTCCAAATATTCCCTCCTTTGTCCTCCTTTTGCCTCCTGTTCTCCTCTTGACCTTCTCATTCCAATGCCCTCAATTCATCCATAACTATTTATTCTATTTTCTTTTCCTCATGAGATCTACCCCTCCTCCACCCAGTTGCTAATACTTTACCTTACCTCCACAGTTCTATAGATTATAGCTTGGTTGTCATTGACTAGAACAGCAAATATTTTTGAGAGAGTTTCTCAAGTGTCCTCGAATGGCTTCAAATTTATCATGTAGAAAAGGATGGCAAACTCCTGAATCACCTACTTCTAACTACTAAGAGCAAGTATTGTAAAAATTCACCATATAAGCTGCTTCTGTGGTGGTGGGGATTGAACCCAGGGCTTAGTGTGTACAAAGCCAGCACTCTCCCAACTTAGCTATGCCCCAAGGCTAGAAAGGGGGTTATTTGCTAGGACTCCTCCCATAACACGGGCAAATTACATCTCTTAAGTCATCTGAGAGCAGTGTTGACATAAGATGTTTCCAAATTCCTTTTATAGTTCTTTTATGTCACACCCATAAGAATGTCTATAATCAAAAAGACATATGATAACACGTGTTGGTAAAACTCTGCAGGAATTGGAATCATCATGTTCTGGTGGTAGAAATATAAACTTGTGTAGGCGTTATGGAAAGCAATTTGGTGGTTCCTTAAAAAGATACACATATATTAACCCTATGACTCAGCAATTTCATTTCTAGCTATATACAAAATAAAGTTCAATAGTTTCAAGCAATAATTTGTACATGAATGTAAAAAGCAGCACTATTTCCAAAAGCAGAGAGGTAAAACAATACAAATAACCATCGCAGATGAAGTGATAGTGATAAAATGTGCTTGACCAGGTGTCTCATCAGTATTTTTGAATATGATTCTCTTTAAAAAATCAAGTGCTGATAGAGCCTACAGAGTGAATGAATATTAAAATGTTGCTACAAAAAGCAGTCAGACACAAAATAGTACATTTGATGCTAGAGTTATGAAATGCCCAGAATTAGCAAATCCATAGTGATGTAAAGTAGATTAGTGGGTGATAGAGGGCAGGCAATGACAATGTTCTAAACCTGCATATGGACTCACATGATACAACTCTAGAAATTTATTTAAAAGTCATTAAATCATACATTTAAAGTGAGTGACTTTTAAAGTAAATACATTAAGCCATAATGAAGGGAGGAAGCAAAGAAGGAGAGACAGAAGGACTGGGGAAAGGGGAAGCTTAATGAAGTTTTTTTCTTGAGGTTTGTGTAGATTGAAAGGACTAGTGATATGATGCTATTGATAAACTGCCATGGAGCATTTGGAGAGACAGAAAAGAGAAAAGTGGATAGGAAACCAGGAAGAAGATAGAAGGCTCCAGATTCTATGGTGGCCATCCACAACCCAAGGTTTAATGAGGAAAGTGAAGACAGGATAGAATTATATTTAATTTGCTATCTGGCCTTCTGGGGTACTATCCGAGCTTCCTTTCACTAACAAGGGATGATTCCTAATCCAAGATACATCTACTCATAAGGCAAAACCTTCATTAGCTACCACCTGGCACAGATGGCCTCAGATGCTATCACATGCACAGAGTGGAGACAATGGAAGGAAGCTGGATGCAAAGTGCCAGCTTGTCTGCTATGAGTGTGCCACCATGAGAAAATAGCCCCAGTGCAAAGGCAAATGGTAGGCAGTGTAATCAAAGGATGGTTGAACAATGTGGCTGAAATTCAGTGAACTGTAAAAGCAGATGGTATGTGATAGGATATTCAAGTCTGGTGGGGGGAGGCGAGAGGGATCAAACTTGGGATTTCACTGGGGTGAGAGAATAAATCCATTTTCAAGACATGAACTACTTAATAGAATCCATCATGGTGCATAGTAATTGGGGATGGGGAGAGTCTTCATTAGGGGGGGTATCTCTGTAGAGATTAAGGAGGACCCACACTATAGATACACTTCTCAATGGGCTGTTCCTCTTTGTTTCAATTTCAAGAAAACTGGATGTGGGGATAAGGGGCTGGAACTCTGAAGGCACTTATCCTCATGATAAGTGAAATTATCCTCATGAAAGGATTGCATAAGCTGAGAAGAGATTGGTTTTAGTTAAGAGAATGAGTTTCCTTCTTGGTTAAATGCCATAATAGAATAACTTGACATGGTCCCAAGTTAAGCACAGGGGAGAGAGGCCTTCACCTGGCTGCTCCTTCAGAGGGCCCTAAAACCTGTAGGAGAGCCAGGAATGGTAGATTGCATACTGAAGAATGAGTAAACCACCAATATTTTCAGTACTGGGGAATGTAATCATGAACTCCATAAGAAAACTAGAAGCGAGGAAAGGATGAGATTGGATTCCATAGCTCTTAACAAACCTAAAACCTTGGTTTTCTTAAAATGAAACAAATTTAAGACCCAAAGAAAATATGGACTGCCTAAATTCACTTAATATAGAAAGATGCAAATCTCTCTAAGGCAGAGATATCTTACTATACATCCGAGTGTGGATTTCCAAAAAACTCTCAGGGTGCATCACTGACCCTCCAAAATATGCACATTCTGTTCTGACAATGATGCTAATGTAGGTTCCTTCTTGTGTCCAGTTTGTATTTTTTTCAACTTTCCATAATCTTCTTACTATCCCCCATCTTTTCCCTCCTTCTCTTCCTCCTCTCCCGTTCCCCCTTATGCTCTCCTGCATGGCTCATTCTTTCAGCCCACTTTCCCAGTGCAAAATGCTGTTCAGTGTGTTAGAGACCTGAGAGCTCAGAGGTGTAATCAGAAGGTGTGAATAACCTTTTTCAAGAATCATGTTCTCTAGTGTTCTTTCACTGGAAATAGGTTTTTAGAAGAATATATTTTGGTCATCGTCCCCCACTCATCCACTCAGTGCACATCCTCCCCCACTTTTCCACCCACCCACTGATTTTCAGAGAGGGTCTTGTATAGCCTTAGCTGGCTTCAAAGTATTTTGGAGCACAAGCTGGCATTGAATTCCTGATCCTCCAGCCTCTGTCTCTTGAGTGCTAGGATTACATTCAGGTGCTACCATAATCCAGCTTAGGTGGTACTATATAGCAAACACAAAACCTTATGGATACCGAGCATGCATTCCAATGAGACATGTCCACCGCTTCTGAGTAATCACTGGGAGTGCAGTCTGGCAGGCCTAGACAAGGCTTGAATCCTGAACTGACATGGAGGAAAAAAGATTGCTCCAGCAAAGAAGCCATGGACAGGGAGATTTTGGATTAATACTGTCATCCCATGACCAAGGCAATCTTAATAGTGGCTGCAGGTCAGAGGTTCAGTCCATTATCATCAAGGTGGGAGAATGGCAGTGTACATGTAGTCATGGTGCAGGAAGAACTAAGAGTTCTCCATCTTGTTCTAAAGGCAAAAAGGAGAAGACTGGATTCCAGGCAGCTAGGATGAGGGTCTTAAAACCCACACCTACAGTAACACACTTATTCCAGCAAGGCCCCGTACTTCAATAATGCCACACCTCCTAATAGTGTTACCTTTCGGGCCAAGCACATTCAAATCATCATTATCAGTATAACATTTATATGTAAGATAAAGTACTTCCTGTTTGATTGCATAACACTTTGTAATTGAGGAAAGCACTGACAGAAGACATACTATATAGGCTATTATTATCAAGCAGGCAGATGGACCTGGTGAGTAATCAGAATTCTAGGCAAGGACCTCATTACATGGTAACTTGCTATACAAGATGTAGGCAGCATCTGGCCTCATTAGGAATAGAATTTCTTTTTTTTGATTTTTGGGTTTTTTTTTTTTTAAATTCTTTGAACTTCAATATGGAAGAAAGGTGACTAATTTTCTTTACTTACTGCCTACAGACTGGTTCCTAGTTATGTAGAGGACTGTCTGTATTCATCATTCTCAAAAAACAAACCTTCACATGTCATGAATTATCACAAGCCACTTCTCATCTGTGGTGAAGACAGCTGTCCTTGGCATGGGTGGGAAATCTCTAGGGACAGAAAGATACCCCAAAGACTGCCTGCAAATGATCAGATATCTAAATAGTACACACTTATCATTTGTTTCATTTCATAAACTGTGCTGTAGGTGGAATGATCTAGTGCCCTATGTTATATATTCAGATAGAAGGTTAAAATTAAAAATTGAAGTAAAAAAACTCACAAAACTATTAGAGCTCAATAATGTGAATGAACTCATTTATAGACACAGCTTTTCAAAGGGAACATCTTTCCTGGCTTTATCATACTATTATTTCCCAGTTTCTATGACTTCCCATCAAAAATGTCTTCACAGCCTGGAAATAACTGCTTTAAATATTTTTCATGGTGGTAACATGTCATTCTTAAAGGCATGACTAATATTTTGGAACCTGTCAAAAGTCATTCTCTTGACTTAAATGTGACTGCACTGAGTAATATAATTAGGGCAAAAAATTGTATTTGTAGTCCAAGGCATTTGTTTTCTTATGAGGTTCCTATACTAGCTAGATTAGTATCTAAAGATTCTATAAATTAATAAGCAGATGAGTATCTTAGACCAGCTGGGTGGCTTCAAATAAAAGAGTGAGTTTCATTTTTAAACCTCAAAATTCGGTCTCAGTCTAGATTCTTTCAAAGAGATTAAAAAAAAATTAGAAAAATACAAACCACCAACAAAAACATCCATGACAGCAATGTACAGGGTGAATACATAAGAATAAATACAATTTAGGAGTTGCTCCATGTTTTAGCACAAGAAGATAAGAACCTATGAATATTTGCCCATTTTATACACTAAATCTCCTTCTATAAAAGAGCTTTCAAATGTATGTTAGGTAATAAATTTATTTTATCACTTTTATTTTTAATTACTTATTTTTTATCTTTCCAAACATTTATTTATTTATTTATTTATTTAGCACTGGCTTATCCATATTCCCAACTTTTTTAAAAAAATTATTTATTTTTTTTATTTTCTATATTCTTTGTTTACATTCCAAATGATTTCCCCTTTCCCAGATCCCCCCTCCCCATATGTCCCATAAACCTTCTTCTCTCCATCCATTCTCCAATCACCTCCCTCCTTTTCTTCTCTGTCCTTATATTCCCCTCCAATGCTAGATCAATCCTTTCCAGGATCAGGACCCTCTCCATACTTCTTCATGGGAGTTATTTGTTATGCTAATTGTGCCTTGGGTATTCAGGGCTTTTGGGCTAATTAATATCCACTTATCAGAGATTGCATTCCATGTGTATTCTTTTGTGATTGGGTTACCTCACTTAGGATGATATTTTCCAGATCAAACCATTTGCCTAAAAATTTTGTGAATTCATTGTTTCTAATTGCTGAGTTGTATTCCATTGTGTAAATGTACCACATTTTCTGTATCCATTCCTCCATTGAGGGACATCTGGGTTCTTTCCAGCTTATGACGATGATAAATAAGGCTGCTAAGAACACAATGGAGCCTGTGTCTTTATTGCATACCAGGAAATCCTTTGGGTATATGCCCAGGAAAGGTATAGCAGGGTCTTCAGGAAGTGTCATGTCCAGTTTTCTGAGGAACCGCCAGACTGATTTCCAAAGTGGTTGTACCATCTTACAACCCCACCAGCAGTGGAGGAGTGTTCCCCTTTCTCCACATCTTCACCAACACCTGCTGTCTCCTGAGTTTTTAATCTTAGCCATTCCAATATATACAAAGAACTCAAGAAGTTAGACCCCAGGGAACCAAATAACCCTATTAAAAAATGGGGTACAGATCTAAACAAAGAATTTTCACCTGAAGAAATTCAGATGGCCGAGAAGCACCTCTATATTTTATTTATTTATTTATTTATTTATTTATTTATTTATTTATTTATTTTATTTGCAATGTAAATAAAAATTAATTAATTAATTAATTAATTAAAAAATATAGAAAAAAGAAATGTTCAACATCATTAGTCATTAGGGAAATGCAAATCAAAACAACCCTGAGATTTCACCTCACACCAGTCAGAATGGCTAAGGTTAAAAGGATACAGAAAATGTGGTATATTTACACAATGGAATACTACTCAGCAATTAAAAACAATGAATTCACGAAATTTTTAGGCAAATGGCTGGATCTGGAAAATATCATCCTAAGTGAGGTAACCCATTCACAAAAGAATACACATGGAATGCAATCTCTGATAAGTGGATATTAATTAGCCCAGAAGCTCTGAATACCCAAGGCACAATTAGCATAACAAATGACTCCCATGAAGAACTAAGGAGAGGGTCCTGATCTTGGAAAGGCTTGATCTAGCATTGAAGGGCAGTTTCAGGACAGAGAAAAAGGAGAGAGGTGATTGGAGAATGAGTGGAGAGAAGAAGGTTTATGGGATATATGGGGACGGGGGGGATCTGGGAAAGGGGAAATCATTTGGAATGTAAACAAAGAATATAGAAAATAAAAATATATAATTAAAAAAATAGAACACCGACTGCTCTTTCATAGGTCCTGAGTTAAAATCCCAGCAACAACATGGTAGCTCATAACCATCCATAATGAGATCTGATGCCCTCTTCTGGAGTGTATGTAGACAGCATCCATGTACTTACATATAATAAATGAATAAATCTTTGCTGGGCAGTGGTGGCACATGCTTGTAATCCCAGCACTCTGGGAGGCAGAGGCAGGCAGATTTCTGAGTTTGAGGCCATCCTGGTCTGCAGAGTGAGTTCTAGGACAGCCAGGCCTCTACAGAGAAACCCTGTCTCGAAAAAAACAAATCCAAAAAACCAAAAATAAATAAATAAATAAATAAATCTTTAAAAAAAATTGAGATTGGTGGGTGATCCCATCACTCAACTGGTATTCACATCTATCTAGTGGAGGTGGTCTCTTCAGGTTCTATCTCCCCACTCTTGGGCATATTTTATCACTTTTAGACCAAATGCTTGGCTTAGTCATACTTCTTAATATTAGACAGGCTGTTCATAACCCCTCTACCAAAGATCACAGAATTCACACACATTCCTCCATACCTCGAAGAATTATACATTTGATTCTCGCTAAGTTTTTGACTCTTTTCCCAATATGTACCTCTTTCTCAAAATGCAGTCTGTACACATTGCTCCCCTCTAGTTCCAAGTCAACAATTCCTTGGGCATCCACTTTCCCAAATGCTAAATTCAGGTGAGCCTGTCCTTCAGACCTTTCTATGGAGTTGTCCAAGCTAAGCATTGTGTGCTGCTGCAATTTATGTTGTATGGGATGGGCATTTACATAGAAATAGGGCCCTGAAAAATTGTGCAACACAGTTTTCCTATACAAAAAAACAAACACATTCAACATTAACAAGACCTTCCATCAAAATCAGCTTCTCTTGCTGAACTCTCTTTCCATTTAATCGATACCATTGACTCTTCCCTGTCATCAAGGTTGGGGTGTTGAAAGTTTCTCTGACAACTCTTGTGAACTACAATGGATTCGTGGAAGAACAAGTGAAATTTCTGCCACATCCTTCTAGTAAATTCTGTTCCTACTGGGAAAAAATGTCCGTGCTGTTCTCTCATGGGTTGGAAACACAAAATTGTTCATTTCAAAGTGATAGAGGATGTTTTGGCTTCAAGCCAGACCGCTCATTTTAGAAGTGAGGTAATTGAAGCCAAGATGAGTTGAAGGGCTGTGCAAAGGTTGTGTGTTTAAGAAGCTGAGTGGCAGACGTGGAATTAGAATAGGGATTACCTAAGTCTTTGATCAGGAATTATTTCACTACAAAGCAATTACCACTTTATTTGCCTAAATTCAGCATTGGTACTCTTATCTCTGACTCCTTAAATCCACTTTACTTCTTTAGCCAGATGAATCTATATAGTCCTTTTCTCATAAATGCTTAATGGTTTCATGTTGCTTTCTAAAGTAGAAATTCCCTATGTATGGATAGTGTTTATTTTAATAGTCCTTAAAAAGCAAAAACCTATCTCAACAAGCTTTTCCACATTAACAGACTAAACAACATGGTTACTTCAATAAATTATTGCTCATTAATATCATACATTTATATAATGAATTTTATTTTCTTTATACCCCATTCCATTCTCCCATGACCCTCTCTTCCACAGAAACCCAGCATGTGCCCCAATTATTTGGAGTCTTGTTTTTTGTTGGGACCTGGATTAGTGTGCATGAGTTCTATGGTTCAATACGCAGTACCACCAAAAATATTAATAAAGATGCTATACCAATATTACAAGGTGACAGTAATAAAAAGAAGGACCTTGTGAGCTATATTACCCTCTAAGAAATTATGATGAATGAAAAAATATATAAAATTTCCATGTACTTTAATGGCATATTTGCATGAAAATGACATAGTGAAATCTATTTCTTCATATGCTTGCAAATATCAATAAAAATATTTCAAATTCCTAAAGAACCATATTGTATTATTTGATCTTAACAACACTGAAATAATAAAATAGAATTACAAGATAGAAAGTAACATTATGAAGGGGCCATGCAAACACTTCTGAGGTACTGCTCCAGTCACCCTCAAAATGGAGATGTAATTAAAAACTGCATAAATAAAAATGCACATGCACATGCAGACACACAGATGCACAGAAAAGTGACCTCTGAATAACCAATTATACTGATGCTAGCTTCTTAACTTGAACCTATAATAATTTGAGATCTTCCCATTGTGGAATAGCTGGACTACATAGGACATACTTCTGCTCATGTATAATTATTTCAAATCAAATGCTTTAAAAATATTGAAAAATGTGGATCTCTTGAACATGTTGAAGTCCACTAGGACCAGGCTGTGGTTTGAAGGTTAATGAATTGCAGGTTTGTTCCTCAGTGTGGCAGTGTTGAGGTGACAAAATTTCTAAGAGGCAAGTCCCAGTAGGAGGTATTGGTTGGTGGGAACTCTGCCCTCACAAGCTTTTACAAACTTCTCATGGCCTCCAGCTTAGTTCCTGTGATGATGCTCCAGTGGGGGGCGGGGGCGACCGGGAAGTAGGAGTGGGTGGATTGGTGAGTTGGGGGGGAGTGAGTTAGGGGTTTTCAGAGGGTAAAAGAGGAAAGGGGATAACATTTGAAATATAAATAAAGAAAATTTTTAAAAGAAGAATTGTTAGCCTAGCTGCGAAGCTCAAACCTAAAATCATATTTTCAAAGGGGTAAGGGCAAGATGATTATTAAAATTTTTCAGGCCAGAATGAGACAAATTGAGAATAGGAGAAAAGGAGAAGAAGAAGCAGAATGAGAGAGAGAGAGGGGGGGGGGGAGGGGGGAGGGAGAGAGAGAATATTGTTTTAAATGAGCTTACATCCCATCTTCTTTTTTGGATGTTATTATAGTATATCTCCAAGTCATTTTCTAGCCACTTATTTCATAATCTCCACCTTTCCAAAATTTTCTCATCATTATGAGTTTATCCATCATGAAACTGTCAACAGAGGTCAAAAATAAGAAGTCAATGAATCTCCAAAACTGAGAACAAAATAACTTTCATAAATACTGAGTTTCATGATTTGTTTACACCAACAGAAAATAACAGTTTTCTTTATATTTAGCCATGGCAAGTTACATTCTGCCTAGTGTAAGAAGTTTTAACTGAGAAAGACATGTAATTCCTATATTCAAAGCACTGTGAAGCAGTTAGAGATTCTTCCATGGCAAGAACAGTAGAGGTTGACAGGAAATGTTGGCCTATATTTGAATCACAGATGATGAAATGAAATAGAATTCATGGTTATTCCTAAGAGGATGCTGAATCATACTTAAAAGAAGTAGCAAAAAACCAGGAATAACAACAGGGAAAGTGCAAATATTAATGCTTTGTACGGAAATATTCAATAAATGCTTTGACATTTGCATTTCACTAAAATTCCACCTTTGAAGTCAAGCTGAAGAAGGTTTGACTACCAGGTTCCCATTGGTCATAGAATAAGAGACACCAGAGGTTGTTTTTGCATTGGGTAATTGGGAACAATAATAGTGTTATTGGAAGTGGGAGGGAGAATTAAATGCTTGGAAAATACATAAAACAGATCATGGTATATAAATATATAATAATGATAGGTACTAGCCATTCTGTCTCCTAAATAAAGACACCAAAAATAAAGAAAAGGGATATATCAAAGCTAGTAAGATATATGAAACTCATATTTTATCTGAAGTGCTAAGAATAGAACTCAGGCCTATCCTTACACAAGGTAGCTAACTACCCTACTGCTAGAGAACAGCACAGTCCCTAATTGAATGATGGTTATGTTTTTCAAAACTTTAACAAACATTGTAAATAATGGAGAAATATTAAAACACATTCTCTCAATCATCAAAGACAAAACACAAATTTTCATTGATGAATACCAGCCACGGAAAACACTATGAAGTTACAGTTATGTAAAATTTCAGAAACAGACATAAAATGTAATTATTTGCAAAGCAAAAGCACAGCCTACCTAAAATTGACAGCAAAATATTAATAAATTAAATGAGAGTTCAACAGTTTCCACACAAAATACCAAACACTAGAAGTTATTTCCAAAAATTTGTACTAGTAATAATACACTAAATAAGAGAACCAACTCTAAGACTCATCCTAGTTAAAAAAAAAAAGATTATAAATAGTATAAAGATAAAAGAAATGAATGCCTTTATGGAAATAAAAACTTCCATAAAAAAGAGGAACATTGCCAGGCATGGTGGCACATGCTTTTAATCTCAGTATTTGGGAGGCAGAAGCAGGTGGAACTCTGGGAATTCAAGGCAAGGCTGAGCTACAAATGGAGTCAGGGCTGGTTACAATGAGAATCCCTGTGTCAAAAAACAAAAACTACCTACTCTCTGATCTCTGCTTCTGAGTGCTGTGAGGTGCAATCAGGCGAAATCCAAAGTTTCAACGTGGTGAGCACAGGGTCATTAATAACAGTGTGGAGGAGCAGGGGGCTGAGCTGCAGGAGCTGGTTTGCACATTTGTTAGGAGCTACTTCTATAGAAGACCAGCTGAAACAACTAGCGTTGTAGGACAGAGCAACTACTACATCATTGGACTTCCCATTCACAGCTGACCATTGTTGGGGAGCTGGACTACAGACATCCAAGCCCTTGCTATTTCCAGGACAGCTCCAGAGAAGCAACTTTCAGATGCTCCAATCTCCTCTCAGCTTTTCTAGACACTGACAACTTATCCTGGACCTGTTCTTCTGACCTATCCTCAGATGGCTCCACAGACCCTGGACAACAAGGAAGCAGCCAATTCTCTTAAGATTGCACAAACATCCCCATACCCATTTCTCTAGGTTCCCCAGAGACATGTCGCCCCCAATGTCAGCATGAAGCAGCCAGATATCACAACAACAACCCTATTCCTGCTTCGCTGTCACCTCTTTTTAATTTTTTTTTAATTAAACCAGGACTGGGTAATGTTAGGATTCTGTCTAAGCTCCACCCCACAATGACCTGGCAACAGCCAGGTATGTACCTCCCCACAATTGCCTGGCAATAGCCAGATAGGCCTGGCCTATAAAAGAGGGCGCTGGGCAACCTCATCTCCATCGCTCTTGCCCCTTGGCACTCTCACCTCTCTCCTCTCTGCCCCTCTTGGGCTCTCCTCCCCTCCCCCTTCTCTCCACACAATCATGGCCAGCCTTCACTTCTCTGCTCTCTGTCTCTGTCTCTGTCTCTGTCTCTCTGTCTCCCTGTCTCTCTCTCTCTCTCTCTCTCTCTCTCTCTCTCTCTCTCTGTGTGTGTGTGTGTGTGTGTCTGTCTGTCTGTCTCTCTCTGTCTCTCTCTCTCTGTCTCTCTCTCTCTGCCTTTCTCTGCTTCCACTGCCCCATTAACTCCCATCCTCTGCCCTGAATAAACTCTATATCAAAAAACAAGAAAAACAAAAAACAAAATGCAAACAAACAAACAAAAATTAGGGACATGATATTATTTGAGAAACATTCCATAATCTTATAAAGATACTGGGTATTCTAAATTTAATCTATGTAATGCAATATTAATCAACCCTTTAGTCAAATTCATAAGTAAACATCAACAAATAAATGTCTATGAATAATGTCAAGATTGCAAACAAAATCAATAAAATAGATTTCAAAGTAACAGAAAATCTATGTGCTGACCCAAAATGATTGAGAAGAAGTAGAATGCCAGAAGAAACTGATAATCATTTATTTAAATGGAATATATGTGGAATATATGAACAGGCTCCTCTTTCAGCCAAACTAAAAACCAAGAGCCAACAGTAGACTAAAGATTTATGCACAAGTGTAACTAAGTCTATTGAGAGGTGGTAATTATTATTTACATAATCTGTTTGAGAAACTACAGATAGAAAACTACTAGAATCATGATAATCATGATGCCGTTAGAACTTTACATTCCTTGAGAACAAAACCAAACAGCTTGAGTAATAAGAAATACAGACACGAGGGACAAAGCTCTTATAGGGGCATGAATATAAAATATTATATGTATTATATGGAGGATGCAAAAAGAATTGAGAAATCCAATTTCATAGATTAGTGTATTAACAAAGAAAACTACATAATATTATGTATAGACTCCTAAAAGACCATAGTTAAATTCAACACTGTAAAAACTATAAGGGAATAAATCAGCAATAGAAATGAACATCTGAATTTTACTTTTAAAATCTATTGAAATATTGTAGGTATTTTCAAAAACACTGACAAGTCTGATGACAGAAACAACTAAATGGCCAACAAAATCTCTGTTCATTTCCTTGGGGCATAAACCTACACTCAATTTCCAAACTCATGAGACAATTGACTGAATCTGTGTGACTGGGTAAAAGCCACTGGAGTATGAAGGGATGCTTATTTGCACCAAGTCTCTCATAGCATGAAATTTTCCATGCTCAATTCTCCAGCTGGGAGTATAGATCTTCAAAGAGACTTTGAAACACACATGTCAAGAAACCATAAAAATGACTTCCTCCAGCTTTCTGGAGTAACTCTGTAAAGCACAGATTCCTACTACTTCATAAACACAGAAATCTCATGGAATGATGAGGGTTTATACTTCCTATCTTGAACTTTCTCATAGTTAGGCATATTTGTTATGCTATTATTATAATCCTGTGGAAATCAAAAGACAATTTGTTATCATTTCGTCCCGACATAAGAAAAACTACAAGACTCTTTTTATTCCCAGAAAACTTACCGTAAATAGAGATAATAACAAAATAATGGAGGGCCCAGTGAGAGAGCTCAGCAGGTAAAAACACTCTAGGAGACACCAACCTAAGTTTATCTCTAGAACCCAAGTCCACATGGTTGTCCAGTGACATATAGATACATACAGATACATACGGACACATACAGATACATACAGATACATACAGATACCATGGTACACAGACACAATATAAAAATATGTTAAAGGATTTTAGTTTTATGTTTAGATTATGCTTGAATAATTTCCCCTTTCCCTTTCTTCTTTCAAAACCCACCCACTCACAATTTTTTACACTTTCAACTTCATGGTCTCTTTTCCTTAGTTGTTATTACACATGTATATAATAGGAGTATACATATATATTAGCAAATATAACCTGTTTGGTCTGCATAATGTTACTTGTATATCTATTTTCAGAGCTGAGTAGTTGGTGGTATTGCATAACCAAATGGTCTGTTCTGCACTGAAGTAGACTATTTCTCCCACTCTCAGCATTCCTTAGTTAAAATAGAACAATGTAATGGGAATATGTACTTACTAAAGTCTGAGAAAAGAAGGAAATTTGGGAGGGTGGGTGGATTGTGCCTTTGATCCCAGCAATTTGGATGATAAGGTGAGGGAGCTACAAGTTTAAAAACCATCTAAGATTAATAACCAGTGGGAGTCAAACCTAGGTTACAGGACACTGTCTCAAAAAGTAAGAGGGAACAGTGCCATAAAGAAGCACATCTTATTCATGGTAATGGCTGCAGACTTGGATACACTGATCGAGACTCACTGAGCACTATACCAAAACTTGAATTGTACTGTAAATAAGATTTAAACTCAATGATATTTTTAAAAGGAAAGCTAAGGAATTTAGAAAAGATGAAACCTGATTTGTTTTTCAACCTTATAACAATCAGGAAATGCAAACCAAAAAAAAAAAAAAAAAGAAAAAAGAAAAGAAAACCAGAGGCAGGAGTTATAAATAGGATGGGACTATGAGAGAGGAGGAAGAGGTCCAAAGATCAAAAGAACAAAAGAGAGTAATAAAACCTATGTGACACAAAAGCTAGAAGGAATGCTCACAAGGAAAAAAGGTACAAGTTTCAGATACAGAAGAGAACACGGGACAGTGTATGACAGTCAAATGACAATAGGTATATTCTTATGAAAACTTTATAGAATGGACTCAAGAGTTAGGTCAATGTTTAAGAGCACTCATTACAATTGCCCAAGAGCCAAGTTCAATCCTAAGCACCTACATAACTTATAACCGGCTGCATCTCCAGATCCAGGAAATGTGAGAGCAGCCTAACTTCCACTGGCATCAGGGGCACATACACTGCACATACATACATACATGCATGCATACATACATACATATGTACATATATGTATGCAAAACACACATGCATAAATTGAATTTTATAAAATTGTGTATCACAATAAAAATTTGCCTTTGCAGTCTAAAAATATCCTGAAAGCTCTAGAACAAAAAGAAATAATTATACCCAAGAGGAGTAGACTGTAAGAAATAATCACAGTGAGAGCTGAAATAAATGAACTAGAAACAAAGAGAACAATACTAAGAATCAAGGAAATAACAAGTTCATTCTTTGAGAAAATCAATAAGATAAAAAAAACTTTATCCAACCTACCTATGTGGCAGTCAGAGAATATGCAAATTAACAAAATCATTAATGAACACTAAGGAAATCAAAAAATCACTGGGTCATAGTTTGAAAACTGTGCTCCACAGAATTGGAAAATCTACAGGTCTCACAACCAATACAACAAAACAAAACAGAACAAAAACCTCAGGGACACATGGTTTAGCACAGAACACTACCAGACTTTCAAAAATGAGTTTACTCCAATACTCCACAAATTATTTTGTAAAATGAAACGGAAGGAACACTGCCAAGTTTCATTTTATGAGACCACTGTTACCATGAACACATAAAGACTCAGTGAAAAAAAAAGAATTTCAAACCAATTTTCTATATGAGCAGAGATGCAAAAATACTCAATAAAATGCTCACAAACTAAAGCGATTCGAAGTTAATTCACTAGAAGGAAAACTAAAGTGTGGATGCTTTAGTCATTCTTAGAAAGGCGGACAAAATACTCAAGAGAGGAAATACAGAGACAAAGTGCGAAACAGAGACTGAAGGAAAGTCCAACCAGAGACTGCCCCACCTGGGGATACATCCTATATACAGTCACCAAACCCAGCCACTACTGTGGATGCCAACAAGTGCTTGCAGACAGGAGCCTTATACAGCTGTTTGCTGAGAGGCTTTTCCAGAGCCTGACAAATACAGAGGCTGTGAATTGTATCTTGGGTGTTCCAAGCTTTTGAGCTAACATCCACTTATCAGTGAGTGCATACCATGTGTGTCCTTTTGGGACTGGCTTACCTCACTCGGGATGATATTTTCTAATTCTATCCATTTGCCTTAGGATTTCATGAATTCATACTTTTAATAGCTGAATAGTACTCCATTGTATAAATGTACCACATTTTCTGTATCCATTGCTCTGCTGAAGGACATCTGGGTTCTTTCCAGCTTCTGGTATTATAAATAAGGCAGCTATGAACATAGTGGAGCATGTGTCCTTGTTATATGTTGAAGCATCTTCTGGGTATATGCCCAGGTGTGTTATAGCTGAGTCCTCAGGTAGTGCTATGTCTAATTTTCTGAGTAAACAGAGTGGTTTTACCCACTCTGCAATCCCACTGGCAATGGAGGAGTGAGTGTTCCTCTTTCTCCACATCCTTGCCAGCATGTGCTGTCACCTGAGTTTTTCATCTTAGCCATTTTGACTGGTGTAGGGTGAAATCTCAGGGTTGTTTTGATTTGCATTTCCCTGATGACTAAGGATGTTGAACATTTCTTTAGGTGATTCTCAGCCATTAGTATTCCTCAGTGGAGAATTATTTTGTTTTGCTCTATACCCCCATTTTTAACAGGGTTATTTGGTTCTCTGGCGTCTAACTTCTTGAGTTCTTTGTATGTATTGTATATTAGCCCTCTGTCGGATGTAAGATTGGTAAAGATCTTTCCCCAATCTGTTGGCTGCCATTTGTCCTATTGACCGTGCCCTTTGCCATACAGAAGAAGCTTTGCAATTTTATGAGGTCCCATTTGTTGATTCCAGATCTTAAAGCATAAGTCATTGTCTACCAGGAAAATCTTAACAGCTGACAAACACTTTCAGCAAAGAGGCTGGATACAAAATTATCTAAAAACCCCAGTAGCCGTCTTAGATACAAATGACAAACAGACTAAGAAAGAAATCAGGGAAACAAACACCTTTCACAATAGCCTCAAATAAGATAAAATATCCTGGGGTAACTCTAAACAACCAAATGAAAAACTTATATGATAAAAACTTCAAGTCTTTGAGTAGAGGAATTGAAGAACATATCAAAAGATGGAAAGATTCCCCATGCTCATGAATTAGAATGGTTAACATAGTAAATATGGCCAGCCTACCAGAATCAATGTACAGATTTAGTGCAATCCCCATCAAAATTCCAACACAATTCTTTACAGACCTTGAAACAACAATTTTCAACTTCATATGGAAAAACAAAGGATGACCCATTGTACCATTAGGACACACATTCAACTATGTCAATTGCAGCTTTATTTATAATAACCAGAAACTGGAAAGAGCCTAGTTATACCTCAATTGAACAAGAGATAAGGAAAAAAGTACATTTACACCATGGAGTATTACTCAGCTGTTTTAAAAAAATGACATTATGAAACTTGCATGCAAATAAATAGATCTAGAAAAAGTCATCGTGAGTGAGGTAACCCAGAAGCAGAAGACAGCTGTGATATGCACTTACTTATATGTGAATATTAGCCATTAAGTAAACAATAACCAATCCGTATACCCAGAGAGGTTCAGTAAAAAGAAGTCTAGGGAGGATGAACAGAGAATTCCAGTGGTGGGAGTGGGTTGCATTCAATTGAGTTATTGGCCAACAAGGTCACTGTGCTCTGAAACAAACAAAAACAAAACACAAAACTACAACAAAAATTAGGATATTCCTAAGACAAAGGATCGCTCTTTGCAAACTGACAGAGCAGCCCAATGGTACCCATATGGAGTATTCAACCATATATTCTTGTCTCTTTAGTGTTGGAAGGCCATCTGTAGGCTACTGAAAAAAATGTGGATACCAACCTAGCCAGAAATCCTTTGGCATTATAATCTGTCTTGACTGTAAAATATGGAAGAGCAATGGTGGCATAGAACTTGTGGAAGTACCATGCCAGTGTCTGATTTGACTTTGACAGGAGATGAAATCCATACCCAACACTGATTGGGTAATTGTGAACCAAATACTAGATAGCCCCAGAGACCTAGGGTAAAACCAAACACTACTCATCTTTAAGGAAAAAATGAAGATTCTTCATGATACTTTGCTATATTCATAGATTGGTGCCTTGTCCAGACATCCTCATAGGAAGCAGAGGTGGAAAGATTGTAAGAGCCAAAGGGGATGGAGGACATCAAGGGAACAAGGCTCTCTGAATCGACTAAACAAGATGCATGTGAGCTCCCAGACACTAAAACAACACAGTGCCTACAGGTGTCTCCACCAGGTCCTCTGTTTATATAACATTGCTATTAGCTTAGTATTTTTAAGGGTTTCCTAACTGTGAGAATGAGTGGGTCTCTGAATTGTAAGCCTACTCTGGAACTTTTCATCCTGGTGGGTTGCTGTGTTCAACTTCAATATTATAGTTTTTGCTTCATTTCATTATGTTTTATTTTTGTTATGTTTGTTTGCTATCACTTGGAAGCCTGTTGCTTTTTAATGCTAGAAAGGGTGGATGCTGAGTAGATTGGAAGTAGGGAGGCAATGGGAAGAATACAGGGAGGAGAAACTATAATAGGGATATATTATATGAGAACAGAATCCATTTTCAATAAAAGAAAAACTAAAAACACCAACACTTTCTACTTACAAAGATGGTGAAAATGAAGTAATCTTTTGAGAAATTAAAGGAAAAATAATTCTTTCTGGATGAACAGATGGCATAGTGGTTAAGAGTAAGTACTGTTTTTCCAGACCCAAGTTCAGTTCCCAGGACCCATATCAGGTATAAGACAACCACAGGTAACTTCAGCTCCAGAGGATCTGTGACACTCTTCTGGCTTCCTGAGGTGATATATTCATGTTCATACATGCAGGCACACATGTATACACATAATTTAAGTAAAATTAATTCTTTAGTAAATTAGGATAACTCTCATAAGTTGTTGGTGAGGGAAAATTCCTACAATTTGAACATCGATTTGATACTGTTTGTAAAGTTGAAGATCTTTATACTACATGACCTAGCATGTACTATAGTACTGCTTCTTGGTTTGTACCTAGAAAATGAATTGGAGCACATGTGGCCAAGGAGACATTCCCAAGGATGCTAGGTGATGCATTCTTTATCAAATCAATCCCAGAAAGTATTTTAGGTATCAGTGAAAGAGCAAATGGATAAACAAATCTGTAACATACTGATATAATTGAGTGTACACAGAATTTAGTATGCATGAGCAAAGGCTGAATCAAATAGATAAATATTAATATAAAATGTGGACTGAAACAAACAAGTAGCAAAATAACATGATAGGACATTCATGTAAATTATGGAGGCAAATAGAATAATACTATTGTGTATTGCTAAATATGTACTTAGAAATACATTAAAAATGGAGATGTGACAAGCAAAGTTATTCAGCAGGTAAAGGGACTTTCTCTCAAGCCTGCTACCTTGAGTTTGATCTCCAGAACACACATAGCAGAAGAAGGATTGAATATTTGGTATATTTCACAAATGAATAACTAGAAACCCATGTATCACTCACACACACACATACACACACACACACATACACACACACACACATCTCATATAGCAACAGAAAAGGTTTTTGTCATTTGTTGTTTAGCAGTAGGAACCAAACCCACGTCCTTGCCCTTCCATCAGACACTGAGCTACACCACAGCTCCAGAGCAGTGGTCTCTGTGTTGCTTTTTGGGAAGCAGTACTTGAGAAACTAGACTGCAGAACACAGCCTCTAACCTTGCCAATACCACGTACCAGCTGCATAGTCTTAAGAAAGTTATTTCCTTTTTCTAAGTTGTTGTTTCCTTTTTGGATAATTTAGATAGCTACCTCATAGTGTAGCTGTGAAAATTTGAGAAATAGTTTTTAGGGAAAGGCAGGAAGGGCAATGACTTCAAAATTGTGACAGCAAGTATTGCAAAATGGGATTTGTTACTGAATCATTTAATACTTATGGGAGAAAGCTGAAAAGAAAAGATAAATTACTCAAAAGATGACACTGCATCTGTGTATCTGGATGTCTGTGTGTAAAAGGGCATTAAATAATTCAACTTTTGTGTGAAGATGTTTTAGGCAAAGTGGAGAAGATTACACATAACAGAAGCATGAAAGTACGCCATCTGAGCAACTCTAATTGTGTAGTTCTCATCTCAGACATACAGTTTACTTCTAGTCTTGAGTGTATCCTTCACAGAACACAGCATAAATCAAAACAGTGTCAACAGTGATGGATGGTTTTGAGTTGAGTGAAAAGAATCTGTAGGAAGCAATATTTTATCTACTCACACTTTAAGAGTTTGTGTAGTCAATGCTAAAAACAGAACAGGAGGGAAATATAGCAAATACGTCTAAATATCATCCCCCATTACATACTTTTATTTCTTTCTTTTCCATACCCTCGTCATTTTCCAGACACACTCTGGAATGCCAGTCCAAAGGGGGAAAAACAAGCTCAAATTATACAGCTTTGGTCAAGATTGAGGTAACTTAGCTGTGGGTGGACTTGAGTGACTGAACAGTGGGCTGAATCGCTGCCTAGCTGGTTAAATGACGTTAGTAACTGGATCAGATACTTGTAGGCCTGGCAATAAGATGTTGTAAGGGACAAAATTATTTAAAATAATTTGAATTCAGTTAAGTGTAGATTTTTATGTCAACAGTTTAAACTGCATAGAAAATGATTAATCTGGTAGAATTACAAAGCTGTAACCTGCAACATGTTTGTTGTTTTGTTTCTTGTTGCTTTGAATTTTTATCACAAACAAAACAAATACCTTGAACAGAGAAAGATAAAGTAGCAAAACAGCTTGTAGAAATGACCAAAATGTTTCCAGCACATAGGTATGACATCATACCTCTAGCTGGTGAGCTAATCATATCGAATTAGGAACTGACTATCAGATAGGTGAGCATGAGCCAATTTTCATTTCAATACCTGGGTCCCTGAGGAGAAAAGAAGAACTCTCTATTTGCAATTATATTTTCAATGCTGTGAAAGGTTTTGACAGTGGAAACAAACCAAGAGTTTCCTCTTTGACCCAAACATTTGAAAACTAGTCCAGATCATCATGGAACAAGAAGGAAATATGGGCAGAGAACTATGAGCAGTTTGGTTTGGCATGTAGTACACACAATGCCCCCAAGTGACATGGGCTGTTATCTCATGGCTATGCTTGCTATTTCCTAGGGTTCTGGTCAATTGAGTCTTGTCAATTGGTCTCCAAAGTATTGTATTTTCTTTTTTTTTTATTCGATATAATTTATTTACATTTCAAATGATTTCCCCTTTTCTAGCCCCCCACTCCCCGAAAGTCCCGTAAGCCCCCTTCTCTTCCCCTGTCCTTCCACCCACCCCTTCCCACTTCCCCGTTGTGGTTTTGCAGAATACAGCTTCACTGAGTCTTTCCAGAACCAGGGGCCACTCCTCCTTTCTTCTTGTACCTCATTTGATGTGTGGATTATGTTTTGGGTATTCCAGTTTTCTAGGTTAATATCCACTTATTAGTGAGTGCATACTTAAGGAACCATAAGAATATTCATGGAGGGCTGGAGAGATGGCTCAGCGGTTAAAAGCACTGACTGCTCTTCTGGAGGTCCTGAGTTCAAATCCCAGCAACCACATGGTGGCTCACAACCATCCTTAATGGGATCTGATGCCCTCTTCTGGTGTGTCTGAAAATAGCTACAGTGTACTTACATATAATAAATAAATCTTAAAAACAAAACAAAACAAGAATATTCATGGAATTGTTCATTCCAAACATATAAAATGGAGATATCTTATTTAGTATTGGTTTTAATTAACTCTGTGACATTTGTGCTCGTGCATGTGTCTGTGGGCTCCTAAGGATGCAAGAAGAGGCCATCCTTGAACTGGAAGTATGGGTGGTTGTGAATCACATGTGGGCACTGGGAGTTGAACTTGGGTCCTTTGTAAGAGCAGTACAAGCTCTTAACTAATGAGTCATCTTTCTAGCCCCTGATAGTTCAGTTTTAATGGGTATAAAGTGACACAAACATTTTTTAAAGGTTGAGAAGTGGAGAATGGAGAAGCAGCTCAGTTGGTAAAGTGCTTGCTGAGTAAGCATAAGAAACTGATTTAGATCCTGAACACCCACATGTAAACACAGCACATAGTGGAGCGCATTTACAATCCAAGCATGGGGGAACCAAGATAAATACAGCCCTTCAGCTTATTAGACATCCATCTTAGCCCAATTAGTAAGCACTAAGTACCACTGAGAGATGGCATCTCAAAACAAAAGGTAGATAGCTACTGGGAGAAAATAACAAAGACAATCTCTAGCATCCACATCAAAGCACACATAGGTGAATGTACACCCAGAATCAGTGCCCTGACACTCATGAAGAAATACACACACATACATGCATACATACACACACATGCACGCACACAAAAATATTCACACGTATATGTACACAAAAATATTTATTGAGAAAAAATTTAAAAAGGTTGAAAAGCAACATTTGCCCAACCAAATTCACTAAGGATTTCTTCAGTTGACTATTTTCTAGATCAATTCTTATTTAATTCAAAACTTAAAACACTATCCCTATCATGAAATAGGTATGCAGTTTTCCATTTTACACGAAGAAAAAAGCAGCAAAATCCCTTTGACAGACATCACATCGAGAAAAATCCAGGCAGCCTTTGTACAGACTCAACAACTACTGGAGAGTCGAGCCCTGATATATATTGATGTGAGAAACTCATGTCCTGATGAACCACATAGAGCAATTCCATGTCAGTCTTTTAGGTCTAAAAGCTACTGCATTCATCTCAAAGGATGAATATTGTCACCGGCTTGGTAGTATCCGTGTCTGTGATCACAGCTGATAAAGAGGCCAAGTCAGGATCAAGAAAGAGTGCAAGGTTTGAGTGTGCTACAGGGAAAGACCCTATCTCAATAGCTTAAAAAAATGAAATTGAAAAGGGCTGGTCTGTAGGCCAGAGACAGAATGCTTGGTTAAGTTATATAATGACATTTTTAGAGGTTGAAGAGTGTAGGGATGTATCACACTTGAAGTTCCAATGGGTACACAGCACAGAAGAGGCTGGACTGACTGTTTCTGGTAGTAGCTGTTGTGCTTTCTCAGGCAACAGGAAGGAAGGCCCAACCTTCCAAGAGTGCAGGATTCATAGGTTGTACTCAGTGTACCCCCTGTTACCAGCTTTCATGAGTTCTAGCTTTACACAGATAATATGGTGGCCCGTTAGGCTACAGAGTACAGAGTCCTGCACCTCAGGCCTTTCCCAGCAGTCCCCATACCCACAGCACTGAAGTTCTCTGATGTAGCAAAATGGTCAAAGTTCCATGAGTTAGTGGCAATTATTGTGGCCCTGCTTTCCAGCATTCAGGCTCAAGAGGCATTAGCACTGTGCCATGACCACAGAGTGGATGTGTGCAGATCCAGATGGTAGTCTCAAGGGTGGAGGGCTTGGCCACATGCCAGTGGTAGCCATAGAAGATCATGCAACCACTACTCCACTGACGTCTGAGACACTCACAGAACAAGTCTCCTGATAGCTCTACAGGACAAAACACTTTTCTGGCACCTATTCTCCAAGTGGTCATTTTTTTTTCATCTATGTTATTAATCTAAAGGAAGCTATTCCGGGGTCATCTGGAACCCTAGTACCTTCCAAACTATTTCAAGGGAAATGTGCACAACTATTGGTTGAGCATGCCTAAATCCAAAGAATCGGTGCTCCAAAATCTAAAATTCGATGGGTGCTGGCCAGCATTACAAGTAAAAAAAAAAAAAAATCCATACCTGAATTGGTATGAAAGACTGCGGTAAAAAGGAAGATGCGCTAAAAATATTGTAGACAATACTTGAGTATAGTTGTACCAGGTTCGGATAAAATTTTAATGAGTTTTTGTTGAGATTTGGATGCCAATGTACCTTATGATGTTTTTGCAAATATTCACCCTCTAATCCAAAACATTTCTGATTCCAAAAATTTCAGTAGGTTGCATAATGTTCTATCAATCTGTGTTTAATTCCAAATAATTTAATGACTCCCCAAGAATATTACAAATATAATCATTAAATTTAGTAGATAACTTTGGAGTAGCCAAACAAAACAGATACTGAAAGAGATAGTTGAGATCCCATTCTCACACAGTGGGCTAGCATGAGGGACAGGGAGGTTGGAAGCAGGCAGGAAAATTCATGTGTCTTAAACAGTAGGATTTGGTGTGAGAAAGGACTTGAAGAGGACAATTCTTTAAACCATTGAACAAACCACAAAATGCAGAAGTACAAATATAAAACAGTGTGAATTTTTGCCTGTGTATTCTACTTTGTGGTCTTCCAAAGGACAAAAGTAATATAAATCAATAAAAAGTGGCTGGTTTGATTGAAATGGTAAAAGGTCAGTGTTTGTAGTTGAAAGGCTAATTTTCTTCGTAAAAGTCACCCCTAATGATAGACTGCATGACTAAAATGTCCTCCTCCCTCCAAATATTTAAGCCAGAGTAAAAAAAAAAATGTACATTTTATTATAAGTATTATTGCATGCCATGTATATTAGGACTGCAGCTTTTCCTAAAATACTGCCTCACTGCAGAAAGAGAATAGAAACATATCCATTGTGTTCCAAAGTGTCATTTGTCACTGTGTGAAGAAAGAATGATAGTGTGTCAAAAGCAATAAATAGCTTTGTGATGGTTTATATATGCTTGGCCTAGGAAGTGGCACTATTAGGAAGTGTGGCCTTGTGGGAGTAAGTGTGTCACTGTGGGCTTGGCCTTTAATGCCCTAGTCCTAGCTGCCTAGAAGCCAGTCTTCTAGCAGCCTTCAAATGAAGATATAGAACTCTCAGCTCCTCCTGCACCATGCCTGCCTGGGTGCTGCCATGTTCCTGCCTTGATGATAATGGACTGAACTTCTGAACCTGTAAGCTAGCCCCAATTAAATGTTGTCTTTATAAAAGCTGCTTTGGACATGGAATCTGTTCACAGCAGTAAAACCCTAAGACAAGCTGCTAGAAGCACAATATGCTCTTTTTGGAAGTCAGAAAGTAAGAGAAATATTCGTGTAATTTCTAGGACCAATGTGTACAAAAATCCCTAAAGCTTTTTGTGAGATAGGCTAGCTGCTATTGCCTCTCTGGACACAGACTGCTACCAATGGCCCTACAATATTATCTTTTTCTTAAAAATATCTATGATGTGTATCAGTTAATAGCACAATTGTATAGACACGGAAGGCATCTCATAATTTTCTGTAGTTTGAAAATACTTCAAGTAAAATATTATCAATACAAAAAACAAAAAGAAAATACTTAATTTTGCTCCAAATAAGCAAAACATCACTGCTTCAAACCAGAAGTTTGGAGTGTTTAAGGACATGGCACTTATACTATGTCCTTAAACTAAGCATTGAATTGTAAGCCTCTTAGTTCATTTTCTATATTTGTAAACTTAGTAATAGGTCTGGGCACATGATGTAGTCAGTTAGAATGCCTACTTCACTAACATGAAGATTTAAATTAAATTTAAATTTTCAGCACACACACAAAATCCAAGTGGGGTAATACTCCCTGAGAGCCAAGAACCCCACAGAAGTGGGGTCAGAGACAGGGGATAGCTAGACCTAGCTGGATGCCAACATAGCTACAGGTCCAGTTAGGTAGATGTCAGTCTTGAGGAAATACTGACAGTGATAGATCAAGATGTATGAATTCACTCCCTGGCCAACATATTTATGCACAGGACTGTGTGCACTGGCATGGTTGCATGTATGCTAACAACACACACCTCACATGCACACACACGTGTAATATAAAGCAATATATACTTATAAAAAGATTGAAAAATGTGTCCAAAGTACATTTTGTATTCAAATAACAAGTACAAATTTTTCCTGAAATATATTCCCTTATTTGAACACTGTTCCCCCCAAAGAAAATGAAAAATATCACAGAACCTGGTTTTGCAACCCCCTTTCAATGCTTATCTACGCTTATTGAAATATCCATTTAAAAGAAAATAAATAACAGTGTTTTAAAACTTGCTATTTTTCATATTTTGACAACAGTATGCTTTTAGAGACATGCCATTATGAGTGTGATACTATTAAACAAAATCTCTAATGGCAAATGCATAGGTTGGTTTATTTTGTTTTGTTTTTATTTTTTTCTAATGTTTTCTATTGTACCCAAAAAAGCAATGAATTATTTACATATTAGCATATGAAAACTCCTACTTCTCTGATTTATACAGTAGCACATTTCACAATAGAAAAGGTGGGGAATGCAGAGAATTGTAAGAAAACATAAATATCTGAAATCCTATTACTGAAGTAGAAATATTGGGAGGATTCTAGTAATTATGTCATGTCACCCTGCCTTTCATCTGGGCAAGAGAATAAAGGGCCAGCTGCTGGTGATTTGCTCTGAGCCCCTGATGGAGTAAGAAATACTATTAGAAGTTAAGTGTTCATTTTCCTTTCTTCTTTAATAAATACATTCTGTCCAGTATCACAATGCTCCCCAGCTAAAGATTTATGCCTCTTGGTAGTCTTAAAACTTGGGTTAAGCAAGGAACAAAATAATAAATAAATGAGACATAAGGAAACTTAATTAGATACTACTATTCACATTGCTTTGTCTGCATGGGTGGAACCAGATCTTCCATTTGATTTCCTTTTTCTTTCTAATCTAGAGTGTGCTGGTGAAGGTGCCTGTGAAGCAGCCACCTTGGGATCATGAGGTGAGGAGCATAGGGACAAAAGACAGGAGCTAAAGATGGCCAAGTGGAAAGGTGGAAAACACCTGGGCTACAGATGACACTGTAGCAATGGTTCTCAACCTTCTTAGTGTTTGTCCCTTTAATACAGTTCCTCAGGTTGTGGTGGCCTCCACTTACAAAATTGTTTCATTGCTACTTTATAACTATAATTTTGCAATTGTTACGAATCATAATGTAAATATTTGATATACAAGGTATCTGATGTGAATCTAATGGGATCAAGACCAACAAGTTGAGAACCTCTGTACTATAGAGACATTGTATAAGTTGTAGATATTCCATTTCTATCCTTAGTAATATTAAAAAAATATAGTCCTATTTGAATGATGTATTGAATTCATGATCATATTATATAAATATATAAGTCATGATATTCTCTTATATGCATTTTTAATTATACTCCATTTGATATTTTGTGATGAGCACCATGCCATTAAATGTTTTGTAAAAGCAGTATTTTCACTGACTGTATTATGTATGTCTTTGTATGTATACATCATCATTTATTTGAGCATTTCATTGTTGACATTTTAGGTTGCTTTGAATTTTTCATTTATTTAAATACTTAATGGAAGATATATGAGTACCTGTATATTTTTGAATCTGTATTCTTAAAAAAATATTTCTATGATTAGAGTTTTAAAGTCCAAAAGACAAACTTCTTATTTTAACAGATATTAATTTCTTAGAGATTTTTCCCAAATTAGTTCTTCCAAAATGCAAACATGAATTTCACTGAAATTTCAAAACATTGTCATCAGCATATAGAATATTATTCTAGTCATTAACAAAGGAGTATTGACACCTTTAGAGTATACATATACATATCAGATATTTACATTATGATTCATAAGAGTAGCAAAATTACAGTTATGAAGTAGGTATGAAATAATTATATTGTTGGAGGCCAAGGAACTGTAGTCGTTGACAATAGGTGAATAAGATTTCATTGATAACTTAAAGTATCAATGTAACTTTTAGACATCAGTTACTGAAGATACTAAATATTATGTGTCTCTCTACCAAATTATTATAGTCTAAACACATTCTAAAAATGATAAACATTTTCACATTCAGGCACATTCAGGGACATCTTTATGGTCCCAGTTACTGTGGAAGCTGAGCCAGAATTTTGTGAGCCCAGAGGTTCAAGGTCAGCCTGGGCAATATATCAAGAGTGCATCTCAGGGGGTGGAGGGGGGAATGTTTTCAAAGATATGAAATTACCTATTTAAAATGAAGTCTATGGACTGAGAGATGAGATTTAGTTGGAAGAGTCTTTACCTCAAATGGACAAGGATCCAGGTTCAATTCTCAACACTACATAAAAATTAATGAATAACTACATGCCCATTATCCCAGCACTTAGGCAGCAATGCCAGGAGGATCAGAAGCTCAAGTCCACACATGGCTACATAGCAAATTCATAGCCAGCCTGGACAACATGAAACCCTGTCTCAACAAAAACTAGACACAAAAATGTTTTAGAAGCTAAGACATGCTCATTACTACATTCCTACATTATTACAGGCTTTAATCAACATACATCAATCTTGCCATACTCGAGGCACCTGAAAAAAAAAAAAAGAAACATATGCATTTTCAAAAGCATTATAATCTCCACAACTGCAGATTGCTCTATTTCTAAGCTACATTTCTAGCCCCCTGTATCTTTGGAAGAACATGGAATTTAGCTGAACTTCAGATGTCAACCACATGACTAACGCAGGGGAGGTCATGGCTACCTTAAACAGCAGTCCTGACAGGAGCAGGCAGTGGGAACACCACTGTGAGATGAGCCACTAGACTGCTTGATGTACATCAGTGAGTGTGGAGCCATCTAGGATGAGAAAGAAGTTGAAACTCTAAAGATGGCAGCCTTTTCTTCAGCTATGGGATTACATATCTCAACTTGGAGATTTCCTTTTCTTTTCATTAGATTATACTGATGTATCAGAATGTCTTCTTATTTCCACATTCCATCTAAAAAAAAATTTATTAAGTACTGAGAAATTATCACAGAAAAGCAATATACTGGATATACTAGTCAAGATGAAGAGCTAAGACTTTGAAGTTTTAGCTATTTTTTCACTATATTCTATCCACTATCTATGACCTTTCCCTCTTAGTGGGTAACTGGCACTGTATTAATTGTGCAAAGAAATCAATAGTGAGTCAGTGAACAGATAATCAAAACAAATAAAATCCTAGAATGAACATGTAAGTTCATGGATGTAAGAAGTCTAAACTAACACAAAAAGAGAAGTCATGGGGCTGGAGAGATGGCTCAGTGGTTAAGAGCACTGACTGTTCTTCCAAAGGTTCTGAGTTCAAATCCCGGCAACCACATGGTGGCTCACAACCATCTGTAATGAGATCTGACGCCCTCTTCTGGTGTGTCTGAAGACAGCTACAGTGTACTGATATACAATAAATGAATAAATAAATCTTTAAAAAGAGAAAGAAAAGTCATTAGAAATGGAAAATATTTACTTTCATTTTTATTTTTAGGAAATTATAATTACTTTTTTCCCCTTCCTTTTCCTCCTTTCAGTTACTCTCATGCACCTACATTGGTCTCCTTCAAATTCATGGCATCTTTTTCTTTAATTAGTGTGAGTGTGTGTGTGTGTGTGTGTGTGTGTGTGTGTTAGTACTCTGTCTGGACTCCACCCCCAAAGTTACCTGGCAACAGCCTGGCCCACTAAAAAAGGAGCTGCTTGCCCCTCCCCTCTCTCTTTCCTCTTGTTCATTCTTGTTCTCTTGCTCTCTTGCTCTTGACCCCTTGCTCCCCCTCTCTCCCAATCCTTTCCCCCTCTCTCCACGTGGTCATGGCTAGCCTCTACTTCTCTACTCCTTCTCTCCATCTTTCTCTACCTCTACTACCCTCTTAACTCCCCTCCCCATACCCTAAATAAACTCTATTCTATGCTATACCATTAGCATGGGCCCACTGAGGCCACACCTCACTCCACTCCGCAGAACATATTCTTTCATGTATTTCTATTTTTATGATCACAACAGTGTGTATACATTCTTGACTATATAATACATTCAATGGCCATGCCAACATGGAAAGAGGAAAGTGCATGGGCAACCAGGGAATGCTGTGTGGGAGGGGAAGTGCTCTTTCCCAGAGAAAATACTCCCATCCACATGCAATCCCCCAATTGCCCTCATTTCTGTAAGGCTTTCTTGCTTTATAGGCCAGGTTGGCCTCTAGATTTCAGTCCTCCTGTTACTTCATGAGTTCTGAGATCGTGGGCATGTGTTATGTAGGCTGTAAGGAGGAGCACTGAAATTAATGAAAGGTAAAGGAGAGGTAAGAAGACATTGTTTTTTGGTTTTTGTTTTGTTTTTGTTAGGTTGGTTGTAGTTTTGTTTGGTTTTTGGTTTTGTGGTGGTGGTAGTTTGGTTTGGTTTGGTTTGGTTTGGTGTGCCAGCTTATGTTTTCTTTTGTTTGTGACAGGGTCTTGCTATATATAACTTTGCAAAGCCTAAAACACACCATCATCCTCTCAGCCTCCTGAATACTGGGATCCATAAGAATACACAAGCAAACTGGAAACAGACTGCAAAGAAATTCAAAACCACATACTTCCTTTCCTGCCATTGTTAGATCAGGGCAGCAACAAGAGCCTGGGAAGCTACTGCTAGGAGGTGCTTCTAGTCCAGATAGAACTGTGGCTATGGTGGCAGTTTCCGGAGTCACAGCAGTAGTGGGAAAGGACCCATGAACTGCTGACTGAAGGGCACATGTGGACCAAAAATGGACATCTCGGCCGTAATCTATTTAGACTGTGAATAACAACTCCAGGTCTGTCACCTTCTTATTGTTCCTCACCCATTGTCCTCCAACATAGATGCTGAGAGCCAAAAGATATGTCACCAACCTTAAGTAGGAGAAGCTAGGTCAAAGGGTAGTGTATTTTCCCCAGTCCTCTCTCAAAGAATCTCAGTATTCAAACTCAAAATCTTAAATATAGCTGTTATAGGGAAAAGCTAAAGTTTTGCACAGCAGTGAATAATGTCTACATACCACAGATGTTACAATGCTTTTAAGTAAGAGTTCACATATTCTCACATTTTTTCCTGATATGATCTTCTGATATTCCCAGTGCTTTCCTTGAAAAAGAATGAGACAAAATCATTAGGATCCCATATTTATGTAAAGACACACACTTGAAGAGCTGTATTTTGATAATTTCTAATCTCATTATTTGAAAAAAAATATCTCCACATTTGTAAACAAGTGTATTTTAACAGATTCTCCTCTGCCCGCACCTACCCCCTGTATCACATTATTTTAACATTCCTGTTTAATCTCAGTTCATACTGATGATCTGGACTATACAAAACTGTACTCTAATACAGGTTAACTTTAGAATTTTGAACTTAACAGCCAGCTCCATCACAATGTGGCATTATGCTGCCAGGAAGTCTGGTTACTTCAAATCTGCAAAGAATATCACTAAGCCACACCTTTCAAAATCTTTTTATGACCACCGGAATCCTTGCTGAAGAAGGAATATGGGAAATGTAGTTGCATTCACAAAGAATGTGCAGTGACTGCCAAGAAAGCAAATTGTTTCTGGACGTTACCCTTATTTGGAAATACCCTGGTTCTAGAACTCTGGTTGTTTAAACAAAAGAACTATATCTTCGTCTGAAAACATGTATTTCCAAAATATGAGAGAATCAAAGGCTCGACTACTCAGTTCTCTCTTGTGATTTACTTTAAAAGAACTTGAATTTAAAAACAAAAACAAAACAAAACACAGAGAGAAAGCCTGCCAAGAACTGTGAGTAGCTTCCTGTAGACTTTGTGCTGGAGTGGGGAAAGCACAGCCTTGGAGAGCCAGCAGACCTGTTGTTGAATCCATCTGCATTCAACTGGTTAGGTGACCTTGGGCGAGTAACTTTATCTTCTCTCTGGTTCATCTGTAAAAATAATTGAATTCTATCAAATGAAACAAACATATGTGAAAATACTTATTGAAGAACATTTCCCAGCTCCACCTCAGTGGGAAAGCGGACTAGTTATACATGGTTACACTGGTCAACAAAAATAAACAAGCACATGTCTTCTGAGGGCATAAGATATCTTTGATGAGCTCTAAAATTCCTTCCACAAGGCAACAACAACATAAAACAATACTTGGTCAAATTAGAAAGTAAAGTGAGCAGAATTCCAATAAATGGTACTTATTCTTCCTCAGTCAGTTCCCACAAAGATCTTTTCAGCATCACTGTTGTTTTATGAAATTTGTTGTACACTACATATTAAGAAATGTTAATTAAATAGAAACCCAAATCTTGCTATGGCAAGGGGAACTATAGAAATGGGATTTATGAATATCTGAACTCTTGTCACTTCTTTCAAAAAAAAAAAAAGCTCAATAGATGATGAAGTGACTCTTATACAATGAAGACACTGGGATGGATGGCAAAATGATTTCACAATTTCTCAATTATCCAGGAATTTCATGATGGTTTTGGCTATGCCAAAATTATTTTATTAAGAAACATCTCCTTGGGCTGGAGAGATGGCTCTGTGGCTAAGAGCATGTGCTACTTTTCCAGAAGACCTGGGTTCAGTCTTCAGCATCCATATCATCTCCAAAAGATGCAATGCCCTCTTCTGATTTCTGCAGGCACCAGGCATGCATCAGGCACACATATACACATACAGGCAATCACTCCCACACATGAAATACAAATAGATAAATATTTTTTAAAAAAATAAAAAAAATCTTTGTGGGGCTGCAGAGTCGATTTAGTGGTTAAGGGTGCATAAGTGCTCTTACAGAGGATCACAGTTGGATTCCCAGTATCCATGTCAAGTGGCTTACCACAGATCAATATGTCTGATGCTTCTGACCTCCACAGGCACTGTCATTCACATGCACATACCTACTCACAGACCCATATGCATGCATATATTTAAAATAAATGTTATTTTTAAAAAGAAACCACTCCTGGGGATGGGAGGATACCTTAGTCAGTAAGGTGCCTGTTGTGTATACCATCTGGACCACTATGGAAAAGGATAGCAAATTCTTGCTTTAAAAGCACAACAATCCACTTGATACCTGTGATCAAAGACAGAGCATCTTACATGACTGTGGGATATTTTCATTTTTAAAGACGATCATATTAATATCACCTGTACATTGCTTGGGTGAATTTTTTGAGCACAGAAGGAGAGGAAACCTTTGGTGGGTACCTTGGTGGTGTTAATTCCTTTTCCAAAGTAACAGAATACAGCTATGTGGCATCCTACAGAAGAAATTTTGCCAAAACCATGACTATAAAATTTGTATTATAACAAAAGCATGTGGAAGTTTATCTGTAGTTAGATACCTTTACTCCTTTATCTTGCTTAAATAAATGAAAATATAGCCACAGTCAGCTTTAAGGGAGGTCTACCAATCTCATGGGACGTTTACTCTGAAATAATATGGCTGAACACATTAACTGACCCACATTCCTTGTGAAGTCTTGAAAACTTTCAGAAATGTACCAATGAAATCTCTTAGGACACAGAGCAATCAGGCTCAGCACTGTTTGATTTCAAGAACTTTCCTCCCAAATCAGAACTGACACTCAGTCTGATTCAGCCTGCAGCTTATCCTCCCAAATAATGCGGTTTGAAAGATAAAAACATCTCAACAAAGTAAACGAATAGCTGAAATAACGGGAAAAGCAGATTGAGTGGTGCAAAGGGAAGGGGGAATCGCCATTCTAAATAATGCAAGGGCATCAAGATTGATCCAGGCTATGACAAATCATTCACAGGCTATAACTCACTGATGTCTAACTGTCTTTTGATATAAGCTGCAAGGGGGAAAAAAGTAAAAAAGATTAATCTGGCTTCCTTTGTTCTTCATGGATATGTTCCAAGGTAAAGTTCAAACTAATGTTAGTCTTGGTTATTCGGTTTTATTATGCCTATGACAACAAAAATAAAACATTCTCCCTATTGTTCCCAATATGTTGAAAGGTTTAAAATATATTTTCCTATAAAAGAGGCAAAGGAGGCAACTTCCCCCTTGAAACAGAATCTAAATGAGACTTGATAAAGCTTACAGCCTGGGCAGTGAGGAAAATCAATTCTAAATGCTAAATTAGGAGAGCTTTAGCAAAAAAGCAATATAAAATGCTCTGCTTTCCTGAATTTCAGGAAGAGCTCTTACTCAGTTTTCGATCTGCTTCTGCCATTTGGTTGCTGAAGAGCTTCAAACCTCTCTCTCTCCCTCTCTCCTTCTCTCCCTCTCTCCTTCTCTCCCTCTCTCTCTCTCTCTCTCTCTCTCTCTCTCTCTCTCTCTCTCTCAGACACACACACACAAACACACACACACAAACACACAATAAGCAGGGAAAAAACCCATTCCAAGAATTATACTGTAACTTGAGGACTTTGCATTTTAAAATCTATCACAAGTAAACATATGCATTTTAAAGGGAAAGGGACTTTTGTGCCACATATTCAGATATGCTCTGAATCTGACATCAGAGTAAGGAAATAGATTAAGTCAATTGGCATCATGGGATATGCTATCTGGCCAGTAATTATTTTAGACCAAGGACAGAAATATCACCAAGTTAGAGCAGGCTTTGTTGGTGGATAAATAGAGGAATACAATGTGTATATGTTCTTATAATTGAATAAGGAGAGAGAGAGAAAAAACTTGAGTGTGGCATGCCTTTAACCCCACCAATAGGGAGGCAGAGGCGGGTGGGGTTCTGTGAGTTTGAGGCCAACTTGGTCTAGAAAGTAAATTCAAGGAAAACCAGGGTTACAGACTGAGACTCATCTCTAAAAAAAAAAAAAAAAAAAAAAAAAAAAAAAAGGAAGGAAGGAAGGAAGGAAGGAAGGAAGGAAGAAAAACCTGAAATGGAAACTTCTTTGGAAAAGTCAGTTATATCAAATGATGATTTTGTTGGGGCACACATGTAAAAGGACGTTTTGCTAAAGCAGATATGTGAAAGAGTGTTTTTCTGAAGCAGACACAGGCAAAAGGATGTTTTGTTATAGCACACACGTGAAAGGACATGTGATGTCTAGAAGGAATATAACTGTGAGCCACAGACAGTGGGAGCTCTGGCATTTGTTTGCTTTGCCCAGCTCGCTGTTGTTCACTAACAACACACATGTATTGATTCACCTTACAGTGTGTTGCTGAGATCCACTTGTGGTGATGTCCTAGAGAGAAATTCCTGTGAGGTTCCAGGTGCTTCTTGCTGCTTCAATCTTTTTAGGAGAGTAAAACAAATTTTGAAAATCTAACTCAAGCCTTATGTCACAAATGACATGGCAACACACAGGTTAGTTTTGATTTTTGTTTTTTATTTTTTGGTTTTTTGGTGTGTGTGTGTGTGTGTGTGTGTGTGTGTGTTTTGGTTTTTTGGTTGGTTGGTTAGTTTTGTTGTTTGTTTTTTCTGTCTACTTATCTAAACTGTTTTTTTGTCTTTGGTCCAACATTCTTACCACCTAAATTAATTGTCACTTCAAGTTGGCCACTCCCTTAGTCCTTTGGAAATTTCTTCCTGAAGTTTATGTATACCTTACTCTCTCCCGAAGCAATGTCTTTATTTGGACATCCAGTGGCTGTCTCTGATCAGCTTGTACAAAATTATTACCCTTATTCTCATTATCCCTTTAAGCTGCATTAGTTGTCCTAAGAATAATTTTCAGACTACACTACAGTACTGAGAAGCTGATTAATTGCTGCATTGGTCTTTCATGAGATACTAAGCCCTATGAAGATATGGACTTAATTTCTTAGTCATCTGTACGTGAGAGTTACTAGGACTTGACACATAGAAGTTATTCAGCTAATACTTGTTAAATAAGTATATTAATTAAAACATATTGTAATGAAATCACATTTTATAGAATGTTTTCTTTTTCTCTTTTGGACTTCAAGGCTTGTCTCATTCTCAAGCTGTTAAACAAATGAAAATCAACTTTTAAAGACTTCCAGAAAGCATAACTACCTAAGTAACTTTAGGCATTCCATGACAGGAATCTCATTTCAGCTTTGTCCTATATGCTGCCAGCTATGCTGGATTTCTCTTGTGAGTGCTGGAGTATGTGTCACCGTGTGTGTGTGTGTGTGTGTGTGTGTGTGTGTGTGTGTGTGTGTGTGTGTGTGTGTACAGGTAAAAGAATGTGTGTGTGTGTGATTTATATGTGTGGTACTTATGCATACCATGCTCTTGTATGTGCATGGGTGTATGTGCATGTATGTATGTGGATGTGGCGGCCCAAGGTCCATGGTGTCTTTGTCTATTGCTCTGTTTCTTAATTTTTATTGCATTTTACTTTTATTCATGTGTACAAATATTTTTGCATGCATGTATGTATGTGTACTATGTGCATGCCAGAGGACCACAGAGGACAAAATAGTGCATTGGATCCCCTGAAACTAGAATTACCAATGTTGTTAACATACCACGTGGGTGCTGGGAATTAAACTCTGGGTCCTCATCAAGAACGAGAAGTGTCTTCACCACTGAACCTGCTCTCCTGCCCCACAGAACAGTTTGTCTTGCAGATTCATTGCTTTTCAGTTTATCATGGTACAGGCTGGCGACCAAAAGTTACCATATGACATATGAAAAGAGAGAGATGGTAAGAAGTTAAATGCTTTTTATAGCTCAATTTCTATGTGTCTTTGACCTCTAAATTCTCGAGTCATTCTTAAAGGAACCCATGAAAGGATTGCAGTGCCTCTATTTTGTGCAGTTTTAAATTAAAAGTATATATTACAATTTACTGCAATCTGTTGTTTTACCTCTGATAGTTAAAAAAAAAACAATTTTGATGTGTGGTAGTTTTAAAAGTAAACTAACATACTAGAAACAAAGTACATAGACATCTATAATTGATTTGCCCTTTCCCATAATGACTGTCTCAGTCCCTTGCATAAAGTAATAAATGCAAAATCGCCTCATGCACTGAAAATGTTTGCTACAAGTTAGCAATCATGGTCTGAGTATATCTTTGGGGTAACTCAGTACTGAAGAAGGGAATAGCCACATTGTTTTCCTAGCACTGTATGTAACTGGAAGCACAATATTCCTTTCAAGCAATTCAGGACCGAGAAATAGCCCAAAAGCACTTTGCTTTGAGATGCATCACCACTGAAGGCCTTCTTAAATCTCAGAAGCTACATCCTATGGAACATGACTTTACTGGCACTTAAGGGGAACCTGATTCTGCTGGCCTGTATTACTCAACTTGCCTAAAATCTGCGTGGCTCTTAAGGAGAAATGAACAGTTTAACTAGATTGAGGCAGTCTTATTATGTCAGAAGAATAACATCATCACAAAGAATTGGCTTACATGAGTAAAATATTCTTTTTTGTTAAAACATCTGTATGTGTTTGTGGGATGCATCTCTGTGAATTCTGATGTATGAAACATAGTACACACATTTAGTGACACACTTATGGGGGTCCAAAGGCAATCTTCGATAATGGTCCAAGACAGGGCCTCTTTGTTGATTGCTGCTACAAAAACAAGCCTAGCTAACCCACAAGCATCCAGGCATTCTCCTGACTCCCGTTCTGCCATAGGATGTGGTTACAGACACTTGTTACCATATAGGTTCTATGGACTGAACCTCAGGTCTGAACATTTGTATGATATGCGTTTTAGCCACTGACACATCTTCTCAGTCTGAAACATATTCTTTTCCTACCAAGACAATCCCTGGGCATATTATAATAAGCCCCCACACCTTAGCACCATGGGCACCATGATGAGAATACCATTAAAGCATTGAAAGCCAGCACTTAGACAGTACAAACCAGCCAAAACAAGGACAAAGACCTAATCCATTAATGTCCACAGTCCTGGAAAAATCTACAAATATACTAACCTTGAATGTTGGTTTCGTACTTCTGCTTACTAACTGAGGTATGTCAACCCAGGATATGGTTTTTGTGCTTAAAATCCCACCCAGAGAAAGGCTTGTCACTGCACTGGGGCTAATACAGCCTTTCTGCTGACCATGTCTGAGTACTCTTCTCTTGTGTATATCTCCCAACAGTATTATTGCTTTACTGAGCTGGATTTCTAGCTCAATTTTAGAATATATCATTGCAGATGTGAAATGGAAACATCTAGTTCTTTGGAAAGTTAGTTATGACAAATGACAGTTTATTGGGAAGCACAGATGAAAGGATATCTTGCTAAAACAAACATGTGAATGACTGTTTTTCTGAAGCAGACACAGGTGAAAGGATGTTTGGATATAGCAGACATATGAAAGGACCCAGGACAAGCATTGAGCTTTGGTTTGGTTTGCTCTTCCTTGCTATTCTTTAAAAAAGACACACATATTGCTCTGCCTTAGAGATCATTGTTGAGCTCATCTTGTGATAACAGGGCCATCGAGAGAAACTTGGCCAAGAACTGATCTTGAGGTTCCTGTGGCAGTTGCTGCTTCCACAGCCTCTCCTCGGGCCACTTGATAAGCCTAGCCATTTCTTCAGGATTGAAGTACAGTTGCTAGTTCATGCCTTGTGTCTGCCTGCTTAGAGGACTGCTCTGCAGCTGCTAAATCATATTTGGTGTTTGCTACAGGACTTCCCCATATCCTGATAACAGTTCTCTTCCACTACCTCTGCTGGGTGGGGGGCTAGAGAGGAGCCTAAACCCTTATTAAAAGTAAGTTGCAACAAATTTATGCCTAATATATTATGGGGTGTTGTTGTTGTTGTTGTTGTTCTGGTTAGTTACTTAGTTAGTTAGTTAGTTAGTTAGAGAATGGGGTCTCATATGATGCTGACTTCCCAATTCATTTTTTCTCACAATCCAAGTGCTGGAATTATAGGCATGACCAACTAGGGCTAGATTTATACACCTCTAGAGAACCAGCCCACAGCTTTTTGCATTTGAGGCTAGCATTCCAACAATGTAGCTACAACCAAAACTCAAAAATTTGTGGGTTTTCCCTATTTTCACTTACATTACCTGAGTTTCGTAATACTAAAGTATTTTTAAAGGATATTGTATGCAAGGAAAAACTTTGGTGTTCATGAGATCACTCACAGAAGACCAGGCACAAGAATCGAAAATATCAGATGGAAAAACAAAAGAAAGCAAGGGACTAGAGAAATAATGTAGCAGTTAAGAGCACAGGCTGTTCTTCCAAAGGACCCAGGTTCAATTCCCAGAAACCACAGGGTTGCTCACAACTCTACTTCCAGAGGACCCTGTGCCCTCTTCTTGTTCCCATGGGCACCAGTTAAATAAGTGGTGCACAGATATACATGCAAACAAAACATTCATACATATAAAAAGGAAGTCCTTTTTCTCCAATGGTCTGGGAACTGGTAAGTGGGTACTGGTAAGATGCCCATGCTCCTGTGAACAAGCTCTTACTCACCTTTCTGTAAGCAGACCTAGTTAAACTAATTTAGTCACAAGAGAAAAAATTGTCTAAGTAGAAAAGTGGCATGTTAGAAAGAGGAAGGATAGTGGGAATGGAAATGGTCAAGAAGAGGCAATTCAGGCTGAATGTGATTCAAATGTGTGTGGGGGGGGGTGTGAATCTGTCATAATAAGCTAATTATTATGTATAACAGATATGTGGTAACACAAACACTTTTAAAAAGGGAACAAGTACTGGTATATGAAACTAATACTGTAGTTAAACCTGGAAAAAAATGAAGCTGACTGAATCACCCCAACTGAATGTGGCAATGTGTGCCTGTAACCAGAGTTCTTGAGAAACAGAGGCAGGAAGGTCAGGAGTTCAAGGTCATCTTCAGCAAGACAGGAAGTTCAACACCAACATGTGACACATGAGATTTTGTCTCAGAGAAAAAGAAGAAAACGGGGGAGATCAGGTGAAGGGAGAAGAAAGAGACACGAAAGGACACAAAAGGATACCTGCTGCATGAATATTCTTGGGTAAAATGTGAAGAAACAGATTTTAGAAGAACCAGGTTTCTATCACTTTGATAAAACACCTCTGACAGAGAACATCCTGGAAATTGGAGGCTTTATTTTATTTTGCTAACACTTGCTTCTCACAATCCACCAGGAAGGGCAGTCAAGCAGGAACATGGAATGGAGAACAGTGCTTACTGACTTGCTCCTGGTAGCTTACTCAGCCTGCTTTTATTGTTCTATCCAGGACCACCTGCCCAGGGGTAAGTAGCATCAACCACAGGAAGCTGGACTGTCCCACATTAAACTTTAGTCAAGACAATACCATAAATGTCCGCCGACAGACTGATTATGTGGAGATATTTTATCAGTTAAGATGTCCTCTTCCCAGATATGTCTGCTTTTCTGTCGAAGCAAAAAAAAAAAAAAAAAAAAAAAAAGAACAGCATGCAGAAGCACAACAAAGATTTTTGTTTTTGTTTTTCCAAACAGTTAGAAATAATGAAGAGTTCTTATTTTATCTTGAAGAAGCTTCCTTGGATCTCTGCACTATATTCTAATACATTACTGACTATTTTTTAACTTGGCTTAAATGCTTCAATGACCTAGTGTTTTTCCATGCAGCCTCTGTAACAGGGAAAACTATTAGGCAGCATGTCCAGCCCACATTCTATGATGAAATTCAATCAACAAATGCTGGGCAAAAATATCCACAGTTGATTGTCTGAGGTTATTACAGAAGAACATTCCACAGAGGTCTGAAATCATAAATCAAGATTTCTCCTTTTCACCTTTTCTTCTATTCTTGTGCTTGCTTGAGAGAAAGTGTTTTAGGCCATGATTCCTGTGGTGAAGATGTGCGCCAAGACGAAAAAAAATTAAATGGGGAAAGTATAATTCCATTCCATTTGTATGACTTGAAATATGTTAAGAGAGAGGGGGGGATATATTTTTTAAAAAACACCAATGTGGGTTGGCTATATCTCAGTTCTACAGAGTGCTTGCCTACCATGTGAGCCCCTAGGTTTGATTTTCAGAATTACAAATACATAATTCATTATTACATATTTTCAAAATAGTGAATCTTTGTTTTTTATCTCATTAACTTTTTTCTGGTTTGGGGAAGCAGGGTGGACACAGATCTTCATGTATCCCAAAGCTCAAAGTACCTGAGAATGGCCTAGAAAACTGTCAAGCTTTCTAGACAGTGGGATTGCAGGCATATGCCACAATTACACATGAATTGCTACATTTGTTCTGTCTCCTACCTTTTACAACCCAGTTATCCTTCAATAAGGATAAAACAGTATTTTAGCAAAGAAAAAAAACTGAGGAAGGAAGTACTACTATGTTTAAAACAATGTTATTTTTGCAGGTATTTTTAATGTTAGTTTTCTCCTAAGGTGCCTTCAAAACTGAGTTTTAAGTAATGTTTCAGTTAGCATTCATTTATATTTATTTTTCTATGATTTACATAGAATAACATAGCACCAGAAATATACACGTACCCAAAAGACACTCAACCCAAAACAGCAGCAAATGCTGCAGTAATATCTATGGAAAGGAACACATACAAAATTAAATGAATGAATCCAATTATAAACTAAATGAATATGGGAGCTGGGAATGTAGCTCAGTTGTACAGAAATTGTCTAGGAAGTGTGAAGCCCTAGACTCAAACTCAGCATGCAATTAATAGATAAATAATTAAGTAAATGAATGTAGATAGAGAATAGCATGCTAACAGCCAGGTTGTTAACATATAGACCATCCTCCCAGTACTCAAGAGGCTGACATGGGAAGATGGCCACAACCACAAGGCCAGTCTGATAGACATGGTGAGTCCTGGGCAAGCCAAGAATATATAGTTGAATCCTATTTGAAAAAGGGCGGGAGGCAGGGAAGCAGCTTGCACTGGTGAGTCCATCTGACCTGGCGGAGCAGAGGATCCAGTTCAGAGGCCTCTGGCAGAGGATCCAGTCCGGAGGCCTCTGGCAGGAGCCTTCTAGTAGCCACCTCTGGATTAGGAGCAGTCTGGGCCACACACCCCGTCCCCAAGCAGTGCAGAGGGCCAGCGATGCATCCGGAGGCCAGCTGCAAGGAGACAGCTTGCACTGGTGAGTCCGTCTGACCCCGCAGAGCTGAGGATCCTGTCCCGAGGCCTCTGGCAGGAGCCATCCAGTCACCACCTTGGGGTCTGGAGCAGCCTGGGCAATACCTAAACATAGTAAAAGCAATATACAGCAAACTGGTAGCCAAAATCAAACTAAATGGAGATAAACTTGAAGCAATCCCACTAAAATCAGGGACTAGACAAGGCTGCCCTCTCTTTCCTTATCTTTTCAATATAGTTCTTGACGTTGTAGCTAGAGCAATTAGACAACATAAGGAGGCCTAGAGGATACAAATTGGAAAGGAAGAAGTCAAATTATCACTATTTGCAGATGACATGATAGTCTACTTAAGTGACCCAAAAAAACTCCACCAGAGAACCCCTACAGCTGATAAACAACTTCAGCAAAGTGGCAGGTTATAAAATCAACTCAAGCAAATCAGTTGCCTTCCTGTACTCAAAGGATAAGCAGGCTGAGAAAGAAGTTAAGGAAATGACACCCTTCACAATAGCCACAAACAATATAAAGTATCTTGGTGTGACTCTGACCAAACAAGTGAAAGATCTGTATGACAAGAACTTCAGGTCTCTGAAGAAGGAAATTGAAGAAGACCTCAGAAAATGGAAAAATCTGCCATACTCGTGGATTGGCAGGATTAATATAGTTAAAATGGCCATCTTACCAAAAGCGATCTACAGATTCAATGCAATCCCCATCAAAATCCCAACTCAGTTCTTCACAGAATTAGAAAAAGCAATTCTCAAATTTATCTGGAATAACAAAAAACCCAGGATAGCTAAAACTATTCTCCACAGTAAAAGAACTTCTGAGGGAATTAGTATCCCAGACCTCAAGCAATACTAGAGAGCAATAGTGTTAAAAACTGCTTGGTATTGGCACAGTGACAGGCAAGTGGACCAATGGAATACAATTGAAGACCCAGAAATGAATCTACACACCTATGGTCACTTGATCTTCAACAAAGGAGCAGAAAACATCCGGTGGAAAAAAAGATAGCCTTTTCAACAAATGGTGCTGGTTCAACTGGAGGTCAGCATTCAGGAGAATGTGAATTGATCCATTCTTTTTTTTTTTTTTTATTTGATATAATTTATTTACATTTCAAATGATTTCCCCTTTTCTAGCCCCCCCCCACTCCCCGAAAGTCCCGTAAGCCCCCTTCTCTTCCCCTGTCCTCCCTCCCACCCCTTCCCAGTTCCCCGTTCTGGTTTTGCCAAATACTGTTTCACTGAGTCTTTCCAGAACCAGGGACCACTCCTGCTTTCTTCTTGTATCTCATTTGATGTGTGGATTATGTTTTGGGTATTCCAGTTTTCTAGGTTAATAACCACTTATTAGTGAGTGCATACCATGATTCACCTTTTGAGTCTGGGTTACCTCACTTAGTATGATGTTCTCTAGCTCCATCCATTTGCCTAAGAATTTCATGAATTCATTGTTTCTAATGGCTGAATAGTACTCCATTGTGTAGATATACCACATTTTTTGTATCCACTCTTCTGTTGAGGGATACCTGGGTTCTTTCCAGCATCTGGCAATTATAAATAGGGCTGCTATGAACATAGTAGAGCATGTATCCTTATTACATGGTGGGGAATCCTCTGGGTATATGCCCAGGAGTGGTATAGCAGGATCTTCTGGAAGTGAGGTGCCCAGTTTTCGGAGGAACCGCCAGACTGCTTTCCAGAGTGGTTGTACCAATTTGCAACCCCACCAGCAGTGGAGGAGTGTTCCTCTTTCTCCGCACCCTCTCCAACACCTGCTGTCTCCTGAATTTTTAATCTTAGCCATTCTGACTGGTGTAAGATGAAATCTTAGGGTTGTTTTGATTTGCATTTCCCTAATGACTAATGAAGTTGAGCATTTTTTAAGATGCTTCTCCGACATCCGAAGTTCTTCAGGTGAGAATTCTTTGTTTAACTCTGTACCCCATTTTTTAATAGGGTTGTTCAGTTTTCTGGAGTCTAACTTCTTGAGTTCTTTATATATATTGGATATTAGCCCTCTATCTGATGTAGGATTGGTGAAGATCTTTTCCCAATTTGTTGGTTGCCGATCTGTCCTCTTGATGGTGTCCTTTGCCTTACAGAAACTCTGTAACCTTATGAGGTCCCATTTGTCAATTCTTGCTCTTAGAGCATACGCTATTGGTGTTCTGTTCAGAAACTTTCTCCCTGTACCGATGTCCTCAAGGGTCTTCCCCAGTTTCTTTTCTATTAGCTTCAGAGTGTCTGGCTTTATGTGGAGGTCCTTGATCCATTTGGATTTGAGCTTAGTACAAGGAGACAAGGATGGGAATTGATCCATTCTTATCTCCTTGTACTAAGCTCAACTCCAAGTGGATCAAGGACCTCCACATACTTGGACACACTGAAACTAATAGAAAAGAAACTGGGGAAAACCCTTGAGGACATGGGCACAGGGGAAAAGTTCCTGAACAGAACACCAATAGCTTATGCTCTATGATCAAGAATTGACAAATGGGATCTCATAAAATTAAAAAGTTTCTGTAAGGCAAAGGACAATGTCAAAAGGACAAATCGGCAACCAACAAATTGGGAAAAGATCTTCGCCAACCCTACATCTGATAGAGGGCTAATATCCAATATATACAAAGAACTTAAGAAGTTAGATCCCAGGGAACCATATAACCCTATTAAAAAATGGGGTACAGACCTAAACAAAGAATTCTCACCTGAAGAAATTCAGATGGCTGAGAAGCACCTTAAGAAATGCTCAACATCGTTAGCCATTAGGGAAATGCAGATCAAAACAACCCTGAGATTTCACCTCACACCAGTCAGAATGGCTAAGGTTAAAAACTCAGGAGACAGCAGGTGTTGGAGAGGATGTGGAGAAAGAGGAACGTGGGATTGTAAGATGGTACAACCACTATGGAAATAAGTCTGATGGTTCCTCAGAAAACTGGACATGACACTTCCGGTGGACCCTGCTATCCCTCTCCTGGGCATATACCCAGAGGATTCCCCAGCATGCAATAAGGACACATGCTCCACTATGTTCATAGCAGCCTTATTTATAATAGCCAGAAGCTGGAAAGAACCCAGATATCCCTCAATGGAGGAATGGATACAGAAAATGTTGTATACACAATGAAGTACTATTCATCAATTAAAAACAATGAATTCATAAATTTTTTAGGCAAATGGATGGAGCTGGAAAATATCATCCTAAGCGAGGTAATGCAATCCCAAAAGAATACACATGGAATGCAATCATTGATAACTGTACATTAATTAGCCCTGAAGCTCTGAATACTGAAGATACAATTAGCATATCAAATGATTCCCATGAAGAAGGGAGAAGAGGGCCCTAATCCTGGAAAGGCTTGATCCAGCATTGTAGGGGAGTACCAGGACAGAGAAAAGGGAGGGAGAAAGATAGGAGAATGGATGGAGAGAAGAGGACTTATGGGACATATGGGGAGGGGGGACTGGGAAAGGGGAAAGCTTTTAGAATGTAAACAAAGAATATAGAAAATAAATATTAAAAGAAAAAAAGAAAGAAAGAGGGTGGGAGTAGAAGAAAAATAACCAGAATCTTTGTGGCTTATGGCGTTCAACGAAATACACTGATTCAAAGGAACTTTTCTACATGCCCTTAGATTTCTCATAAACTTTTCATTGTGTGGTTAGTTGGCATACTTTTGTCATGGACACAATTGAAGACATGGTTCTGTTTTGGAACTGTGAGTTATAAAAATAAAAAATTGAAAGGTGTTCAAATTATAGCTTGCTAAAAGGATACCTTCTAGGGCAGCATTTGTTTCAACTGGGAGGTGGAGTGAGAAAATGGAAAGGGCAGTGGCTTTGGACTCCTGGGGAGAAAGGCCCAGGAAGTGAATGAATATGTCTATTCTTCTGTAAAATGTAGACTGTCATCAACTGCCACATAAGCCATTAGAGTACAGTGTCAAGAAATAAACACAAAATGCCTTTGCCTCTGCTAGCAATAAATCAATATTCTCTTCAAATTACAAGGAAATTCAGGCTCGCCCCTCCAGAAACATCCCAGAAGACAGTGTTTTAACATGCTTTAATCACATATTTTATATATATAGTTTACCTGCTCGGCCCTGTTCATTCCTCTTTGTTACTTTCTTACTGCTATTTAAAATACTCTTTTTTGATATCCACGGGAGGCCTCCCCTTCTTTGAGGAGACAGGGTGGGCAGGGGAGTAGAGAGGAAGGGAATGGGAGAAGAGGATCTAGAGATAAAGTAAATAAGTACATTAGTTAATTGAAAATAAACATTAGTGCTTTCGAGAGAAGTTTTACCTCCCCGCCCTCCCCGGGCATCTTTATCACCAAGGCCTGCTGCTTTCTATGTCTCCTACCTTTTCCTTCTGCCCCTTTCTTACTATCTCTAAAAATTCATCTGCTTTTCCTCAAAGTTCAAGGTGTCAAGAGACTCTTAGGCAAGTTTGAGTCTGACAGATTGTTTTCAGCCACTAAGGACCATCATAGAAGTAATATATAAATGAGGTGAGATGGTGTACTGAACTCACTAGTTTTTAAGCACACATACCAGAACTTAAGGTTTTTTTTTTCTTTTTAGAAGAGTTGCTGAATTCACTAGAGTCTTTAAGCACACAGACTGGATGTTAAGTTTGTTTTAGTTTTTGGTTTTGAATGAGTGGCACAAAGCAGGGGCATACATGCAAGCAAGTGACACAAATACGAGAAAAGTTTATGAGAAAGCCAAGGGCATGTAGAAAAGTTCCTCTGAATCAGTGTATTTCATTGAATATAGTAAGCCACAAAGATTGTAGCATTCTGGTTATTTTTCTTCTACTCCCACCCCTTTTCAAATAGGATCTAACTATATATTCCTGGTTGGCCCAGAACTCACCATGTGTATCAGACTGGCCTTGTGGTTGTGGTCATCTTCCCATATCAGCATGCTGAGTACTGGGAGGATAGTCTATATGTTAAAAGTCTGGCTGTTAGCACGCTATTCTCTATCTCCAAAGCTTCTCCATTCGATTTGTCTGCAATGATACAACATTTACTAAGAACATGGGCTTCAAGCAGCGTGTGTTTTATGCTTATGCACGTTTGCTGCATACCTCAATTCTGAGGCAGGCTTTCAAGAGCTACTCTCCTCGCTGTCTCGTGGCCTCATTTTCCAAATGATCCCTTTCAGAACTCAGCCCCTGTAATCATTCCCTCCCTAGCTTCATCTTGCTTCATTTAGAACAACTCGGGGAAACTCCACCAACAGAAATCCAACTTTTTGCCTGTTCCTTACTTGTATCTCTGCTGTTGGAGACAGATAAAGGGGGGGGTGGGAAATGCAGGTATTAAAACTGATCAAGTAATATGCAACACCTCTCACATTCACTCACTCTCCTACTCAGAACTATTTTACACAGCTCCCGTGTTCAAAGTTCCAAAACTATCTGTTCCCCATCACCACTATTACTTTTTAGAGAAATTTTCTAATGAAGAATCTTCACTCTGATTCAACTACATATACCACACTACCAGCTTCTCAACCTATCTAGGAAAGTGCCAGCATTTCTCTTTGTGCCCATATACCGACCCTCAACTGGCTCAGTAGACACTAAACCCATGCATATATTCCAATTGTAAAGGTTTCTTTTAAAAATTTACCCTACTTTATTAATAGGCAAATAACAAAAGTTTGTGGTGTGTAGTAAATACAAGAAAGTCTTTCCAATACACTAGGATTAAAATATATATTTAAAAGAGAGAGAAAGCCAGGCGGTGGTGGCACATGCCTATAATCCCAGAACTCTGGGAGGCAGAGGCAGGTGAATTTCTGAGTTCAAGGCCAGGCTGGTCTACAGAATGAGTTCCAGGACAGCCAGGGCTACACAGAGAAACCCTGTCTCGAAAAAAAAAACCCAAAATCAAAAAAGAAAGAAAGGAAGGAAGGAAGGAAGGAAGGAAGGAAGGAAGGAAGGGAGGGAGGGAGGGAGGGAAGAAGGGAGGAAGAAAGAAAATCGCATAACAAATGACTCCCATGAAGAAGTATGGAGAGGGTCCTGATCCTGGAAAGGATTGATCTAGCATGGGAAGAGAATATAAGGACAGAGAAAAAGGAGGGAGGTGATTGGAGAAGGGATGGAGAGAAGGTTTATGGGACATATGGGGAGGGAGGATCTGGGAAAGGGGAAATTATTTGGAATGCAAACAAAGAATATAGAAAGTAAAAATATTAAAAAAAAAGAACAAAAGAACAAAAGAATGAACAAAAGAAAGAAAAATGAGAGAGAAAGGTCAGTAGTTAAGAGTACTGACTGGCCGGGTGGTGGTGGCTCACGCCTGTAATCCCAGCACTCTGGGAGGCAGAGACAGGCGGATTTCTGAGTTTGAGGCCAGCCTGGTCTACAGAGTGAGTTCCAGGACAGCCAGGGCTACACAGAGAAACCCTGTCTCTACAAAACCAAATCCAAAAAAAACAAAAAACAAACAAACAAAAAAGAGTACTGACTTTTCCTTCAGAGGATCTGGGTTTGATTCCTAGCACCATATGGTGGCTCACAATTGTCTGTAACTCCAGTTTTCGGGGATCTGATAAACTATACTGGCCTCTGAAGACATCAGACATAAGAGGGGTACACATGCAAGCAAGTGACACAATCACAGAAATATTTTAATTACAATCAAATCAATATAAGTTGAACAAAACACTGAAAAGTTGTGGGGCAGGCCTAGGGACAGAAAATCAGGCCACCGGCCAAGAGACAGGCTATATGCTGAGGGCCTGAGAGGCTGGCCTAGAGACCAGCCAGCAGAGAAGCAGGCCTAGGTGCTGAGAGGCAGGCCAAGGAGCCAGAAGAAGGAGTGACTCACGCATGGAGGTGCCTAAAAGCAAGCCCAGGGGTGGAGGTACAGAGAGGTGGGCAGGGAGTCTGAGAAGTGGGCAGACGCAAGCTGTGGGGCTAAGGGGCTTTGGGGCAGAGGGGAAGGCCAAAATATGAGCCAATTGGAATGCATCCTAGTTTATCTTATTTTCGTGACACATATGTTTATATTATTTTTAATGTGTGTGAGAGAGAGAGATAAAGAGAAAGAGAGAGAGAGAGAGAGAGAGAGAGAGAGAGATGTGTCAGGAGTCCTCCTCTATCACTTTCCACTTATTCCCTTTGAGGCAGGGTCTCTCCTTAACCCTGGGGGGGGGGGCAAGGTGCACTTGCATTTTTCACAGCTAGGCTGGAAACCAAGAAGCCCCAGTTATCTTTGTCATTGCCCCGTGTGCAGCTGGGGTTACAGGTGTAAACAAGATGCCCAGCTTGCTACATGAGTCCCCTGTGTCTCACCTCCTGGTCCTTAACTGCTGAGTCACATTGCTATCAGCACTTTAGCCTTTATAGAAAAATTCCTCAAAATTCGTACGTAAGTAAAACCTGTCCATAAGCTTTCCCTGTTCAATTCCAGCATTCTGGATTTCATTCCCACTGCTCCCACTAAACCTTCTCTTCATGATCATAAATGATCTTCACATTCATTGGTGTGCCTACAACTGAAACATATTTACCTTACTCAGAGTAATGTTCAAGTTGATTCATCCCTCCCTACATGGTGTCTGGGACTCTGTAATATCTATCTTACTGGCCTGTTATAATCAGTCTGTTTCCTTCTACTTAATTCATAACTTAAGAATCCTGTAATTAAGTTATCTTCTCTTCTTCGTCTACTGAGTCCTAGGATTTCTGGTAATCTCATTCTTTCTTAAAATATTACCTGTATACTGATAACTTCCAGATACAGAGAATCTGGCTTCTGTCAGTGTTTCCCAGCTCATTATCTCTAGCTGCTTACCAAGAGTATATACTTGGTTGCCTGGTAAGTTTTACAGCCTTATCAGATCTGAGATAATTTCCAGGATGTTGACTCTCAAACCTGTTTGCTACCATCTTTTTCCTTATGTTCTAAAAGCAATTCCCTCTGTTCAGATAATCTGGGCAAAAATTATATAATTCAGCCATGATTATACACCCCCAACAATTTGAAAGCTCAGTCAACAATACTTCTAAAACCTATCCACGATATATCTAGTTCTCACCACCAATATGTTAGTAGGAACTGATAGCTGTTGACTTAGATCCTAAGGATGTAGAAGGGAATTCTCTTAACTGGTCTCTGTTCTGCTTTTGCTTGTCTCCCATAAGTTCTGCTATCAGCACAACAGCTAGAGTGATGCAGTTGAGACAAAAAATCAGACCGTACAACTCCTTTATTCCAAAACTATGTTGAAATGGAAATTTAAGGTTGTAAGTCAGGTGTGGAGCTAAAGCAAGCACGTGAAAGGACGCAAGATGAAGGATTCATTACTAATGACACGCATGTATTGGTTCACCTTATATGCATAATTGAGTTCCATTTGTCGAGAGTCAATAGAGAGAAATGCCCCAAAAACCTTTTAGGGGTGCACTGGCAGCTTCTTGTAGATTCCTCAGACTCAGACTGATTGGCAGAGTGATGTCAGCTGAGACAGACTCGGAATTTTGCTAAGACATACACGCTGAGGCAAGACACATGGTGAGGCAAGATGTTTGGAAGGAATATAAATAGGACTCATCGAACAGTGACTGGGTTTGGCTTGGCTTGCTTGTAGAGCTAGCTGTGCAAAAGCTTCTTAGGCTTCAGTCTTCGCTGATCTTCACTTAGTTGAGAAAGGCTTGGGAGAGAACTTCTCCTGGTGTCCCAGATGGTCCAAAATGCTCCTGCTGACCGGTATGATTTGGCTGAGGCCTGGCTGTTTCTGCTAGGTGTTGCCACCATTGCTGTTATCCCGACACTACTGAACTGGTCTGCTGGTATATTGCTGCCACTGCTGAAACCTGTGATCAGAACTGCTGATTTCCTGGCAAAACAGGTGGGAATTACTCCAAAGAACCTTTCTGAACAGGTCCACTTCTCCGGTATCCTAATAGCCTTTCTGGTGGATCTCTGGTAAGTGGTGAGCTAGAGAGGAGGTTAAAGCATTTAAGAATCATCATTAAAGTGGGATTGAGGAAAAAATTAAGCTACACTGTATTTCTTAGAACTAAATTCCAAAGTATTACAACCCATCAGAGAAAAACTGGATCAGATTTTTTTATACTTGGATTCATGTCCAGTCAGTCACTTCTTTGTTCCCTTCAGGTCAGCCACATTCATAGCTTGCTTTTTAAAGGAAATACATTTTTATTACATTTGTTTAGGAAGGGAAGAGTACATGGTATAGTGTGTGTAAACATCAAAGGACAATATCCTTCTACCGTGTGTATTCTGGGGATTAAACTCAGGTCATCAAGCTTGGCAACAGACATCTATACTCATGAGGTGTGTGTGTGTGTGTGTGTGTGTGTGTGTGTGTGTGTGAATGCCAGAGGTCAATGGAGACAAACGTCAACAACCTATATATTCTTCAAATACTCTCTACCTTAGTTTTTGAGACAGAGTCTCTCACTAAACCTGCAGCCCACCAATTTGGCTAAAATGGCTATCCAAGAAATCCCAGAGGTCCTTCTATCCCTCCTGCCAAGCACTGAAATTTTAGGTACACACGTCCATGCTCAGAAATATTATGAATCATTCATTTTGTTTCACGTGTATGAGGACTTGCCTACATGTGCGTATGTGCGTATGTGCGTCATGTGTGTGTGCCCTGTGCCTGGCAAAGATATAAGAGATTGTTGGATCCCTGGAGCAAGCACTAGAGATGATGGGAGTGACCATAGGAATGCTGGGAACCAAAGGTAGACCATCCATGAGAGCAAGTGCCCTTAAGCACCTAGCCATCACTCACTGCTCCATGCCCAGCTTTTTTCTATGGATACTGAAGATCCAAGTTATAGTCCTTGTTTTTACACAAGGACTGTTACATGCAGAGCCATATGTCCACTCCCTGGCCCCTTATATTTGAAGACTCTCATTTTCCCACCTTTGAGCCCTCCCACTTCTGTTTAGTCTACTTTTACTGCTTCCTCGCACAGATATCCATATCTCTTTGCTTCACTTTTCTCTCGTCTTACATTGAGACTTTCTCTGACTATGCTGAAGTTATAGTCCTATGCCCACCACTCTTTTAACCACATTTCTCAATGTATTTTTACCCAGCAAACATTTTTGTTAGATAATTTTGTGTGTGTGGCATACATATTGTGTATATGCATGCTGTTATGTGTACATGCATGCATGTGGTATTAGAGGTGAACACACATGTGTGCAAGTTCAGGTACAAGACAAATGTTGAGAGGCAGTGTCTTCCTTAATTATTTTCCACTTATTCCCATCATTTAGGAGAGCTTCCTCACTTGAACCCAGAGCTCACCAATTCAGCTAGTCCAGTAAGGCAGACTTTGTCTTTGTCTTTGGAGATCCCCTATCTCTAAATCTAATTGGCTGAGATTACAACCTGTGCAAAATACCTTCCTTATATGGGTGCTAGGCTCCAATTCTGGTCCTTACCTTTGCACTGAACCATCTCTTACTCGGCCACATAAATGATGTTAGGATGAGAAGAAGAACCACAGCTAGGTTGATGACTTAGGTATGTGCATGAAAGAATGTACGGAGAACTCGGCTTCCCGCCAGTCAGGAGAGACTCACCTCCATCTTGATCCCGGGCTCCAGAGATCGGTCAGACTGAGGTACACAAACATAATCCTAGGCCCAACACCGCAGGGGTCTGAGCCAGACGGGCGTTGGCCTGCACCCAGGCCCTGGGCTGTTCGAGTGGCCATCGGGGCGCCAACCCAGCCAGGAGTTTTTTTTTTTGCCCCGGCCGGCGCACGCGCCGCCATTTTGCCTACAGGAGCCAGAGTGCTCAGGAGGGCAGAGACTGCTAACAAGCGTAGCCTGAGGCTAACAAAACGGGGGTCTAGGCCCCAAAAGGTACAGGACTGACCCCAAGAACTGGGCGGCTTGGTGGGCCATCTGTGTGTCAACCCGCCCAGGAGGTTATTAGCACTCTCCCGGTGCTTTCGGGGAGCGCGGACGCGCACACCCGCCATCCGGGTCACCTGGCGGACCCAAATAACAGACATAGCCCTAGGGGAACTTTGCTCGGACCTTGGCCTCCCAGGCGTTTGCCTGGACTCAGGGCCCGGGCGACAAGGCTAACCTAGTGTGCGCCAGCCCAGTTGGGGAAATCGCTGCCCAGCGGAGTGAGCGGAGCACAGGGGAGGTCACAGCAACATTCACCTTCGGAGCTCCCTGGGGGTGCACACGGGTTCCACCTGGTCCACAGACACAATCTGGGGCAAGGCCTCAGGCAGAAGCCCCCAGCTCAACTCTCTCCGCTTCAGATCAGCCTGGGTGGCCGCCACATCTCCAGGTCCCTCAAGAGGCTAGTGGGGGCTTCCGGGCGGCCAGCTGGGAGAAGTCGGTGTGCTCCAATAAATCCTGCGGGGCCCCAGCGGGAGCCTTCAGGTGCCTGCTTCAGGATCTGAACAGCCTGGACAACAGCACCCTGTCTACAGGCAGTGCAGAGTGTAAGCTGTGCACCAGAGGCCAACGGGGAAGGGGCAGCTTGCACTGGTGAGTCCAGCACTGACAAGACCAAGTAACACCAGTGAGAGCTAGATGGCAAAAGGCAAACGCAGGAACGTCACTAACAGAAATCAAGGCAATATGGCAACATCTGAACCAAATTCTCCTCTACCAGCAAGTCCTGGATACGCCATCACACCAGTAAAACAAGATTTGGATTTAAAATCACTGGTCATGATGCTGGTACAGGAACACATGAAGGACATTCAGGAGAAAATGGATCAAAAGTTAGAAGCCCTTGCAAGGGAAACACAAAAATCATTGAAAGAAATCCAGGAGAATACAAAAGCCAACAAGGAGGAAATGCAAAAAACACTTAAAGAAATACAGGAGAACTTTGGTCAACAGGCTGAGGTCATGAAAGACGAAACACAAAAATCTCTTAAAGAAATACAGGAGAACTTTGGTCAACAGGCTGAGGTCATGAAAGAAAAAACACAAAAATCTCTTAAAGAATTACAGGAAAGCACAAACAAGCAAGTGAAGGAGCTAAGCAAAACCATCCAGGATCTAAAAACAGAAGTAGAAACAACTAAGAAAACTCAAAAGGAGACAACTTTGGAGATAGAAAGCCTTGGGAAGAAATCAGGGGACAGAGATGCAAATATCAACAACAGAATACAAGAAATAGAAGAAAGAATCTCAGATGCTGAAGATTCCATAGAAACCATGGACTCAACAGTTAAAGAAAATGCAAAATGCAAAAAGCTTGTAACCCAAAATATCCAGGAAATCCAGGACACAATGAGAAGATCAAACCTAAGGATTATAGGCATAGATGAGAGTGAAGATTTACAACTTAAAGGGCCAGCAAATATCTTCAATAAAATTATGGAAGAAAACTTCCCTAACCTAAAGAGAGAGATGCCCATGAATATACAAGAAGCCTACAGAACTCCAAACAGACTGGACCAGAACAGAAATACTTCCCGTCACATAATAATCAAAACACCAAATGTTCTAAACAAAGAAAGAATATTAAAGGCAGTAAGAGAAAAAGGCCAAGTAACATATAAAGGAAGACCTATCAGAATCACAGCAGACTTTTCACCTGAGACTATGAAGGCTAGAAGGTCCTGGGCAGATCTCATGCAGACTCTAAGAGAACACAAATGCCAACCAAAACTACTATATCCAGCAAAACTCTCAATCATCATAGATGGAGAAACTAAGATATTTCACGACAAAACCAAGTTCACCCAACATCTATCCACAAACCCAGCCCTAAAAAGGATAATAGGAGGACAATACCAATACAAGGAGGGAAACTTCACCCTGAAAAAAGCAAGATAGTAACCTTTTATCAAACCCAAAAGAAGTTAAGCAATCAAATTTAAAAAATAACGTCAAAAATGATAGGAAGTAACAATCACTATTCCTTAATATCTCTTAACATCAATGGACTCAATGCCCCAATAAAAAGACACAGACTAACTGACTGGATACGTAAACAGGACCCTACATTTTGCTGCTTACAGGAAACACACCTCAGGGTCAAAGACAAACACTACCTTAGAGTAAAAGGCTGGAAGACAATTTTACAAGCAAATGGTCTCAGGAAACAAGCTGGAGTAGCCATTTTAATATCAGATAAAATTGACTTTCAACCCAAAGTCATCAAAAGAGACTCTGAGGGACACTTCTTGCTGGTCAAAGGAAAAATACAACAAGAAGAACTCTCAATCCTGAACATCTATGCTCCAAAAGCAAGGGCACCCTCTTTCATAAAAGAAACTTTATTAAAACTCAAAGCACACATTGCACCTAACACAATAATTGTGGGTGACTTCAACACTGCACTTTCCTCAATGGACCGATCAGGAAAACAGAAACTAAACAAGGACACAATGAAACTAATTGAAGCTTTGGACCAATTAGATTTAACTGATATATATAGAACATTCTATCCTAAAACAAAAGAATATACCTTTTTTTCAGCACCTCATGGTACCTTCTCCAAAATCGACCATATAATTGGTCACAAGACAGACCTCAACAAATATAAGAAGATAGAACTAATCCCATGCCTCCTATCTGATCACTATGGAATAAAAGTGGTCTTCAATAGCAACAGAAACAACAGAAAACCCACATACACGTGGAAATTGAACAATACTCTACTCAATGACACCTTGGTCAAGGAAGAAATAAAGAAAGAAATTAAAGACTTTTTAGAACACAATGAAAATGAAAACACAACATACCCAAACCTATGGGACACAATGAAAGCAGTGCTAAGAGGAAAACTCATAGCCCTGAGTGCCTCCAAAAAGAAAATGGAGAGAGCATACATTACCAACTTAATGACACACCTGAAAGCCCTAGAACAAAAAGAAGCTATTTCACCCAGGAGGAGTAGAAGGCAGGAAATCATCAAACTCAGGGCCGAAATCAATCAAGTAGAAACAAAGAGAACCATACAAAAAATCAACAAAACCAGGAGCTGGTTCTTTGAGAAAATCAACAAGATAGATAAACCCTTAGCCAGACTGACCAAAGGGCACAGAGAAAGTATCCAAATTAACAAACTTAGAAATGAAAAGGGAGACATAACAACGGAAACTGAGGAAATCCAAAAAATCATCAGATCCTACTACAAGAGCCTGTACTCAACACAACTGGAGAATCTGGAGGAAATGGACAATTTCCTTGACAGATACCAAATACCAAAATTAAATCAGGACCAACTAGACCATCTAAACAGTCCCATAAAGCCTAAAGAAATAGAAGGAGTCATAGAAAGTCTTCCAACCAAAAAAAGCACAGGACCAGATGGTTTCAGTGCAGAATTCTACCAGACCTTCAAAGAAGAGTTAACACCAATACTCTTCAAACTATTCCACAAAATAGAAACAGAAGGAACACTACCCAATTCCTTCTACGAAGCCACAATTACGCTGATACCAAAGCCACACAAAAATCCAACAAAGAAAGAGAACTTCAGACCAATTTCCCTTATGAACATCGATGCAAAAATACTCAATAAAATTCTTGCCAACCGAATCCAAGAACACATCAAAACGATCATCCACCATGATCAAGTAGGCTTTATCCCGGGAATGCAGGGTTGGTTCAATATACGGAAATCCATCAATACAATCCACTACATAAACAAACTCAAAGAACAAAACCACATGGTCATTTCATTGGATGCTGAAAAAGCATTTGACAAAATTCAGCATCCTTTCATGCTTAAAGTCTTGGAGAGAACAGGAATTCAAGGCCCATACCTAAACATAGTAAAAGCAATATACAGCAAACCGGTAGCCAGCATCAAACTAAACGGAGAGAAACTTGAAGCAATCCCACTGAAATCAGGGACCAGACAAGGCTGCCCCCTTTCTCCTTATCTTTTCAATATTGTACTTGAGGTACTAGCTCGGGCAATTCGACAACATAAGGAGGTCAAAGGGATACAAATTGGAAAGGAGGAAGTCAAACTATCATTATTTGCAGACGACATGATCGTCTACCTAAGTGACCCAAAGAACTCCACTAGAGAGCTCCTACAGCTGATAAACAACTTCAGCAAAGTGGCAGGTTACAAAATCAACTCAAGCAAATCAGTGGCCTTCCTATACTCAAAGGATAAGCAGGCTGAGAAAGAAATTAGGGAAATGACCCCCCTTCACAATAGCCACAAACAGTATAAAGTATCTTGGGGTGACTCTTACCAAACATGCGAAAGATCTGTATGACAAGAACTTCAAGACTCTGAAGAAGGAAATGGAAGAAGACCTCAAAAAATGGGAAAACCTCCCATGCTCATGGATCGGTAGAATCAATATAGTTAAAATGGCCATTTTTCTAAAGCACTATACAGATTCAATGCAATACCCATCAAAATCCCAACTCAATTCTTCACAGAGTTAGAAAGAGCAATTATCAAATTCATCTGGAACAACAAAAAACCCAGGATAGCTAAAACTATTCTCAGCAACAAAAGAAAATCTGGGGGAATCAGTATCCCTGACCTCAAGCAATACTACAGAGCAATAGTGTTAAAAACTGCATGGTATTGGTACAGTGACAGGCAGGATGATCAATGGAACAGGATTGAAGATCCAGAAATGAACCCACACACCTATGGCCACTTGATCCTCGACAAAGAGACTGAAAACATCCAATGGAAAAAAGATAGCCTTTTCAACAAATGGTGCTGGTTCAACTGGAGGTCAGCATGCAGAAGAATGCGAATTGATCCATCCTTGTCTCCTTGTACTAAGCTCAAATCCAAATGGATCAAGGACCTCCACATAAAGCCAGACACTCTGAAGCTAATAGAAAAGAAACTGGGGAAGACCCTTGAGGACATCGGTACAGGGAGAAAGTTTCTGAACAGAACACCAATAGCGTATGCTCTAAGAGCAAGAATTGACAAATGGGACCTCATAAGGTTACAGAGTTTCTGTAAGGCAAAGGACACCATCAAGAGGACAGATCGGCAACCAACAAATTGGGAAAAGATCTTCACCAATCCTACATCAGATAGAGGGCTAATATCCAATATATATAAAGAACTCAAGAAGTTAGACTCCAGAAAACCGAACAACCCTATTAAAAAATGGGGTACAGAGTTAAACAAAGAATTCTCACCTGAAGAACTTAGGATGGCGGAAAAGCATCTTAAAAAATGCTCAACTTCATTAGTCATTAGGGAAATGCAAATCAAAACAACCCTAAGATTTCATCTTACACCAGTCAGAATGGCTAAGATTAAAAATTCAGGAGACAGCAGGTGTTGGAGAGGGTGCGGAGAAAGAGGAACACTCCTCCACTGCTGGTGGGGTTGCAAATTGGTACAACCACTCTGGAAAGCAGTCTGGCAGTTCCTCCGAAAACTGGGCACCTCACTTCCAGAAGATCCTGCTATACCACTCCTGGGCATATACCCAGAGGATTCCCCACCATGTAATAAGGATACATGCTCTACTATGTTCATAGCAGCCCTATTTATAATTGCCAGATGCTGGAAAGAACCCAGGTATCCCTCAACAGAAGAGTGGATACAAAAAATGTGGTATATCTACACAATGGAGTACTATTCAGCCATTAGAAACAATGAATTCATGAAATTCTTAGGCAAATGGATGGAGCTAGAGAACATCATACTAAGTGAGGTAACCCAGACTCAAAAGGTGAATCATGGTATGCACTCACTAATAAGTGGTTACTAACCTAGAAAACTGGAATACCCAAAACATAATCCACACATCAAATGAGATACAAGAAGAAAGCAGGAGTGGTCCCTGGTTCTGGAAAGACTCAGTGAAACAGTATTTGGCAAAACCAGAACGGGGAACTGGGAAGGGGTGGGAGGGAGGACAGGGGAAGAGAAGGGGGCTTACGGGACTTTCGGGGAGTGGGGGGGGCTAGAAAAGGGGAAATCATTTGAAATGTAAATAAATTATATCGAATAAAAAAAAAAAAAAAAGAAAGAATGTAGGACAAAAGTAGTTATCAGGGAATGTACCAAGCAGACACTAGACTAACACTGTGCTCGGTTTAGAAAGAGATTGTGGGTACTTTTAAATTTGGGGAGTGTCATTAGAAACTGGCCATGATTATGAAAACACTACATTGAAAAAGGCAAAGAGGGAACAGAATGAAATATTAATGAGAAAATCAAGTCTGGGAATAAGCGTAGAGTGGTAACATTGAAGTATATGGCACATAAAAGATCAAGAGAACAGAACTGCATTCTGCATCACATATGGCGACAAGCAAAGCTAGCTGAGCTAGCTGAGTAGGTGTGGATGTGTGCTGTGATGAAGCTGAACAGGACACATTGTGTGCCTTCAAACCACCTAAACATCTATGGGGAACAGAATGCTCACAGTGTAAATTACCAAGAAATTGTTCACTACCGAGAAGTGCCAAGGTCAGGGGGCTCCAGGGAGTTTTTGGTTTTGATATGTTACCGTGTCTCAGAGAATAACGACAAGGCCTTTTCTATCTGTCTGTTATGCCTTGTATTGCCAGTTTTGTCCTCAGACTTTTTCTTCTCATGATCACAAGGTAATTACTGCAGCCCAAGTCATAACATCTATATGTATCCACAGCCAGTAAAGAAGAGACCACAGCATCCTGTGAATGGCATTCGAAGATCAAACTGTTTAAGAAGAAAAACCCTTGGTTTTTCATAGTAACTGAAAATTGAAGGCCATGGTCATACTTCTAGCAATCACAAAGATTAGGATTGGCTTAGAGGAATAAACACATACTGCCTTAGTAGGTAACATAGTGACTATCCCAAAAGCAAAACTGACAGAGCTAAAATGGGCTTCACATGGTAAGAAAGGAGGGATACTCTTCTCCCACATACTACAATAGGGAAAATAATGCCCTTCACTTTTTCTTTAGACAGTCTCAATAGCACAGGCTAGCCTCCACTTACCAGGAAGATTTCCCCAAAAGCATTCTTTCTAACAACAGATTTCACTTTCTTTTTTTTCATTTTGTGTTAGCAATCTATTTCTGTGTTTGGGACATGCCCCAAACTGTGGTTAATGTATTTATTGAGTTTCTGTTAGGGAAAACTGATTTTTTTTTCCTTTGAAGTGGATAGCAATTACACAGGGCTTCTTGGTTAACAGGGGAAGCCTCTGTGCATTTACCACGTTCAGTGCTGGGACCCCATCTACCTTGAACCTGTGTGGCCCTATGCATATTGCCACAGTCATTGGGAATTCTTTTCTTCTTCTTTTTTTTTTTTGGTGGATTTTCTTTCATATTTTTCTTTATTTTATTAGATATATTCTTTATTTACATTTCAAATGTTGTCCCCTTTCCTGGTTCCCCCACAAAAAATCCCCTAACCCTTCCCCCCCCCATTGAGAATTCTTATGTGCATGATTCCTGCTGTGTCTTAAAGACACCAGATTTCACTTTTTAAAGGGAAAAGTAAAGCTGGAGAAGCTCAGTGATTGAATAAATGACCAGGGCAAGTAGTTTTAAAGCTAATATTCATAAAAAACATGAAAACTTAAAGTAAGTGATAATGTTTCTGAAGCATCTTGTTTTGGGAAATCACAGTTGCTTTGATTTCAAGACAGTACAGATAGATACTGGCACACCTATAGGCTAGTGTTTCAAAACCATTACATAATTGGTTAACTTGCTGACATTCAGCTCTAGTTTTGGGTCAACATAATTAATAGTCTTGCCTCTGAAAATAACTGAGTGGAGAGGAGGTTTGGTTTGTAGGACAGTGTCAACTGCAGAAGAATATTATCATAATTTCGGATATACTGCATTTTCTGATGCTAACTTTACATGGTCCGGTGACAGCTTTTGTGACACAATAAAACACAAATATCTCTTCAGTCATACAATGCAACCATACCAATAGTATTTTAATAAAAGGGTTTTGAAAACCACCCCACATTCAAAAATTTGGTGACAACACAGCCTGACTCACCCACAGGACATAGAAGTTTTCACTCGTGGGTTAAAAGCTTGGAGAAGGTACTTGGCAAAGAAGTCTAAATTGGTGAAATCCTTCCACCATTCAACAGCTTTTGCTAAGGACAGACACTCTGGGAAAGGCAGCTTTGTGCCTGGTTCTTACCATGTGGCTCAATACTGCCAGCATCAGTTATTTTTCTGAGTATTCTGGGAAAGTTTAGGCCAGATATTACTCTCTACTTCACACGTACTAAATGTAAAATTCTGAAGAATGTGGAGTGCAATTTGAGTGCTTAAGGGGAGAGAGCTCCCAGTGATTCTGAAACACACTATAATCTGACACCATGGTACTCTAGAGCAGTGCGCCTGGACCCTGAGCTCCTGGGAAAGAATGTAAACATCAGTATTGTATTTAGAAACAATATGTTCCCAGACAGCAAAGTGGGTATGCACAACATCATTTTTATATGTAAATGGATTTAACTAGAGCAGTCTTTGCTGGCATGATGTCACAGGCCCGTGATCCTAGAACTCTAGAGGATGAGGAATGAAGATTGCCAAAAAGTAAAGGCTAGTTTGGCCTACACAGTGCTTCCAAGAAAATCAGGACTCCATAATAATTTAATTAATTAATTAATTAATTAATAATGAAACACTTAATACATTATTAATTAACCAATTAATTAAAAACCTGTCTCAACTGTATTTACAGCCTGGCTAGAAGGCTTTGAGCATGATAGTTAAGTGTTTTACTTAACTATCTAAGTGCTATACCCCCAGTCCCTCAACCTTACCCATTGGCCCCAAACTGATACTCCTTCTATCTTGCTTCCTGAGCAGCAGATTTATAGCCATACACCAACATGCTCGAACTTTATTCTTGAACCTCATATATGAAAGTAGTTCATTACTCAAAAGAAACACACCACAAAAACACAAGGAAGTACAAGGCAGACATGTAGTTCAGGGGCACAATATTTGCCTAGCATGGGGTCCTAACCCCAAAACCTCAAAAGAAAATGTACAACGCTAATCTATGCTGTATGAGAAAATATTGAAAAACATATATCTAAGGAGATATCTGGGAGAAAGACAAGGTTGCGTATGTTCTTATCACAGCACATTGGAGACAGAAAGAGACAGATCTCTGTGAGTTGGAGTCCAGCCTACTCCACACAGCAAGTTCCAGTCCAGCCAGGGCTACACAGAGAAAGTCTTGTCTCAAAAAGCCAAAGATAAAATTGTATTTATAAATTGTAAGAAAACTTCACAGATCAATTTTTAAAAAATAAAACTAACACAATTTAAAAAAAAGATATAGTGGTATATACTATCAATCACAGGGCTTAGAGACTGAAGCAAAAAAATGTTGACAATTCAAGAAAAGCCTGGACTGCATCATGTGATCCCATCTCAAAAAATAACAATGACAGAATAAAGCTAAATATAATGTCTCAGAGAATGTACAACACCCAGAGTGACATCTAATGTGAACTATGGATCAATAATGACATGTCAATATTGGCTCCTTAATCATAGCAAATAGATAGCATTAAGACATGTCCTTAATGAAAGAGAAATTCTGCATTGTATGGTATATGTATGAGAAACAACACTGACATGTCTGTTTCATGTGCACTAATGTAGCTATAATTGAAAGAAAGAATAACAGGTGTTAGTGAGGAAGTGAAGAAACTGAATGTAGACATACATTGTTTGCAACCTACTTTTAATAAGAGCTCAACCTGTTCTCTAGCCCACCACCCAGCAGAATTAGTGGAAAAGTTAATAGGATATGGGGGAAGTGGATCTATTCAGCAGTAGTTCTTTAGGGGTGAGCTTGATCTTCTTGGGCAAGTCCCATAGCAAACACCAAATACTAATCAAGAGCTGCAGACCAATCCTCTAGGCTGGCAGACACCACACACGAACCAGCAGCTACAGTCCAGTCCTTTCAGCAAACAGACACTAGGCAGCTATAGTTCAATCCTGAAGAAACCACCAGGCTCACCAATGCTTCTGAGACAAAGCCACAGAAGTGGCAACTGTCACAGGAACCTCACAAGCAGTTCTTGCGAAAGTTCTTTCAATGTAGGAGTTACCACAAGTTGAGCTCAACAATGCTATGTAAGGCAAACCAATATATGCCTATCTTTAGTGAAGAATAGTGAGGTGGAGCAAACCAAACCAAAGCTCAGTGCTCCTTTCCCACTGTCTGTGGGGTCATATTTATAGTCTTTCATTCTGGGTCCTTTCATGTGTCTTCTATATTCAAGCATCCTTTTACCTGTGTCTGCTTCAGGGAAATAGCCTTTCATGTGTTTACTTTAGCAAGACAGCCTTTTACCTGTGTGCCCCAGAAACACATCATTTGACAGAACTAACATTCCAAAGAACTAGAAGTTTCCACTTCAACTGAACCATTCAAATTTTGCTGCTAGAAATGGTTCAGCTGCTTTGAAGCCCAGTTTAGGGGTGGAGAGTTAGTTAAGTTAGTAGTGTTGTTGTGCAAGAATAAGGACCTGAGTTCAATGCCCATCACACATGTTAAGCACTGAGTATGGGAGCAAGTGAATTAAAAGCACAGAGACTCCAAAATCTGCACATAAGTGCTTATAATAGCATCATTCATGATGGTCAAATGTCTACTCTCCACTGATGAATTGATAAAATACAGATTTTGTTATGAAAGGGAATGGGATAGCTGTACATGTTATAACATGGACTGACCTTTGAAACATGCTAAATGAAAGGAGCCAATTTTTAAAGGCTAGATGTAGTAGGAGTCCAGTTGTAGTTAATAGATGTATCCACAGAACCAGAAGGCTCAGAGTGCTTGGGATGCATTGATAGGAAAGAGAAGAGGCAAGGTGACTGGCGGTGGAAGTAAAGTGGCTTTGCTCAGGCCAGATGAAGGAAATCACTACAAAATGAAACAGTGCTACATGACAACTTGTATAGACAAAAGCCCATTGAGTTAAAAGCAAATTTTAAAGTGAGCATAGACCTACAATCTCTACACTTGGGAGAGTATAGCAATAGGGTGAGGAAAATGAAGGGCAATCTTGGCTTTATAGAAAGCTTGAGGCCAGTCTGGGCTCCAGGAGACCCTATCTGAAAACAAAATAAAACAAAGCAGAACAAAAAGATGAATTTTATTGCATGTAGATTGTGGTTCGAAACAATATGAAAATACAGTACTAGGGAGTTATCCTGGAAGTTCTGGCTGTTTTATTTAACAATTTTTGAGGCAATGCATAGATAGGATTGCATTTTTTTAAAGTGAACCACCAACAGATCATATGCTTAATATTCTGTCGAGAACTGGAATGTGATGCTTCCGTTCCCATGAGTAAATATTTATCTCTCTCATTCTTTCAGCTATGTATCTGGAGGAGGAAATGGATAAAAGTACATATTAATAAATAAACACCAACCAGTATATATTTTTATAAAATAAAGCAGAGCCTGACTCTTCACTGGAACATTTTCTAATGAGCCAGTCAGCATTACAACACGGACCCCACCCCTTAACGAGGAATCATGGAGAGCTGTTAGCTTCTGGGAAGGAAGAGTTATTGTTCTCTAAAAATGTAATCACTACCTAGTCAACCACACTCCACTGGCTGGCCTCACACCTAGGAATATGTGAGCAATACAAATTGGACTCACTTAAAAAGTAAAAAAAAAAAAGAGAGAGAGAGAGAGAGATACTATGAAGATGGGAGAGTAGGAGGGGGGCTTGGTCGAAGTTGGAGATTGGGCATGAATATGATCAAAATACAAGATATAAAATTCATAGAGAATTACTAAAATGTTATGATTTTAAAAACATCAAAAGCCATTTTTCTAGATTGTTCAAGACTGTAGCAACCTGTTTATCCTGTTGGCTTACTTCTGTTCTGTACCTTGCCTCTACCTAATTTCTGGATCTTTTGCTGTCCCAGGTTATACCAACTATCTGCCTATCATGTAGCAGTTATCTATTGAGTTGATCAACTAACTGAGTTCCAGACAGAAGGATGTGACTGTCAGTGTGATGATCTCCTACTGGAGGGGTCTTACTTAGGATACTAATGCTATGAAGAGACACCATGACCAACTCTTATAAATAAAGGAAAATATTTCATTCCGACTGGCTCACAGTTCAGGGATTTAGTACATTATCATCATGGCAGGAAGCATGGTGGCATGCAGGCAGACATGGGGCTCAAAAGGAGCTGAAAATTCTACATCTGGATCCACAGGTAGCAGGAAGAGACTGTCACATTGGGTCTGGCTAGAGCATCTGAGAGAGACTTGAAGGCCCACCCACCTGTAACACACTATATCCAACAAGACCACACCTAGTCCAACAAAGGCACATCTCCTAATTGTACCACAACCTAAAGGCCTATGTGGGCTATTTTCATTCAAACCACCACAGTGGGCTAGCAAAAATTTGAATTCTAATTCTGTGCATAAATGGATTGGAAGAGCCCACTTTCTTCAGAGAACACCTTCAAAGACTGTCACAACGATTAGTGGCTCCTGGGGGCATTATGAAAATTTGATTGTCTTCAGAGGCAAAAACAAACCTGAGTGAAGTGGAAACTGAAGGATTCTTTGGAAAGTAGGTGGGATGATGTTTTTGTTAGGACAAACACGTAAAGGAATGTCTCATTAGAGTGGATACAGGTGAAAGGCTAAGTTAGACTCATGAAGGAACATTTAGCTGAAGCAGACACAGGAAAGAGGATGTTCTGCTGAAGCAAGCAAGTGAAACACACATGATGAAGGATTCTTTACTAACAACATGCATGTATAGGTCTGCCTTACATTGCATAGGTGAGCTGCATTTGTCAGGACTCCATAGAAAGAAAAATACCAAAATACTTTTGGTGGTATGCTGCAGTTTCCGGCCACTTCTGTGGACTCAGGCTGATTGGACGCATGTACTAAGGGAAGAGCCAAGCTAAGGCAAGACATGTGCTGGGGCAAGACCTGTGCTGAGGCAAGGCCTGTGGAGGACCAGTGGATGTTTGGAGGGTATAAATAGGACTCCATGGAGTGACAGAGGCATACCTTGGCTTGCTGGTACAGCTAGCTATGCAACATTTGTAGGTCTCAAATCTTCACTGATCTTCCCTTCCCTGAGAGAGGAACAGCTGAGAACTTCTCCTGGTGTCCCTCTGGGTCCCTCCTGCTGACTAGAGCCAAGGCTGAGGCCTGGCTGCCTCTGCTAGGTTGTGTCTCCACTGTGGCTAAGCCAGTTCTACCAAACTGGACTGCTGGTGTACCCATGAGGTGTTTGCAAGTGGATCAAGCCGCTGTCGCCTCTTAACCTGTGACCTGAATTGCTGATTTCCAGACAATACAGATGGGAGTTGCTTCAAAGAACCCTTTCCAAACAGGTCCACTCCCCTATGTATCCTTTCATTTCTACTAACTCTGGTGGGTGGTGAGGTACTAGGGAGGTTAAAGCATACAAGGACCATCATTAAAAATAAGGTTTGAAAAACTTAAAGTTACAACTAAGAGCTGAATCAAAAGTCCCACCAACCTCTTTGTTTCTGGTTGAATCTGGCACATAGAGGCTGAGGCTACAGCTTCCATGGGGGGTGTGGGGAGAGTGTTTGCCTGGTATGTGCTAGACTCTGGGGTAGCAGCAGTAGTTTCTCTGTAAGCTAGCAAACTTCTGTTCTCATTATTTTATGAATGCTGATTATGAAATTTTATTGCTGGATCTGCTCAGCCTTAAACAGCTCTACTCAACTCTGGATATAGCATGTGGAACTGTAACCAACATTTATTCCGTTTCCTCCTTTGTATTTAATGGATTCCAGGAGGCCTGATCTCTTGCCAGTGTTTTCTTTGTGATTTCATCCACTGGCTGTCAGGCAGACACAGAGTCCATTTCTTAGACTCTCTGATTCTCATTCTTCCTCCCCTCTCCCCACACACACTCACCCTCCCTTTCTCTGTCTTCCCAAGATTTATTAATATCAGGAGCTAAGAAATTTATACAGTATGTAATTTTTCTTCAAAGAAACCTGGCCTTCTGAGATAAGATCTTCACTATTTGAATTCATTGTCGGGATAAAATTTAGGCAAAGTAAGCAGCAACTTGTAACTGTTCACCCTCCTTTAAATTTTTCTTTCGTTCCTTCTGGAAACTTCCTGTTAGTCATAACAGTTCTAGGCTGTTTTTAGCATAAGCTTTTCCAGCCAGTGTCCAGTTCTATTATTTAGAGTAAATAAGATCATCTTTGATATCTGACCCTAAGTGAACTCAAAGGTTGTGTACAGTTTCTGCACTTTTGTTCAAAGGGCTTTGTGTTTCCAGAAACTCACAGACTTCAAGCAGTTTCAGCACAGGGTACATTTTTACAATGTGTTGTACCCTTTGATCATCCTCCTGTGTGTGCTTGACAAACACAGACGTAATATTGTTATCCCTGTGGACATTTTCCCCTTAAATTAATTGTAGGTTCCCCCCTTTAAAGGAATCTGATTCCTTATTTGGTGAGTCCTAGTGTGTTTGGCCCATTTGTGTAATAATAAATTAGAAATAGGAAGCCTGATTCTCCAGACAAAGAAAATAAGATAGCTTGTTCCTATGCCTATGGAAAAACACCCAGCATATTTCTCAATGCACTACATTATATTAAAAAGGAGGATCATATTTTCCATGAGCCTCAGTTATGTATATTAAATTGAACCACCTTGCTCTGGTGTTCATTGAATATTATTCAGGAGGGAAGTAGAAGGTACCATGGGATGACAAGTTGACCTTACAAGGTCACTACTGCTTTCCTGAACCAGTGTTCCCTTGCTTTCTAGAATGGTGGCCCTTTTCGGTTTCCCCCTTTGGAAACCTGACTCTTTATTCTGAGAAATTTTCCCTCCCTGTATTATATCTGGATTATTTCTCCATTTTCATGTTTTTTCTTTTGTTTTTGTCTGAGACAAAGTCTCATGTAGTACAGGCTAGCCTCAGTCTGCTATGTATCCAAGGGTGACCTTGAATGTCTAATACTGTTACATCCACATCCCAAATGCTGTGATTACAGTTGTTGGCCATTAAACCATGCCTCAATTTCTCCATCTTCTTGAGCTATTATTTGCTATTGTTCTGAATTATAATGTATTCTGTGTATTCAGATGAACTTAGGTGACCCCTGTGAAAGAACCCTTAGACATGCCCCCAAAGGGGTCACTACCCAGAGGTGGAAAACCTCTGCTCTATACTCTCATATCATGAACCAAAATAAACTCTTCTGAGATATTTCTATTGGCTTTATCACAACAATAAGGAAAGTGACTCACTTCAAGCTAAAACTGTTGTCTGTATCAATTGAACTTCTACAATTCTATCTCCTTTCAGAAACCTCCTCTATCAACCTCCTCTGAGGATGCTACCAAACATCCTTCAATACTATCTACCTCCACTAATAGCTTAATACTCAACTGAAATAATATATGTCTCTAAAATGCAGGAGACAGAGATCAGAGGAAAAAAAGCTTGCCTAGAATCTAGAATGTGTAAGGTCCTGGGTTCCATCACCAGTGCAATTCTGGAAGGGATGAGACTCTATGATAGATACTAACATATACTATAAATGGGACGAACTAAACTAGGAAATTCTTTGGTTCATATAATAGCAAGTGTATGAAAAAGAAACCAAATATGTCTTCAGGAATATATTGATATACATAAATGTGTGTAACAGCAATTAATGGATAATGGAGGTCATGGATTTGAAGGAGAGCAAGGGGGTATAGGATAGGATATAGAGGGAGGAAAGGGAAGGAAGAGCTGATATAATCTTATTATAATCTCAAAAATAAATAAGCTTAAAATCCCTATAAAGGGGATCTACTTCCTATTAGGAATGCATACATTATCAATAAGAAATTTTAAAAATAGGTTTTAAAATGTGTTCTCAATCACAATCAAGTGGCAATGACACTTTCCCACATCTTTATTCTGAACCTAACACTTTTTCCTGCCATGTGTATCTCCTAGGTACCAATTTGGTATAGCAATATGTCTTCTAGGCAGATAATATAATTTGTTGCTCATGTAGAGGATCCAGGTTCAATTACCAGTATTCATATGCTTCACGACCATCTGTAACTCCAGTTCCAGGGTATCCAATTCCCTCTTCTTCTTAGACTACAGGTATATACATGCAGAAGCATACATTTGAGAAAAATATTCATACATATAAAACAAGACCTTTTAAAAAGAAAGAAAAAGATTAACAGTGGAGATTACCATGTAAGATGGGCATATTGATGAACACCTATAGTTTTAACACTTGTGAGGTGGAAGTATGCAGCTGAAGGTACCCTTGGCTACATGGGGAGGTAGAAGCCAGTCTGGTCCACTTGAGAAATTAGCTGCAAAATCCAAGGCGGGACTGGAGAGGAAAGCAGAGAGAGGGAGTGAAAGAGAGAGAAAGAGATTAAACTGAGTTGAATATCTAGTGTCAAAATTATTTTAGTTTTTCTTATATTATTTACATTGTCATTGTGTTTTAAAAGACAAATTGCCTGTACCGTGTCTTTGTGTATATGTGTGAGTATATGTGTGTGTGTGTGTGTGTGTGTTTCTTTTGCCTAACGATACAAAAAAAAAGCATGTTGCTTATAGGGAATATTAAGACAATCCCTCATCCGAGGACAATTTTATCCCTAGATTACTCAGAGTTTAAAATAAATAAGAGGGAAATTGTTCTAGGCATGTAACCAGATCCTGTCCAATGCCTGTCTCCCACTAGAACAGGTGTGCTTTCAATGGCCTTTTATTGCTCATTTTATCCTCCTCTTGTTCTGTTGTCCCCTAGAGTCAACAGATGTGACCACTGTTTGGTCTCTATAGCACCCAGATTCTTTTCTCTTTAGTCTTAAAGCAATCTCATTTTCCTAATAATGTCTTCATATCGCTACTATTGACTGTTTTGCAGTGTATACTGCAGTGGCTAGGAGACTCAGGAGTTCTTTTGAGTCTAGTTCCATACATACCACACTATATGTGCTGGTTTTATAAGTCTCCAAAGCCCTTCTATTTTAAAAGCCTTGTTGCCTAATGATTTGTAATGAATGACACATGACCTCAAAGGAGAGGGGTTGCTTACGGTTTCTCTCAGCTTGACATACACTCTTTCTGGAGATTCAGCCTTTACTCATTAAAAAAAAAAAAAAAAAAAAAAAAGCTCTTTAGTGGACTGCAGATGGGGCACACTTAAAAAACGCTTTCCTGGCATGCTCACGGTCCTGGTTTCCATCCTCAGCACTTGAAAGCAAAACCACACCCAATGTTGAACAACTACTATGTTCAAACTATTATAGTATTTTCTGGGTTGTGGTGATGCATGCCTTTAATCCAAGCACTCAGGACACAGATGCAGGTGCATTTCTGTAAGTTTGAGGCCAGTCTGGTCTACAGAATGAGTCCCAAGGCAGCTGGGGGAACACATAAAACCTTGTCTTGAAAACCTAAATATATATATATACACATATACATATATATATTTGTGTATATATAGAATATATGTGTATATATATCTAATATATATGTATGTGTATGGAGCTGATTTATATGCAGTGTCTGCCCTGTACATTTAACTTACTATGTAACAGAGGATAATTTTGAACTTCTTTTTTTTTTTTTTTTTTTTTTTTTTTTTTTTTTTTTACTGTGCATACTTTTTTTTTATTTGATATAATTTATTTACATTTCAAATGATTTCCCCTTTTCTAGCCCCCCCCCACTCCCCGAAAGTCCCGTAAGCCCCCTTCTCTTCCCCTGTCCTCCCTCCCACCCCTTCCCAGTTCCCCGTTCTGGTTTTGCCAAATACTGTTTCACTGAGTCTTTCCAGAACCAGGGACCACTCCTGCTTTCTTCTTGTATCTCATTTGATGTGTGGATTATGTTTTGGGTATTCCAGTTTTCTAGGTTAAAATTTTGAACTTCTAATCATCCTACTTCCCAACTGCTGAGAATACAAAAATGCACCACCATGTCCATGATGCAGGGCCAGGAAGGGAACCAAGTGGAGAGCACTCTACCTACAGAGTACATACCCAGCCCCAGCCTTTGTTCTGTCTCTATTTGATTGACTTTCAATTTTTTTCAAGTTCTTCTTAAATTTGATCTATATGAAACCATACCTGATAGTACTACTTTTATACTTCTGCTTTTCCTCCCTTACAAAACAGAGACATGTCAACTCATCTCCAAGTTGAATTGAGATTGCAGACCTCCTGGACAGAAAACAAGAGATCATAGGAAATCTGGTGCAGATATTAAGAAAAATTCATTATGCTAACTATGCTGCCTTTTGGTAAGGATAAGTAGTTTCTATTGCTTTGGATTTAATAAAATAATGGAGAGACTAAACTGTCATTTGGTATCTCATAGCATATAAGTTTTATGATAGATAATTATGCAGATAATTTGGTGTATAACTTAGGAAATGTTCACTGATATTGTTTTAAATGAATCCATTTCATTCCCATCCAGTATGTTATATGAAATGTATTACTTCATACTAAAGTCTACTAAAAATGCAGAATGTGATTTCATTTGAACAATACATGACATGCAGATATATGAGTATTTTATAAATAAAATTAAATAAAATGCCCTTTCCTCATTTAAAAATATTTTCTCAATAATATTGCATGCATATTAAGTATAAGGCTTTGTAACAGAGTCATTGTAGTTGAACTAATTGTGTTATGATGGCTACAAAGAAAACGGTCAGATGAGAGTCTCAGAGCATAAGAGCAATAGGAAATAAACATTTTTACAATGTAAGTTTTTGCATGCTATTGTGGCAAATATTAGGAGGTGATGAAAAAAGACTTTCAAAAGTGAAAATGTAGAGTGGGGAAGATGGCGGCGCTGCAGGAGAGTGAAGGCAAAGTGGATAGCAAGAAGAAACTAAGCAAGAATGAGCTAAAGAGGCTTCTGAAAGCTGAGAAGTAACTGTCAGAGAAAGGCTAAGCAGAAAGAGCTCAGTGAAAAACAGCTAAACCAGATTACTCCTGCTGCCACCACCAACCAAACTGCTGACAGCGATGACAGTGCTGAGGAGGAGACTCTGGACCCAAATCAATATTACAAGATCTGAAGTCAAGCAGTCAAGTAACTGAAGGTCTGTGGGGACTACCTGTACCCACACAAGTTCCACGTGGACATCTCACTCACTCAATTCATCCAAGTCACCTGCAACCTGGGGACCACCTGACTGACGTCACCTTAAAAGTGGCAGGTTGCATCAATGCCAAGAAAGCCTCTGGGGGAAAGCTCGTCTTCTATGACCTCCAAAGAGACGGGGTCAAATTACAAGTCATGACCAACTCCAAAAATTATAAATCAGAGGAAGAATTTGTTCATATCAATAACAAACCGTGCCAGGGAGAAATAATTGGAGTTAAGGGGAATCCCGGGAAAACCAAGAAGGGTGAGCTGAGCATCATCCCCCAGGAGATCATGCTCCTGTCCCCCTGCCAGCACAAGCCGCCTCAGCTTCACTTTGGCCTCAAAGTGAAGGAAAAAGTTATCTTCAGAGATACTTGGACTTGCTACTGAACGACTCTGTGAGGCAGAACTTTGTTGTCCACTCTAAAGATCATCACAGATGTAAGAAGTTTCTTGGATGAGCTGGGGTTTCTAGAGATTGAAATTCCCAAGATGAACATCACTCCTGGGGGAGCTGCGGCCAAGCCTTTCATCACCTATCACAAAGAGCTGGACATGAACTTGTATATGAAAGTTGTTCCAGAACTCTACCATAAGATGCTGGTGGTTAGTGGCACTGACCAGGTTTATGAAATTGGGAGCCAGTTCTAGAAAGAAGGGATTGATTTGACTCACAATCCTGAGTTCACCACCTGTAAGTTCTACATGGCCTATTCAGACTATCGTGACCTCATGGAAATCATAGAGAAGATGCTGTCAGGGGTGGTGAAAAGAATTACTGGCAGTTACAAGATCACCTACCACCCAGACAGGCCAGAAGGCCCAGCCTATGAGATTGACATCACTCTGCCCTTCCTAAGAACCAGCATGGTAGAAGAGCTTGAGAAAGCCCTAGGTGTGAAGCTGCCAGAAACCAGTCTCTTTGAAACTGAAGAAACTCGAAAAATTCTTGATGATATTTGTGTTGAAGCTGTTAAATGCCAGTTCCCCTGCCACATCTGACCACAGCCAGCCTCCCTGATAAGCTTGTTGGAGAGTTCCTCGAAGTGACATGCATGAGTCATATATTCATCTGTGATCACCCAGAGATCATGAGTCCTTTGGCCAAATTGCATTGCTCCAAAGAGGGTCTAACTGAGCACTTTGAGCTATTCATCATGAAGAAGGAAGTATGCAATGCCTGCACTGAGCTCAATGATCCCCTGTGACATCTGTGTGAAGAACAGTCCAAGGCCAAGGTGATGATGAAGCCATGTTCATAGATGAGAACTCCTGCACTGCCATGGAATATGGGCTGCCCCCAACAGCTGGCTGGCGCATAGGTATCGATCAATTCACAATGTTTCTTGCATATTCCGTCAATATCAAGGAAGTACTTCTGTTTCCTGCCATGAAGCCTGCAGACAAGAAGGAAACTGCAACAGTCACTGCAACCCCAGGAAGCACAGAGGCCAGCCCCTCCGTCTAGAAGACACATGCGACTATGGCGTCTGCATTTCAGTAGATCTGGTCAGAGGGAGGAATTCCTGTGTGGCACCATCCATCTGACCACTGCAGTCTGACCACCACAAGAGAGAAGAATTAACGAATTTCCTTTTATTCCTTGCTACCAAATAAACCATTTCTCTCATTTAAAAAAGTGAAAATATATTATTACATTGGAATAAAATATTCTGGGTTGAGGAGAACAAAAATATGAGCCTATGAGGAATAGGTACGGTATAACATTTCTGACTATTCCAAAGAAGCTTGTTCTTCTTCCTTTTAAACTGATAGCAGGAATTATACCAGGATGAAAAATTGTTTCCACAAAGTACATATTTTTTAAATATAATGTTGGGGGGATAGCTGGAGAGATGGTTCTGCAGTTAAGTATATTTGCTGTTCTTTAATTTTTTATTTTTTATTGGATATTTTATTTATTTACATTTCAAATGCTATCCCCTTTCCCGGGTTCCCCTTCAGAAACCCCCTATCCCAACCTCCTTCCAGCTATACCACCCACCCACTCCCACCTCAACACCCTGGCATTCAGAGAGGACCCAGGTTCAATTTCCTTTATACAAATAGGAAGGGCATTGCGATCTTGTTCAAGCACCATCTACCAGAGATCTGTTTGTAGGGGACTATTATTGTCAGCTCAAAAGTCCAGCAGGCCCTTTCCTTCCATCATAGGTCCAATGAGACATCTTAATTTTTCTACACAGGTCATATTTGAATACATTGATATCCTGTTGAGATAGATGAATCCCTCCTCAGCCCTTCTGTTCTCTGATGGAGCTAGGGTTCCAGACAAATGTGGCTTCTCTGTCAGTTCCTCATCTCCAGATCACGCCACTTCATGTGGACTTAGTCATTAACCCAAAGACAAGCTACTGTTCACCATGTGTTCACTTACCAAACATCCATCCACCCCACCCATCCATTCACCCATCCACCCATCCATCCATCCATCCATCCATCCATCCATCTATCCAAAAAATATTTACTAAGTGCTTTGTATGTGTCTATGGCTGTATTGACCAGTTCATGTACATTAGTCAACGAAATAAAAATCTTGGCCCCACAGAATATATGTTCCAGCAGGGGGAAAAGAACAAACAAATTAAATCTGTAAATAATATACTGTAGTATATTACACACTATAATATAGTAGTATATCAAATACTGTAAAAAAAAAAAAGCAAGAGAATGAAAAGAAAAGCTAGAGTAAGGTTCGAGAATGGGAGCACACATTAACTTGGACTCAATCTCACATTCAAAAGGGATCCATTTCCTCAAGTAAATTCCATCTCCTCTCCCTGTTCATGTCTCGCCACATTTAATTTCTCAAATTGTTCTAGTTCATGTTTAGTTTTTGTTTTGTTTTGTTTTGCTTTTTAGGCAGGGTCACACTATATATCTGCAGCCGACCTAAAATTTACTATGTGCCCTTGATCTCAGATGTCCCCTTGCCTCTGCCACCTGAGTGCTACTGGCCTTAAAGGCAAACATTACCATGCTTGTTTTTCTCACTGTTATTTTCATCTTGTGATGCTGGGAGTATTTGCATTACATTCATATAGATGCATGAAGATGAATCAGAGCCATTAGATATAGCCAATACGTTTAGATTTAAATGGAGATTTCATGTCAACACATTTTTGTCTCAGACAATATATAGGATATATTTATTTGAAAATTATTCACTATTTACATGAACTTCAAATTTAACAAGCACTTATATTTGGTATCCAATTAAGTTCGAGGGGATTTGTTGGATACCCACTATCACTGGACAACCTGGGCAAACCAGTGCTCCTTAAATGGGAATACTAGGGCTAGCAGCAGAACCTGAAACTTGTGGGCAATATAAGATTCTCTGCTTCACAGCAGAAGAGCCAAAGGAATCCTAAACTCTCTCTCTCTCTCTCTCTCTCTCTCTCTCTCTCTCTCTCTCTCTCTCTCTCTCTCTCTCTCTCTCTCTCTGTCTCTCCCTCCCTCCCTCCCTCCCTCCCTCCCTTCTTTTCTGGACTCTGAAATCTGTTTAGCAGACTCTCTGGGTGGCACTGAAAAGGCCTGATGAAGACAGCTCAGTTAGTATTCCACCCACATCTCAGCAGTGTGTCCATCTTACAGCTGCTAGGCAGTTGGCTCCTAAAGCACCCCAGCTGTCCGCCTTTTAGCTGAAAGATTGTCCTCAGCTGTCAGAACCACATCGCCCAGGAAGTTCTCTTCCAATGTGGAGTGGGCCATAACAAGCCCTCAAATTTCTCTCCCTCTCCCCATCCCCCCTCCCATCTCCCCTCCGCCTCCCTCTTTCCTCCCCCTTTCCATCAGGTTTTGTTTAGTTTGTTGTTATTATTGTTCATTGACATAGTGTTCCACATACTATAGGCTGACTACACAGACAGAAATAACCATGAACTCCTGACACACAAGCCTCCCAATTACCTGGATAATAACAATATAAAAATGTCACAAGTTTAGGCTAGTCAAAGCTACAAAGTGAGACCCTGCCTCTGCCCCCACCCCCTTAGAAGGAGAATGCGATGGTTTGAATGATAATGGCCCCCATAGGTGCATATAGTTGAATGTTTTCTCCCCAGTTGGTGGCCTGCTCAGGAAGAAGTACAATTGTGGCCTTGGAGAAGGTGTGCTGGCTGTGGGCTTTGAGATTTCAAAACTTACAACAAACCCAGAACCACCCCCCCCCCACTCCTTGCTGTCTGCCTAGATGTAAGATCTCAGCTACTGCTCCAGTGCTGTCTGCCTCCCTCTCTCCCTGCCTGCCTGCCTGCCTGCTACCCCTCCCCAGTGAGATGGCCATGGACCAACCCTCTAAAACTGTAAGCTAGCCCCAATTGAATGCTTTCTAAGTTGCACTGGTTGTATTGTCTCTTCATAGCAATACAACAGGAACTAAGAGAGGAAGGGGGAACATGACAATAGGAGCACAACTGATTTCTTGCCCCAGAGGAGAGAATTCTACCTTGTGCTTTATTCTCTACAACTGTCCCTCAATGAATCAGAGAAGCCTAGATGTTCCTAGATGGCAAAATTTCCTGAATATTTTGATTTCCATTTCTCTCACCTCCACAGGCAGCTAAATTCTTGTCTCTGAGTTTACTTCTATAGAATCTGATACAAGATAACTAGGACTTTCAATTTACCACATGCTTCTCAGTTTTAATTAACCTGGAATCCCCGCCCCACCCCCACCGGGTTCTCTTAGACACTGGACCTCCAATCAGGCAGCATACACCAGCTGATATGAGGCCCCTGACACACATACAGCAGAGACTGCCAGGTCTGCGTTCATTCAGAGAAGATGCACCTATCCCTCAAGAGACTGGAGGTCCCAGGGAGTTTAGAGGTCAGGAGGGGGGGCAGAGTGGAGACAGGGGTGGGGTTGAGGGGGAGGAATGGGGGAACGAATGGGGGAGGAATGGGAGGAGGAATAGTCAGAGGGCAGGCCTGGAGGGGGATAACAACTGGTCTAAAAAAAAAAAAGAATAATAATTATTTTAAAAACCAAAGATGCTTCTGTGTAGCAAGCAATTGTGACAGAATGTTATTCTCATCAGGCAGTATCTTAGAGAACATTGGACGTGTCAAGATAATATGGCTGCCGTTTGTATTTACCTCATAACTTGGGAGACCTTGTGTTTCCATTACTCTGTGGTTTACTCATATTTTTGGCAATTTAAATTCTCTAAAAGAAATTAAAACTGATAATTTATCAATAAACTGTATCTAAATATTTTCAGTGAGGAATAAAGTTTTCACAGACTACAGGAGCTTCTGATTCTAGCACTCTAGAGGCTGAGGCAGCAAGAATATCATAACTTCAAATCCATGCAGGGCTACAGAAGTAAGGCTATATCTTAAAAATTGTCAAATAAGATAAATAAAAATCTTGGTTCATGGCTTAACGGTTTATTATTTTAATGTTCTTTTAAAGGCTATGTCAAAAAAAACAGGCATTTGAGCTGGTCATGGTGGTCCATGACTTTGGTCCCAGGCAGTGGCAGGGGCAGGGGCAGAGGCAGGGGCAGGGGCAGGGGCAGGGGCAGGGGCAGGGGCAGGGGCAGGGGCAGGGGCAGAGGCAGGGGCAGGGGCAGGGGCAGGGGCAGAGGCAGGGGCAGGGGCAGGGGCAGAGGCAGGGGCAGGGGCAGGGGCAGAGGCAGGGGCAGGGGCAGGGGCAGAGAGGCAAAGAGGCAGAGAGGAAGAGACAGAGGCAGAGAGAAGTGAATCTCAGTGAGTTCAATGCCAATCTGGTCTCAGAAACAAAACAACGAGCAAACAAACAAACCTCTACAATAACAAAAACACAAGGAATTTCAGCCAATGAAACAGCACAGGAGATAAAGATGCTTGCGAATACCAAATGTGACTTACTAATATTAGTCCACTGGACCAACATACTGAAAGAAGAAAACTGATGATTGCAAGTTGTCCTCTGACCTTCCAAAGCACTCCACTCACCATGGAAGGCACATGCCTTCCCCATAAACACATTAATTAATTAATTAAAATTCAGCTTTTAAAGTTCATTTTTAACAAAATAAAATGCTATAAAAACAAAAATCATCATTTTTGTTGGGATCATAAAAAAAGAAAGCAGCTATTAAGATATGTTCTACAGTGGTGTGGGGGAAGGGGGTGCCTCAGCGGGCCCAGCTAAGGCATCCCTTTCCCCCTCCCCCTCCCAGGGACCAGACACACGATGGTATAGTATAGAATAGAGTTTATTTAGGGCATGGGAGGGGAGTTAAGAGGGTAGTAGAGGCAGAGAAAGGCAGAGAGAGGGACAGAGTAGAGAAGTAGAGGCCGGCCTTGACCACATGGAGGGGAGGGAGGGGAGGAGAGCCCAAGAGGGAACAAGAGAACAAGAGAACAAGAGGATAAGAGAGAGACAAGAGGGACAAGCAGTCCCTTTTATAGTGGGCCAGACTTACCTGGCTGTTGTCAGGTAACTGTGGGGAGGGGCATATGCGGCTGTTGCCAGGTAACTGTGGGGTGGAGCTTAGACAATACTGAATTTGGACACAGGAACCCAACAGGAGGAAAAGAGTCCCAAGAGAAGGCACACTCAGAAGTCTCATAAACTGCTAAAGCTAAAGGCTATAGCACATCAAGGACCTGGTGCAGAGCTATGCAGATCCTTTGCTTACTGCTTCCATCTCTGTGAGTTCATAAGAGCTTTGACCCTTTGTTTTCCATGGCCTTGTTCTGTTCTCCAACCCTACGGCTCACCCATATCTTCTGCCTCCTCTTCTAAGGGGTTTCCTGAGCTAAGAAGGGAGGGACTTGATAGAGACATTTCATTTAAGGATGAGTATTCCAGTGTCGCTCTGTGACTTTGGGTCTTTTGATTTATTCCCATCTGCCACAGGAGGACATGGTTGAAGGACTGCTGTAAGTTGTCCTCTGAACTCCCTCAGCACACCACGGGAGATGTGGGCCCTCCTAATAAATAAACAAATTTGTAAATAAGTGTACTTAAAAATTTTTAAAGATGATAGTCACTCTAATAGCGCCTTTTCTCTTTTTTAAGGTTTTAAAGCAGACATAATGGTCTCAGACCCTTGAAGTTTGTTTCTTTGGAATTATGCACCAGTTACATTATATAGTACAATGATTCATGCCTCCCCAAAACAGTCTTCATTGTCTGTATAGCTTCATTATATTCTAAGAAATGTCTTTCTTTCCTTCTTATTTTACACATAAATATGTAAATGTGTAAAAATAAAAAATGCAGAAAGTGTGTCTTGTAACTGATACTCTCCTCTAATTACATATCAGAGGATGACCTTGAACTTCTGGTCTTCCCACTTCTGTCCAAGTACGAGAATTACAAGTGTGTACTGCCACATCCAGGTTTTTGCAGTTGTAGACTACAAACCCAGGACTTTGTGGATGCTAGTCAAGCATCTACCAAATGAACTATGACCCAGCCCTTTGTTCTACAAAATACAATTTTGTGTTCTGTTGAAAATGCAGCCAGACAGTAGTGGCCACACACCTTTAATCCCAGCACTTGGGAGGTAGAGGCAGGCAGATTTCTGAGTTTGAGGCCAGCCTGGTCTACAGAGTGAGTTCCAGGACAGCCAGGGAAACACAGAGAAACCCTGTCTTGACAAACAAAAAAAGAAAAAAGAAAAGAGAAAATGCAAGGGGTAGAACCCAGGGAACCTGGTAGGGGAGCTGGCTGAAGGACTGGAGGATTGGAAGGGATTGCAACCCCGTTGGAAGAGCAACAGAGGCTGATTACCCAGTTCTCCCAAAGTCTAGACCACCAAGCAAGGAGTGTACCTGGAGGGACCCACGGCTCCAGATAGAAATGTTACAAAGATGGCCTTGCCTGACAGCAACAGGAGGAAGACCCTTGGTCCCCGGGAGCTTTGATGCCCCGAAGTAGGGAGATGTTGCTATGGCAGTGGGGTGGGAGAGTGTGGGTGGGTGGGGAGCACTCTCATACATGCAAAAAGGAAGAAAAGAGGGCAGATATGGGATGGGACTGTAGCAGAGGGGGTAACCAGGAAGTGAGATATCATGGAATGGAGGGTTGGTGGCGGAGTAACCAGGAAGTGGGATATCATTTGAGATGTAAACGAATGGAACGATTAATAAAAGTAAATAAATAAATGAAATTTTAGCTCTCGATAGAAGTCTCAGCAATTAAGAAGACTCAGGTTTGGTTTCCAGCACTCAAGTTGTAGAGTTCACAACCACCTGCCACTCCAGTGCCAAGGTATCTTGATACTCTCTTCTGGTACCTACACACATAAAGAAACACACACACACACACACACACACTCACACACACACACATACACACAAAAGCACATAGAATTATAAACATTGTATACTTGTCTTAGGGTTTTATTGTTGTAAAGAAATACCATGACCAAGGAAACTCTTATAAAGGACAACATCTAATTGGGGCTACAGGTTCAGAGGTTCAGTCCAATATCATCATGGCAGGAAGCATGGCAGCATCCAGGCAGACATAGAACTTGCTGTAGGAGCCAAGAGGTCTATCTATATGTTGATGTGAAGGCCAGGACAGACTCTATTCTATGCTGGGTGGAGCTTGAGCATAGAATTCAAAGCCCATCTCCACAACAAGGCCTCATCTACTCCATCAAGGCCACACCTCCTAATAGTGTCACTCCTTATTGGACAAGAATTCAAACATATGAGTCTATGGGAGTCATACCTATTCAACCCACCACGGTCCATTCATTTCCCAGCACCCACATCACACAGTTCACACATGCCTGAAATACAGTTACGAGTGATCTGATGTGCTCTTCAGCATTCTGCAGGTACCTGCACACATCTGGTACCCATAAATCCATGCATGCATACACAGGTATACATAACTTAAAATAATATTTTTTTTAAAAAAATACCGGCTCATGGGAGATAAAACATAATGAACAGATAACACACAGTGGAAGATGATTCTAAGTGCAGTGTAAATCATGAGAATATGTGGAGATAAAAAACTGAAATGACAATATCTGAAATGACTGAAAAAAAAAAACCCCAGCAGATACTGTTCTCAAGATTCCAGAGTAACTCATGTAAGCTTACCTAAGTCAAAGGTCCAGATAAAAAGCAGTTTCGGGGAATTTGGAGCTAGGCAATAAAGTTAGGACAGCAGAGAATTTTGTGTATTGTTATTAATTGGTTTAGGGTTCTAAGCTAATACCTGGAGCTCAATCACAAAAGCCTATTTCCTATTTACCAGCACTCTAACAGTTGTCCCACCTGGACTATGGGTACAGGAGGCTGAGGGGGAAAGATAGGGCTAAGGGTGTGGCTAAGTAATAGAAGATGCTCATGTAAGACCCTGGCTACCATTCATATGGGCGGCCTCTGAAGGTTAAGGTCCTGATTGACCTGGGCACTTATACTTTGTTACCCTAGGCATGGTTTTGAACCCAGATTTTTCAGTGGGGCAATCCTTGGATCCCTCTCGGCAGAAAGTAAGGTGAATTTCAAAGACAAAGCTTCAAACTACGGAGAACAGTAATGAGAAAAATAGAAAACACATGCAATATTTCGTTACATAAATCATACTGACATTTTGGGCCAGGAGAATGTGTTAAAGGAAAATGAACACGTCTCAGGCAACTTCCCAGTGAACATCTCGAACACTCTGCTCTTTAAACCTGTGAAGATCTCAAGTTTGGTGGAGGGAGTTGGAAGAGAATGGATGAAATTATAAATATCCTATTCTGAGAACAAACCATATCCTGAAGTAAAACTACTAAAAGTACACACTAAAATATATACACATTTCTGTTTTCTTGCATGTTGCTAATAGTCAACAACAAACCATTTGCAATCAATTGACCCTTTTAACTGAACCTCATGGAAAAGAAAAGACGAGTAGAGAAATGATAGAAAAAGAAATCAAAGAAAAGAGAAAAGAGGAAGAAAGACAGACAGGATAATTCCTATTAGCAAGCCACAGAAGACACAGAGACTGTGCTTCCACCATGAAGGAAGGAGTATATAGTTACTTACCTACCTACATAAGTTCATGTCTATCTATCTAATCATCTATCTAGGAATTCATGTAGCCCAAGCTGGTCTCAAACCTACTCAGTCAAATAACTCAGCCATACAATTACATTATCAGATTATTTGGTGAGTGGAGTTTGTACTCTAGATGTCTTATTTAGTACTACAAACTTGTCATATTGGCATGTTTTCTGCCCTCCAAATTATGTACAATAGGAAACAGATTTAGTAATTAAGATAACAAACCTTTAGTTGAACACTATAGTGTATACCAGTAACCCCAGAATTTGGACCGTGTTGTAGGAGGATTGCTATTAGTCCAAAGCTAGCCTGGTCTATATAGTGAGATTTTTGCATTTAAAAAAGAAAAGCGCAGGTTGGAAAGATGACTCCATAGTTTAAGAGCACTTGTTGCCCCTGCAGAGGATCCAGGTTCAAATCCCAGCATCCACAGGGTGGTTCACACCCATCTGGAACTCTAGTTCTAGGGAATATGGTACACTCTTCTTGCCTCTGCAGGCACCAATCTTGCATGCATTGCCCTTTGCTGTGTGAGAATACTGTAAGAAGGCTCTGACTGAATTTTGCCTTCATATTCTGGGACTTACAAGTCTTCTAGAGGGAGGGACTTGTCGGGCGGCTGCCATGTTAGAATAAAGGGAAATTAGTACTTGTTTGTTATTAGACATAATTTACTATACCATTCAGGTATGCCTAGAAGGGTTCAAGTGTTAAAAGATACTGATGGAACATTCTATTGGTTAAAAAAAAAAAATCTAAGCAAGCCCTCCTATAGAGGCCCAAGGCAAAACTTTGTGTCTTTTGAGAATCGTTTATCTTAATCTACCTACCTACATAAGTGCATAGCTAGCTAGCTACTGATAATCTGTCTAAAATTTCATGTAGCCCATGCTGGTCTGAAACCTGCTCAGTAGCCAAGAGTGACCTTGATCATTGGATCCTCCTACCTGTTAAATCTGCAGTACTAGAATTATAGGAATGCACCACTATACCCATGTTATGAGGTGCTGGGGATGGAATCCAGGGCTTAGAGCATGCTAGGCAAACAGGCTTTGAACTCAATTACAACCCAGCCCTCCAAGAATGTTTCTTCATGCACATGCCTTATTAAATACCCTGATATGCACAGCTGATATTTTCAGAGTAAATACCACTTAAGGGCAATATGGGGTTTTCCATTATGATGCAATTGTCAGAAGAAAGATCAGGCAAATGAGCAATGCAGTTGCTTTTGAATTGAATGAAGATTCATTGTATGTTTCAAATAAATTTATGTTAATGGATTTCCCATGGAAGTGACAAAATGCCTGAGAGAAACAACTTAGAAGCTGGAAATGAATATTTTAAGTCAACATTTCAGAAGTATCATTGCATTCTTACTTAAACTCATCATTTGGGCTGGGGGCCTGACCAAACATTCTAGTAAAGCTACCCACATCACCACAGCACTACAGTTGGGAAGCACAAGGGAAGAAGACAGGAATAGGGTCCTATTATACTCTTCAAGGAAATATCCATGACTGGGACATTCATTTACTTCCTCCAACAAGGCCACACTTCAGATACTTGCTACTACATCCCAATAGTGCCATCAGCTAGGAATCAAGGCTTCAACATGGGAGCTGAGGAGTAGACATTGAAGACAGACCATAATAACAACATCCTTACAGAAATTGTGTTATCATGTGCATTTAATGGTGCCAAAAAACTAGTGCTCAATTGATTAATGTAAAAAGATCAAGACCAGACAGTAAATGACAGATTAATTAAAAGATTAAACTTTGAAACCAGCTTAGCATAATGATACACATGTGGAATTCAAGAACTGGGCAGCCTAAGGCAGGAATACTGCAGTAGGGTCAAATACAGTCTGTGCTCTGTACTGAGTACCAGACCACCCATGGCTATATAGGAAGATTCTTTCTACTTCAATTTTCTCTGCCTATAGTAATATTTTATATTTTCTCATAAGGAGTAGTTATATTTTTGACCTAGGAGAATATGATAATATACTTATAAAAAATAGAAAACATGGAGCTGGAGAAAGGGTTCATTGGGTAAAGCACTTGCTGCTCTCACATGAGGACCTAGGTTCAGTTTCCAGCATCAATATAGAGGTTCACACACATCCATTAATCCAGTTCCAGATCTGATGCCCTCTTCGGAACTCTATGAATTGCAGGAATGCACATGGTGCACATATACACATGTAGGCAAAATGTGCATACATATGGAAAGAATAAATGTTTTAAAAATTAATTAAAAAGTGTATTAGCAAGAGGTTACCAATGAGGACTAGGAAAATGGCTCTATAAATAAAATGCTTGTTGGACCAGCATGAAAACCTAAATCCAAACCCCAGTACCCATAAAAAAAATCAAGAATGACAGTACAGGGCTGCCATCACAGAGTTAACAAGGTAGAAAAAGGACCATCCCTAGGGGATGCTGGCTATCCAGACTAGACAAATCGACTACCTTCGTTATCTACTAGAGAGATCTTGTCTCCAAAAGGAAATAGAAGGCCATCAAGATAGGTCAGCAGGTGAAGGTACCTGCCATCAAACCTGACAAGTAGAGTTTCATACTTAGGACCCATATGGTAGAAGTGGAGAATTGATTTCCACACACCAGCCTTGCCAAATGAGCATGTGCACTCATGCATGCACACACACACACACACACACAAAATAAAAATGAATGAAATGCATAATAAAAAAAGGAATGAGCAAAGCCACCTGACATTGAATTCTGGCCTTCACACACACACACTTGTACACATAAGTGTAAATGCACACACAGAGACACATCCACACACATACATAAGGACACTCACTACTACAGAGTCAGACACAAACATAAGTAGGTAGCTTTTACAACATTACACCATTTCAACAGACATTAGCCACTGACATCCAGAAGCCAGAAAACTCTGACTTGAATTTTAACAGTCTGTTTTGGGTTAGATTTCGTGGATATAGTGGGTGTTCTGTTTGTTTTTCTTTGCTTTGTGGTACATAGGATTGAACTCATGCGTCTCATTCATCCTAGCAAGTGTCTCACCTCTGAGTCATTTCCCCAGCTAAACACCATAGCTGGATAGGTGAGTTCTGAATGAGACCCAGCCATGCTCATGCACTTGCACACATATTGTCATCATTCTTCTTGTTCAAACGTAGAGTAGATGTCACAGAAACTCTATTCCTACAAGTCTATATATGATTCTAGAATGCCTTAAGAAAAACGTTGGCCATCCCCGCTAACCCATTACAACTGTACCTTGCTTTCAGGCGTGCCTTTATAAGCAACTAGTATCTCTTTCATCAGCACCTTTAAAAGGAAAAACAAACAAATAAAAAGTCACCAGAAAATCTAGCCCTATGTTTGGATAAAAAATACTGGGAAAGACTATGCTCTTTCTGGAGAATAACTTCAACATACAGCGTTTCATGACCTAGGGTGCATAGCGTAAGGTTATTTTTTCAGGATAAAAAGCTATACTTTGTTTTTTTGAAGATGGGAATCACTGATGTTGTTCCTTTCAGAAACATTAATATTTATGTCCTACATCATGCAACAAATGGCTGTGTGATTTCAGCAAGTTAACTGAACTCCTGAAATTGTTCTTCCTTCCTTGGGTGCCCAGAGTCAGACCATCGCACCTGGCTTTTATATGAATACTGGGGCTCTAGAACAAGGTTCTTGTGCTTGTACAGCAGGCACTTGACCAATTTAGCCATCTCCTCAGCCTTCCTTCTTTTAAATAGGCAGTGATGTATATGATAACAAGGTTGGTGTGAAAATAGTTTAAGCAAGCAAGATGTTACAAGTAGGCAGCTACAGAAGAGGAGCTTTAAATAATGGGGTCTGGCCTTGCCAAATGGAGACACTAAAGTGGTTATTTGCCCAAGCGTAATGGCAATGAAATACAACCTTGTGATCCAAACATTTTCAGCTTTGCATACCTTTCTGTCACTGGAATTGATATCTCACATTTAGCCCAAACCATTAAAATGTCAAATTAGCTTCAGAGGTACTGATGTAGTATGTAGTACCATTGTTTATTTAGTTCTATTCTATATAAATAAACACACAGGCAACATTCTGGTTTTAGACAACAGAAAAAGTAAGTACTAAATGATTCATAGCTGCACAGCTCCCCAGGCAATTCTGATGTGAACAACTCCGTTAAAACTCATAGAGATTAAAGAGAGAATCAAACCAGACCTATTATGAACGAGCTTTCTGGCTCATTAAATAGGATTGCTCACCTGCTACTTCACGTGTATACAGGGGCATTCTAGCCCCTGAATTGTGTAGCCTAGTGATAAAAGAGTCTTCCTAGCATGTAGGAGGTGCTACGTTAGATTCCCCAGCACCAAAACAAAAACCAAAATCAATCCAGCCCAGTAATCCCCTGTATCTGAAAGTCAAGTTAAAAGGATTATTTGAACACTTTAACTTTAAAACAAATCTGGACACCATAGTAAATTTAAGTCTTGTAATAAGATGCAAACCATTAAAATGTCAAATTAACTTCAGAGGAACTGATCGGGTAGGTGGTAATAAGAACTTTAGTAAATGAGGTACAAGAAGAAAGGAGGAGTGGCCCCTTGATCTGGAAAGACTCAGTGAAGCAGTATTTGGCAAAACCAGAACAGGGAAGTGGGAAGGGGTGGGTGGGAGGACAGGGAGAGAGAAGGGGGCTTGAGGGACTTTCGGGGAGTGGGGACTAGAAAAGGGGAAATCATTTGAAATGTAAATAAAAAATATATCGAATAAAAAAAAAAAAGAACTTTAGTAGAAGCCAGGTGGTGTCACGCTCTTTTAATTCCAGCTCTCAGGATGCAGAGGCAAGCAGATCTCTGAGATCTAGGCCAGACTGGTTTCCAGAGTGAGGTACAGGACAGCCCGGGCTACACAGAGAAACCCTGTCTCGAAAATCCAAAAGAAAAAACCATTAGGAAAAATAAATCACAAATATTATATTTAAGAGAAAGGGAGGGGATGGAAGAAGAGGAGAGAAAGAGAAAAGAATAAAAGAAATGGGAACAAGGAAGCAAAAAATACAAGGGCATCCTGACCTTGCTCATTCAGATATAAAAAGCTTTCTAATAAATGAGGATGCAAGGGACCAAGAACACTTCACATGGAAGAATTTAGAGGGGAAGAGTCAAATTTCAGGCAGAGGCTACGACTATAGGAAGATAAACTGTTCATCATGCCTGCATGCTCTTGCAGCATACCAGTGGCAGTCTGGCAGCCACAGTGCTGTCTGAGGGGGCTTACTGTTAGCCGGCTTCTCTGGAAAGTCTGTTTTATGGATAGTCTATCCTTGGCCTTGCCTTCTGTTCCTATCATCACTGGAATGACTTGCCATAGGATTGTCTCCAAGTCTATTTTTCTTGCCTTAAACACAGAACAGAACTAAGAAAAATAACTAAGGTGGAGATGACTCAAGGGTTGTCCACAAATTAAGATAACAGATTACTGATTTTCCTCCTATTTTTCTTGATAACGTCCAACATTTTCCTGGCTATTTTGGCCAAAGAAGTTAATTTTGCAGGTGTGTTCAGGGAGTGTGTGAGGCTTTACATTTGGTCTTCAGCACTGAATAATGTGGAGGATAAAGAGCTAAAGAGTAACTGTTTGGAAAGTAATTATTCCTAACTGAAATATATTCTGAATAACTTCATGGTGGAAGATCGGGTTCCAAATATGAGCTGTGGCTGACTTTGTCTTAATGACTCAATGTTACTAATCTTCAAGAAATGAAGATGCCCTAGATAACTTGTCTGTGTACTTCCCTTTCAATGATATTGTATGAAAGCTGGGATCTAGCTAAACGATACAGTGCTTGCCTAGTATGTATGAGACACTGGATTCAACAATCATCACAGAACAAGTAAAACTTGCTTATTAAACTGATCCAGAAGTTTAGAGCACTTGTCACTCTGGCAAAGGATGCCAGTTCAGTTCCTAACACCCGGAAGATAGCTCACAATCTTCCATATGTCTAGTAACAGAGGCACTAATGCACTCTTCTTGGGTCTGTGAACACCAGACACATACATGGTAGACAGACATATGTGCAGACAAAGCACTCCTATATATAAAATAAAATACAACTTTGTAAAAAAATGTTAACAGATGGGGAGGGGGGATCTGGGAAAGGGGAAATCATTTGGAATGTAAACAAAGAATATAGAAAATAAAAATATTTAATAAAAAAGAAAAATGTTAACAGGTACTATATTAAAATAATCATTTACAACAATGCTAGAGATGATCTTTGGAGGGGTGTGCCAATAACAAACTATCACAGGCCTTGAGGGATATTCCAGTGGTAGAGCACTTGCTTGCATGTTCAAGGCCCTGGATTCAATCCCAATACACTATAAAAATATGTAAATAGAAGGTCTATAGCTTTGAAACAGTAGACTGTGTTTCAAAGGATATGACATGAAGTCTGTTTCCTCATAAGAATATTATAATTGCAAACTAAGCAGAAAGCAAGAGGAAGAAATTGGAGAATTGATAAGTTACATCTAACTGCTGAGTGGCAGTGTGTGCTGCCCAGGTAATTCCCCATCATCTCCCCATCATCGCCTGCTCAGCTCAAACTTTGATATTCCTATGGTGCTATATTGACTGTAAATACAAAACCTCTTTGAAACATTGGGTTTCACCCTGTAGACCCAAACTGGTTTTGAACTAAGCCTCTCAAATGCTAGGCTGACAGGTGTGTGCTACCACAAGCAGCTTCAAAGATGATTTTTTTTTAAAGTTTGAAATTCTTATGTTTCTAAGCTCCTACTTTGTGTGTACAAACCCTAGTCAGTAGGACATCCTCTTATGAAAACCAAGCAATTCTGTCTCTAGCTGGCCTTAAGCATAAGTGCTTAGAAGGAACTACGCATCCAGCCCTTCTCTTTAGCCAGCAAACTGAGAAGTGTAGGGGGGCTTCCTGGAATCTGCTGTTTCCTGAGCCTTGTCTGGAATATTTACATTGAATTTCTTCTGAATGGTGCTCCAATAGCAAGGAAATCTTGATAGAAAACAGATTTTTCAAGATTATGGGAAAGAAGAAATACATGATGCCTGAGAGAGGCAGTCATTCTATCTCAGTCTTTCTCTATGGCAATAAAAGAGAAATTTCATATTTTAGGTCTGTTTCGAGGGCTGAGTTATATAAGTTGCTGAAACTGCTTACCAACAGGCATTATACATAGTAACTACATGAGAATTACCTCTCTCTCTATATATATATATATATATATATCCAGAGATAGAGATATAGAGATAGAGATAGAGATACAAATACAGTCTGTTAAAAAAAGAAAAAAAAAAGTCCTCTTTGAAACTTTCTGTCTTAACACTGTAGAGCCAAACTGGCTTGAACTCAGCCCCCTAAATGCTACCACACTCAGCTTCCAAGACATTTTTTAATTGAAATGCTTCCATTTATAAGCTCCTACTCTGTGTGTACTTTATGCTACTGCAAGGACTAGTCAAGAGGGCATCAGGGCATGTACACATATATACATACATATATATATATACACATATATACATATATATACATGTACATAATTATGCATATATATCTTATTTGTAAGCACTTTATGTAAAAATATTTACTATTGTTTCTTGCTTTGGAAGCGAGAACCCATGTATTTCAACCAAATGAAAAGCCACAGGTCTAATGGCTTAACACTTAAGTGTAGTCACACTACATTTGTTGCTGGCTCATGCCTCAGAAAACAGAACACACAGCACTCATTTCGGTAGCTCTTTGGAATAAAATGCCTCATATTTGCCAAATAGTCATGATTCAAAGAGTTTTCCTATGTAATTGCACTTACCACTAGAATATAATAACTCTGATTAGAGAGATGAGTGGACTTTTCCAGTAATACACAGAAATTGTGCAAAGAGGTCAGATAATAGCATTAGATCTTTACTTTATAATAGGCTGTTTTAGTATTTGGTAGAACTCCCTGCATCACTTTGATATCTCAAAACAAATATGTGATATAAGAGATTCTCTGTTTTTTTTAAAAATCTAAATATTTGTATGATAAATTTATGAAAACATTTGTAAAGATTAAAGGTAATAAAAAATTCAATACGTATTATAGAATGCCCAGCCACAAAGCCTAAAAAAATGAAGGGTTCTCATTTCCATATCCCATATTGTATATACTTACTCATTACTAACATCTAAAAGCTTATTGTTTAGAGACACAGTTGGACTTTATTTCAGATCATTACCTATGAAAAGAGCTGCACAGGAGTCTTCTGTAACTCTACCCCATCCTTACTCTTTATAGTTGCATATTATGATGGGACCTGTTCTTTCACTCTTACCCAGATGACCTTAGGAAGCATTTGTTTTGCCAGTAAATGGAAGTCTCCCTCTCTTTCTCTCTTTTAATGGAATGAAATGATGCAAAGTTAAGGCTCATTATGAAATTTGATGCAGAAGCAACATTAGTCAGATGTTAAATTTATGACTATAGAAATTGTAGAAAATAGGGGGGAGTTAGTGTATGTGTGATGAGTTTGCTATCCACTCAAAAATCTGAAGAAACATTGACACATTCAAAATCATCAAATTTATTTACAGTTTCACTTTTATGTTAAACAGGTGAGTCCTGCTTTGAGGACACATGAAGACTTTCTTTACTGTGGAACACTAACTGGTTTTATTAAGTAGATGAGGCTGGGGACACAGCTAAATAGTGGTGCAAAAAGTTTAAAGTGTTGGAAGGTACCCAGAAGGACTATGATCCAATTTGGATGTGATACTAAGTCTTTTAGCAGTTATCAGAACTAACTACAAACAAGATTGTCCTGCTAGGCATCAGTGGAAGAGTGGATTAATTGGATCAAATGGGACACAAAGAAGAAAAAGCACAAACATGCAGCAAATTCTCCAGGCAAAGGCTCATGCTTCCTATGGAATGGTACTTGCTGCAAAAATAGAAAAGAACTTGAAAACAGTAAAAATTGATGATTTTATACTCTTAACAACTTAATGTTAAGAACCTGAGAGGTGGCTCATCAAATAAAGGTCCTTGCTGCCAACTCCCTCAAGATGTTCTGTGACCTCCACCACGTGAGTACTATGACAAGCACAAACAGGTATCCATATACATACATACATACATATATACATATATACATACATATATACATACATACATACATACATACATACATACATACATAAAACAAACTTTAAAGAAATGGCTGGAGCAAGAGACATGGTTCAGTGATTAAGAGCACTTGCTGCTCCTGCAGAGAACCTTTGTTCAGTTCCCAGCACCCACATGACAGCTCATAACCACCTATAACTATACATCCAGGGGGATCTTAAACTACCGTCTGTCCTCTGCATACACTGAGCACACATGGTAAACCTAAGTCCATGTAGGCAAAATACACATAAAAATAAAATTAAATATTTTTAAAACAATTATAAATAAGTAACCACCATTCTGTTGGTAAAATGTGTACAACATCAAACTGTATGAGATGAAATACAACTACATAATAAAACTGTGGAGGAAGAAGCAGGTGTTCTTTGTACAAATAAGGCCAGCTTAGACTACTTAGCAAGTTCCAACACAGCCAGACCTATTTAACAAGACTCTGTCTCAAAGGCAAAGAAATAAAATAATATGAATCCTGAAAGCATAGCTCAGATGTTTAATATAAAAATAAAACTACAGGCAGTTTTAAATACTATCTTGAAAGGCATTATAAATATCAGTTTGGAATCTTCCCTATCACACTTTTATATGTCTAAATCAGAGACCATTAAAACTATTCTGTGGCACTGGGAACTCAAACCAAACCTGTCCTGTAAAACTCAGCCAGTCCACTGGAGTATTATATAATAAAGCTATATTCTCTAAGGTTGTGGTTGCAAAATCATAAAACAAAGTATTTATCTCAAATTCAAGTTTAAGCATTCATCAGTAACTTTGTGTGTGTGTGTGTGTGTGTGTGTACACGTTTGGACATATACATATATGTGGAGGCAAGCAGTTGAAAATGCATTATTCTCACCTTACTTTTGCGATGCAGAATCTGTCAATGAACGTGGAGCTTATCTATCCATTTGGTAGGCTAGCAGAATAGTGAGTTCTAGGGTCCAGCCTTTCAGTGCTGGGGTTACAGATCCACACCATCACTCTCTGCTCTTCCATAGGTGCTGAGAATCTGAATTTGGATTCCCAAGCTCTGGTGGCAATCACTTTACTCGGTGAGCCATTTCCTCAGCCTCCTCATTCAATATTTGTTTGCTAAATCTACTAAACTTAGTAAGGTTTTATACTGGCTGGTTTGGGATGTCAAACTGACACAATTTAGTCATTGGCGAGGAAAGAGCCCCCGTTCAGAAAATACCTTTATGAGATCCAGCTATAAGTCATTTTCTCACTTAGTGAATAATGGGTGAAGGCAGAGCCCACAGTGAGTGGAGCCACCCTTGAGCTGGAGGTCATGGAAAGCAGACTGAATAAGCAACACAGAGCAAGCCAGGAAGCAGCACCATCTTTACTGCATCTGCACCCACTCCTGCCTCCAAGTTCCTACCTTGTGTGAGTTTCTGCTCTGATTTCCTTTGGTGGTGAACATCGATATGGAAGTGTAAGCCAAATAAATTCTTTCCTCCCCAACTTGCTTTTTGATCATGGTGTTTTGTCACTGCAATAGAAACCTTGACTAAGACAGGTTTAACACCATCATATCAGACTAGAACAAGCCAAATGGCCCAGTGGGTAAAGTACTTGCTGGACAAGCCTGAGGTCATGAGGTTTCGTTTGTTCATTTTGTTTGTATTTTTACAGATAGCAACTGCTCATTGCATTATTTAGAATAAAAAGCCTAAGCTGGGCAGTGGTGGTGCACACCTTTACTCCCAGCACTTGGGAGGCAGAGGCAGGCAGATTTCTGAGTTTGAGGCCAGCCTTGTCTACAGAGAGTTCCAGGACAGTCAGGGCTACACAGAGAAACCCTGCCCCCCCCCCCAAAAAAAGCCTGAAACACACCCAGTGATCTCAATAAGAGATGAAATACCAGTCATAAGGGTGAAATAATACAGTGAATATTGCCAAAATGGAAATACAAAATACTCTGTTGGGGTAAAAAGAAAAATTAAGCTTTATTCAAAGAAATACTGAAAATAAATGTTTTACAAATTGCAATCAAGCACTTAAAGTATAATTTAGTAATGAATTCTTGGAATCTATATAGTACATTCTGTTGTTGGCTATTGCAAAGTTTACTTTGAACTAGTATTTTGCATATACTTAACCTTCAATCATCTTAACATTCATTAATTATAATGATTCAACTGCACGATGTTAAGCTGGTTTCTTATGTAGTATCTCAGAAAAAAAAAAAACTTCCAAATACAAAACATTCACACCAGCAAGGAAATTGTAAAAATTGAAGGAATTGTAAATGATTGCAGGACTCCATTTGCAGGCTGTATGCAGATGGATCTATTTCTCCTTAGAAACTTTCCACAGAGTCATACTTCAACAAAGGGATGCCTCTCTCTCTCACTCTTCTGTCACACAATCACCTGCAGGTTCCTAGATGTCACTTTATTATGCATCAACTGAAATATATAATATATATTCAAAAAATGTCTTTTAGAGGACAGAGAAGCCGAATCTGCCTATTGCAAGCAGAGTTTCACGAGAGCCCTGTCTGGAAATGTCTCCCTGGAGTTCCTTCTATTAGAAGGACAAGATGGTCTTATTGATGATCTCCACTGACTCCTGCATCTTATCCTCCTTAATCACAAGTAGAGGGGCAAATGTGATGCTATTGGCTGTGTGTTGGCTTGGCCAGAAGCCCGTTATCTTGGAGTCGTAGGCACACCTTCCAGGCATCACGGTCTTTTGGTTTCTCTGATGACAATGGCATTTAGCAACCCTTTCTCTCACACAACAGTCACAATGTCAGAGGGCAGCTTCATGAACTGCAATGTTTCCAACAGCAAAAACAGTCTTTCCTTAGTACTTCTGGATGCCTTTCACAATAGAGCCCTAATGACAATCAAGCTTACATGCAGACTCTCCTGCCTCCACCCCTCTCCTGTATTCATAGGAAGAACTTTGTTGTAGTTGGTAAGCTTGGTAATGTACTTCTCATATTCACCAAGGGCATTGTTACAGAAAGCTCAAGATGTTAATTTCAGCTTGGCCACCTGATTCTTCATGGTATCTATGATCTTTGGGTGGCAGGGTCCTTGGTTGACAGCACCATAAGCACTCAGGAAGTGGAAGTAGTACCTGCCTGTCACATCCCACATATAAATGCCTTTTCCTCTCTGTAGGGCTATAGGTAAAGGATGGTAATTGTATGCACCATATTTAGATTCCCATTCAAAGCTATACTCAGAGGATAGTGGGCCTTGTACTGCCTTCTTAGTTGCAACGGACTTGGCAGAGGCAACTGAGGCGTGAACTCCTCAACGCAGAGCAAAACAGTCTGCAGTCTTGCTAGTTTTAGAAAGCATTGTGTGAGTCCTTCAGGAATTGGAGTGCAGAGAGACCATTCAGATCACAGTAAAATCCCCACAGTGTCCCTTCCCTAAGGGACATCAACATCATGCCCGATAGCATGAGTTTGATCCCTGGATCCCACATAAAGATGGAAGGAGAGAACTGACATCACAAATGTATGATTTCTGACTTCCAAACATTCAATGTATCATACATGTACCTATGTATCTACATTTCTCTAATACAATAGTATGATGATGACGAGGATGATGATGATGATCATTTAAAGTTCAGAATTAAGTTTTGTAATTGAATATTGTTTTTAGTTTTCATGGGTTTTTATGGGGAGTGATTTTTTTTGTTGTTGTTGTTTTACACAGACAAGGGTTCTCTGTATAGCACTGGCTGTCCTGAAACTCATTCTATAGACCAGGCTGACCTTGAACTCAGAAATCCACCTGCCTCTGCCTCCTGAGTACTGGAATTAAAAGCATGTACTACTACTAAATGCATGATATAACATTCTCTTAAAAACAAACTACTATGCTACAGGGAGAAAACAATATTTCCTTTCTTGATAGTAAATATATGTAGCTGGGCGGCGGTGACAGTGTTCACCTTTAATCCCAGCATCCAGGAGGCAGAGGCAAGTGAATTTCTGGGTTTGGGGCCAGCCTGATCTACCGAGTGAGTTCCAAGACAACCAGCGATACACAGAGAAACTCTGTCTTGAAACAAACAAATCAAAAAAAAAAAAAAAGATTCCTGGCCTTAAGGGAAAGATAGTAAATATATGTATGTATACATATATACATGTATATTAAATTTAACCATTCCATTACTTCCTTAAAATTTAGGATAGTAGTGCCTTACTGACAGAATTTAAGTTCTTGTGCAAGTCAAGGTCAATGTAAAGATAGCTTTTAAGTTTAAAGAGGTTTTAGCAGTTCCTCTGCTGTCAGAGGGGGCCACAGTTTTATTTCCAGATATTCATCTTCATTGAGCAGGAAAATGATTATGTCATGACAATGAGCACGGTGTATCTTCACAAATGCTGGACAACAGAGAGTTAACCTTTTTCTAATACTGCCACTCGAATTGCTGTTTACCATCTAAAGTGCAGGGTACAGAGTGAGGAGAAAGGCCACAGGGTCATTATACTTTGGTAGCAAAGGAACTATCTTTTTTTTTTTTTCATTCTATTCGGTGCCAACTAGCCATTTATTGCAGAACAAAATTCAGAATTCTCCATGTTACTCTTCTTTTTGAAGTTTATTTTAGTTCATTTCCACAACCTGGGGAAAAGAAAGGAGGTCTTATGGCTGGAACACTGCAGTTATCTAAAGGCTGCTATGACTCAATGATGCTTTGTTCATTATTGAGACAACTGAATCCCGTTTCTTTTCTCTTTACAGTTGGAATAGTTTAAAATCTTGTTGCTGAGGCAGGCTTCATGAAACTGATATGTCATTTTGGTCCGAAGCTGAAGGAAGCTAATTACATAAGACTTTCAGTCCAGAGGAATCCCCCCTCACACACTTGATCTAAAGATCCATTCTACCTAATTTATACTCACTATTCTTTCTGTGGTATGTATTACTCCAAGAGAAAAGGGTCCCAAGTTTACTCATCACCATTACCCAAGGATCTTGCACATGATAGGCAAGCCTTCTTCTAGTGAGCTATAACCTACACCCTTGTCTTAATCTGCTCATTTAGAAATTTACTGCAAGCATTACACTGGACATTGTTTACTTATTTGATACATGGCACTGCTATGTAGTCCTAGATTGCCTTGAACTTGCTATGTAGAGCAGAACTTGGAGCAATCATCATGTCTCTAGAGTGCTAGAGTTGTGGTTAATACCACTGTGTCTGGAATATCACAAGTTATTGATAAATACTTGTTAAATAAGGAACTGGATATGTGAGCTGATTCATCTTGTACTAAATGCATCATGAACAATGGCATACTCAGATGTCTGCAAGCGAATTATCTTCTCTTTCATTATCTGGAAATAAAATACAGTGGAGTGCTATTATCTGGAGCTACTTGAGTGAAGAGAAAAAGGAGAAAGGCTTGGCATTTTCTGCAGTGACAGAATCTTAAGAAACAAGTAACACTCAACAACTAAAAATAAATGGGGAGCTATGGATAAATAAAGAAATTTAAATTAGGCCTGGAGATACAGCTCTATTGGTAGGGTTATTGCCTTGCTTTGGTGTCTACCAACACATAAGCTAGGCATAGTGATAGATGACTGCAATCCCCACACTTGAGAAGTGGAGGTTGGAGGATCAAAAGTTCAATTATTCTGTGCAACATAGTGAGTCTGAGTCCAACATGTTGATGGTGGAGAGGGGAAGAAAGGAAATAGGGGCCAGAGGAGGGGAGAGTGGGAGAAGTATGGAAGGAAGGAAAGGGGAAAAAAGTAGAAGAGGAAGAAGACCAAGGACTCTTACAGTTTTCTCAAGGCCAGATATAAAAATGTCGGCTTGGTTGAGACATTCCCCCATCAATAGCTGGATTCTAGGCCATTATGACTTTTACAAACATTCAAGACAAATCAAATGTGAGCAGAAAAGGAAGATAAACACAGGTGAAATAGAAAAAAATTATTCATGTCTGGAGAGAAAGGTATGTGGGAAAGCTTTATACCTAATAGCAAGATGAATAAAGATTTTAATACAAACTACCTTAGTAATATAATAGGAATGATCACAATAAAAGTGGAAGGCTAGATTAGAGGTGTTCCTCTGAGACAAGGACTTAGGCTGCATTTAATATTCGAGACAATAATGGAATTTTTATGTTAGAAGAAAGTGGTCCTAGATTTCAGATCAAAGGACTCCTTCCTTTTAAACAAAAATGAGAGGAAGCAAACGAACATGAAAGACCAAAGGAAATAAAATGGATCAAGGAGAAAAGAGAGATGAGGATCCCAGAGGATGAAGGATCCCAGATGAAGGAGGATAAAGCAATGTGTTCAGTCAGGATATTAGGCAATCTGGTAAAACTTATTGAAATATCATTAATTGGTTATTTTAACACAGGGTACACTCAATAGGTGCCAGAAGTCAATGGACTAGGTTTTTTTTTTCTTTTTTCTTTCATGTACTCCTCAAATAACAATTAAATTAAAATGTTTTAATCCCCAGGCTCAGGAGAAAGGCATGTGTCCAGCCTACCCAAGCCCTCTTCAGATCCCTAGTAACAAACAAACAAATCAAAGCCTATTCTTCAGTCTTTAAAACTGATAGTTCATTACATCATGTTCAAGACTTAATGAAGGCAGTTAGCATTAGACTAGCTCACTTATCTATATCTATATTTGTGTATCTGTGTATATACACATAAATATACATATGGATATATATGTATATATACATATATGGTATATGTGTGTCTATACATATATACATACAAAAGTACCCTGAAAATTATGTCTGATTTATCTCTCTCACTTTGTACTACCAATGTAACCCAGGATCAGGCATCTGCTAGGCAAGCCCCCTGCATCTGTGCCACACCTTAAACCCCAATACACATCCTTTATCCTCATGTTAACGGTAAGAAAGCTGAAACTTAGTCACTTTCTTTAGGACATAATATATCAAGCTAAAAGCACTCCCTTTATAGACAGGTGGTCTTTAGCCTACACACTTGCATCCTAATCATGCCTGGAGCTGTTCTCTGACATAAAGGATTCAAGCCCTCACATGTATGCACTTTGTCTTTTGCCTCTGTCATTCCAATTAAATGTTTGAGCCTCCTCCCCAGAATAGAGATTCCCAGAATTTATAGCAAACCACAATCATTAAGGACCCTTATTAGAAAGTGGACTTGGGAACTTCATCTCAATAGACATGACTTAGTATGATTGCAAAAGAAATTCCAATTTGAATAAGTAATCAAGGTGATAATAAAAACCAGGACTCTTTAGAAATGGTGTCTAGATTAACTATTCAAAATAAGGCTAAAATCAGGTCACCCTTGAAATGAAAATGCTATAGGATTCTTCAGTGGTCCCACTTGAGTTACAGTACACATGGAGAACTGAATACAATTCAGTGCAATAAAATGTCAACTTTTCAACTGTCCTGCCCCGCCTCTGAAAAAAGACTTAAGAATTGCTCTATCTACACACTGCCCTGTTTATACCTGTTCCTACTTCAATAACCTACACAGACCAATGTGTTTGAAGAATGTTGAAAATGAACAAAATGCAGCTGTAGCTGTAGCTGTAGCTGCAGTTATGTAGAACAAATCTATTGCATTCACAATGATAAGGCTAAATAAAGCAAGCCAAAAAAAAAAAAATCTGCACTGCATTGGAACCAAATTGGTAAGTGTATAAATTGCATGCGGAACAAAATCAATAGCTTTGGATTATACAAGAACAGAAAAAATAATCTTCAAAAACCAATAATAAACAAGGACACTTAAGAGACAGGCCACATAATCTGGAAAAATATTTGCAATAAGCAGGAAAGCTGAATAACAGGTTTACTGTACTAAAACACATATAGAAGTCAGAAAGGAACAGAGCAAAATAAAGAGCAAAGGCAAACATACTTTAGTGAAGTCCAAAATTTTAGTGGCTATGATTTTAAATGTTAAATTGTTTTGGGTTTTTTTTTTTCAGCTTTAAGGCATAAGGTGAAAGAAGACAGTTCGGTGGGCTGGAGACACAGCTCAGTGGTAAAGAATACTTCCAGCTCTTCTACAGAACCAACATTATGGCTTACAATCAGCTTTGATTCCAGTTCCAAGGAATCCTAAACCCACTTCTGACCCCCATGGGCCTGAAGCATACACATAGTGTACATATATACATACAGTCAAAACACACAAAAACTTAATTACTTGATTCATTTTTAAAAATAAAATAAGGTTTTTGCTGGGGAGGTGACTCACTTCTCTAATTCTAGAACTTAGTCAGGGTTGAGACAGAAGGATTCCCTGGCATACATAGTGACTTGAGGGTGACTTGTGAGTCATACTGGGCTACAAAGTGAGAGGGAAAGAGAAACACTATGGGGCTGGAGAGATGGCTCAGTGGTTAAGAGCACTGACTGCTCTTCCAAAGGTCTGGAGTTCTGCAGGAAAGGGTTTTCTGTTAACTTAAAGTTGACTAAGAGTGGACATGATTCCATTTTAAGATATAATCACATAAGAAAGTTCTGCTTTCCTCCTCGTAGTCTGATGGATACAAGAGGGATAGTTTTAAAAATATACCTTTTAACCATTTTTATTGTTTGTTTCTTTGATTTGATTTCAGAAAAGGGTCTCTATGTAGCCTAGTCTCACCTGTAACTGGCAATCTTCCTGCCTCCACCTCCTAAATACAAGGATTACAAACCAGTGCCACTAGGTCTACTGGCTAATTTTGATGATCAAAACACTAAAAATGGCTGGGCAGTGGTGGCGCACGGCTTTAATCCCAGCACTTGGGAGGCAGAGGCAGGCAGATTTCTGAGTTTGAGGCCAGCCTGGTCTACAGAGTGAGTTCCAGTACAGCCAGGGCTACACAGAAAAACCCTGTCTCAAAACAAAAAACAAAACAAAACAAAACAAAAAACCCAAAAAAACAGAAACAAAAAAGCCAGGAGGTGGTGGTGCACGCCTGTAATCCCAGCACTCTGGGAGGCAGAGGCAGGTGGATTTCTGAGTTCGAGGCCAGCCTGGTCTACAGAGTGAGTTCCAGGACAACCAGGGCTACACAGAGAATCCCTGTCTCAAAAAAAAAAAAAAAAAAAAAAAAAAAAGTTCCATACCAGCCTAGGATAACCAGCCTTGAGAAATTGCTCCCCTCTGCCCCATAAAAACAGGGAGGAAGAGGAGGAGAAGAAAAGATAGGAAGAATGGAGAGAGAAAGGCAAAACTAAGATTTCTCTCCCAGTCCTATTTTGACCATTTTCATACTCAGGGGGGAGATTCAACTTAGTGAGTTTAATTCTCCATATTTTTAAAGATGTTCTAATTTATTTGTGTGTGTGTGTGTGTGTGTGTGTGTGTCCAGCATCTGTGTCTATGTACATATATGACATGTGTCTTCTCATACACATAGAAGCCTTAAAATGGTGGAAGGTTGGGGTTACTTTGTAGCTGTGAGTACAGGGGCTGTGAACCAAGCAACATGGCTTCTGGGAAGTGGACTTGATAATCTAGCAGCCAGTGGTAGAGCCATCTCTTCAGCTTCAATTAGCCATCTTTTAAAGGATAAGTTGGGGACATGAAGGATAGAGTGCTTGCCTAAAATACTGCAGGCTATGGGTTTTAAACATACAAACACACACACAGAGAGAGAGAGAGAGAGAGAGAGAGAGAGAGAGAGAGAGAGAGAGAGAGAGAGAGAGAGTGCAGAGTAAGGCAGATAGTGTGAAGATCCTTCGAAGTGGAGACAGGAGGGTTACTTAAAGAATGGGGACATGAGCCCTAAAGACAGACATTGAGCTACTTAAATACAACTGACTTTTATTACCCATGCTGCAAATACACAGAAGAAAGGTCTTAAAGATTTCATGGTTTAGGGCTGGAGATATAGCTCAGTTGATAGAGTGCTTGCTGAGCGATCACAAATCCCTTAAGCCCTCAGAAACCCATAAACCAGGCGATGACACATGCCTATAGTCCCAGCACTCAGGCAGAAGGATCAGAAGCTCAAGGTCACTGTTGACTACATAGGGAGTTCAAGGATCCCTCCCCATTCTACATGACACTCTGTCTCAAAAAAAAAAAAAAGATTTCCTTGTAGTGAGAGCAGATGAGTTAATATTTCCTTTTTTTTAAAATAAAAAGCTTAATCAACATACTGTATTTTTTTTTCTTTTGTAGAACAGAATCTCACTAAGGAACCATGCATGGCTGGCCTGACCAAAAATAAAATAAAATAAAATAAAAAACAGTATATAGACTTAGTCAACTTTGAACTCAATAGTCCTAAATGCCTAAATGCTGCCTGTTCCACTCATGCACCACCACCATCCCTGGCTTCAAATCCTGCAGCCTAGTAAAATTCTGGTAGACAAGTCAACTCAGTCTTATTCAGTTCTGTAGTCATAAGGTGAGTTCCCCCAAAGTCCCAGAGATGATAGTAAATGTAGTGAATGACCAAGACAAATGTTATGTTCTGACTCTCAATCTGGGGAAGTAGCAAATACTAAACCCTGGGTTTCAGACTTAGCTCTGCAACAATGTCCCAACTCTCCTGAACACACCCTTCTCACCTGCCACAGGCAATGAGGGAGGTATACAATTATATTTGGGAAATGACTATGTGGTTTAGCTGGAATACATAAAGAAATTATGAGGGCTGGGAACAGATGAGAAGCAGCATCAGAAAAAAATGATGGAATGCGCTAGTTTTTTGTATAATGTTCTACATGTCTGATCAGCTAGATTTTGTTTCAGAAAAGAAGAAATAATTCCTTTTGTGTATGAGCCTTTCCCAGAAGATCCAGGAGGAAGTACAACAACAACCTTTTAAAGTTTAAACAAACATATGACCCTGAATAATGGACGGTAGAATAAAAATAAGTCAAGCAGGAATTCAAATTGATTTTTCGATTCAGCCGTTCTTGTTTACTTGGAATTAATTGGAAACATGAATCATGATTATGTATCCCATCGCTTCCCAGCTAAGATACCAAAACCCCAACGAGAGAACAGCTTTCCGAAGCAAACAGGACATGCGTGCCATGTTCAGACAACAGGCTCCAGCATGGATCATGGCTGCATTCTCTATGGGTTGCCGGAATCTGCACAGAACATGAAAACTCGCAACTTACAGAATGGAGTCTCACTGAATGAACTGGCAGGGTACTGCTGGGGTTACAAAAAAAAAGGAAGCATTTTTTTCCAGAAAAGATCCAGTTGTTAAGTAGGATGGCCACATAGTGCTTTCATGGGTTGTGTATTAAGCCACAGGACTGTAAGGGAAATATCTTAAAGATCATGGAGGAAAATGTGCTAACGTGGAGATTGAAAAATGCTGATTTTTGGTTTGTTGACAGTTAAGCAAACATTTAGTTGCCATGGAGAATCCAACCACTGAGATTACTTTAAGAGTTACTTAGTAGAAAAAAAACTGAAAACAGAAATTATAAATAGGACAGTACCACTTAGTATAATTTTTAAAATTGAAAACACTAATAAAAAGTGTACATATTTTGAATTTATAAAAGACTGTGCTTTCACAAATGTTATAAACTGTGTATCAGTTTCCTCTTCAAAAACAAAACTTGCATTTCTAATTATGAATAAAATCCTATAAGACACTTGGAAAAGTTACAGTACTCTGAGCAAGCATCCAGTGAGCCCAATTTCCGAGATGCTGAACACTTCCAAATGTTCAGAGCATCTCTTTACTCAACAAGCAAACAAGCATAAGGCTTAAGGCTAAAAATGCAGGTCAGTTTGGAAAGTACTGAGTTCAAAATCCACCACCACATAAAACTGTTTGTGTTAATACACACCTGCAACACTCACGTCTCCAAACATAGAAACAGAAAGGTCAAAATTCAATGTCATCCTTGGCTACAGAACAAGCCTGAAGTCAGCCAAAACTGCCTCCAAAACTACATTAATATAATATAAAGGAAGGAACTGATTTGTTTTAGAAAAATACTTAGGTAATGCAAAGTGAAAAATAAGGCATGGAAAAAAAAACTTTAGAATTCTAAATCATCTCTGGTACTTTTTTAAGTGTTCTATTTTAAACACGCAAGTCCAATTTAAAAGAAGAATCCTAGATAACGACTGAGCTATTCTAGACTTACACACCCAGGAAACTCCAATACATAATCATGTTGCTGGGAGCTAGGAAAGGCTTGACATCATATTAGGACTTTAAAGAAGTCGTGAATACCGGGGGACAGAGTTCAGTGTGGAGAGATTGTCTAAACCGCTAGGGGCCCTGCCATCCAAAATAGTGTTGGTCCTGTGTTCATAAACAACAAAGTACTGCCAATTCCTTACTTAGCTTCTCTCCCCAAGGATTTTTTGCAGTTTATACTAACCCAGTGTCACTCTCAATTTAATGAGCAGCACCTGCTTCACTCAAGGTTTTGAAAAGAGAAGGGCAGGTGATGTACTTTACTTGGTAAAGTGCTTGCCTAGCAAACATGGCACCTTGGTTATTTCCACCCCACCCCCACCCCCACCCAACCCTTGAACCATCTAAAAAATTGCATTGTGTGGTTAAATAGAGTTTGGAGACACCCTGAGATACAACATTATCTTGTCTCCCAGACTGCTTGCTTGCTTTAGTTTTTGAAATATCCATGTTCATGCGTTGCTTGGCTAGCCTCCCCCCTTCCCCCACTGGACTGGGGTTACACAAAAGTACATCCCATGCCAGACACTTTGTTCGGAATTGAGTGAGAGAAAAGTCCTGTCTTCACACTTAACAAACAAGAGAGGATTTTATATATTCAAAGATAAGGGGAGCAAGAAAGGAGAACTAAGGTAGGAGGGCAAACTAAGCCTTCCCATTGTGTGGAACAATTCCCTGAGAAGCTACCTCTTTGCAGTCTCTGACTTTCTTTAAACAAAGTCAATAATTTACTCCAGGCTCCCTAGGAAACTCGCTTAGTGTGTTGCAGAGTCATTAGTGGAGAGCAGACTCAAAGAATAATGCCAAAAAATTCTTTGCATGGTGTGATGTATCTGCAGGGAATCTTCCGCAACCCTAACAAATCATCAACTTGCCCTCTTTCCCCTGAGGGGCTCTTCAGCTTTTCTAGGAGCTACCTTGCTTCCATTGATCTCAGGTTAGGTCCTTAAAAGCTTAAAAAGTTTTGCATTTCCTTTGGCAGTTTGGTTAGTTTTCTTTTCCCCTTCAACTTGGCAGAAACCAGGGTCGTTGGGAAAGAAGGAACTTCAGTTGAGAAAGTGCTCCCATCAGATTGGACTGTAGGCAAGTCTGTGAGGGCATTTTCTTGATTAATGATTGATGTGGGAAGGCCCAGCCAACTGGGCAGATTGTCCTGAGTGATATAAGAAAGCAGGCTGAGCCAGCCATGGGGAACAAGCCATTAAGCAGCGGTCCTTGGTGGTCTCTACTCCAGTTCCTGCCTTGAGATTCCTCCGTGACAGACTATGATCAGCATGTGTAAGCGAAAATAAATTCTTTCCTTCCCAAGTTGCTTTTGCGCCTTGTTTTATTACAATGGAAACTTAACTAGGACAGTACTTTTCCTGATTTACTGCCTTTTGGAATTTTATTTTCTTTCATTTAAAGAACACCATACGTAGGGGCTAGAAAGATGGCTCAGTGGTTGAGAACACTGACTGCTCTTCCAGAGGATCTAGATTCAATTCCAAACATCCATATGGCAGCTCACAACCCACTGTAACTTCAGTGCTAGGGGATCTGGGCCATTTTCTGACCTTTGCAGCCACGGGGCATACACATAGTCCACAGACACATGCATGTAGTGTCTTAGAAAGGTCTTACCAACAACTCAGAGGGAGGTTTTTCCATGCCAAGCACTGGGGGTATGTTAAATAGTGTATGGCTCCTGAGGTGGAGCATTATCATCCCATGTGGCTTAATTCCATTCAATTTAATTTATAGTTATATGTATATATAATTTCTCAGTAGTCTGGAGTAAATACATGTTACATATGTATACTTATGTAAACTAATAAAATATTATATTTCACTATGGCTTTTCCAAACATCTTTAGGGCCTTTTTATCTCATTCTTCTCCTCCTTTCTACCTATACTGCTCCTCCCTAGTGTCCTCCCACCCAGTTAGTCTTCTTTTGTCCTTCATTCCATCTGTGTCCTACTACCAACCAAACCCCATGTAAAGCTCCGCCCCCCCCATCCCATGGTCTCTGCTTTCCCAATTATGTGACTCCTTCAGAGGTGGGATCCACAGGTGAGAAAGAACATGAAGCATTCATATATCTGGATCTGAGTTACCATGGGTTAAATTGCTCAGTACAAAATTTTTCAGTTCCATTTGCCTACAGGCTTCATGATTTCATTTTTCTGTTTAGCTGAATAGTGTACATGCACAACAATTCTATTATCCATTCACCAGTTGAAGGACAACTGGCTTGTTTTCGTTTCCTGGCTATTATGAATAGAACAGCAATAAGTATGGCTGAGCAAGTATCTCTGTTGAAAGCTATTAACTTCTTTGGGTATATGCTGAGAATTGATGTAGCTAAACCATATGACAGATTTACTTTTAGCTTTTTCAGAATTGTACAAACTGATTTCCAGAGGGCCTGGACCAGTGTACAAACCCACCATCAGTGAATGAGGGTTCCCTATTCTCCACATAACCATGCATTTGTTGTGGATGTTTTGTGGTTCTTTGTCATTGTCACTGGGGTTAAGATAAAATCCTGGGGTAATTTTAATTTGCATTCCCCTAATGACAAAAGATGCTGAATGCTTTTCAAGATGTTTTGCAGCAATTTTTTATGTATTCTTTTAAGAACTCTGTTCATAGCTTGGAGGCAGTAACACACGCCTCTAATACTAGCACTGAGGAATTTGTTTGAGGACAGCATGCTCTACAGAGTTCCAGGACAGCCAGGACTACATAGAGAAACTCTGTCTCAAAATACAAAACAAAGCTGGGCAGTGGTGGCGCACGCCTGTAATCCCAGCACTCTGGGAGGCAGAGGCAGGCAGATTTCTGAGTTTGAGGCCAGCCTGATCTACAGAGTGAGTTCCAGGACAGCCAGGGCTATACAGAGAAACCCTGTCTCGAAAAAACCAAATCAACCCCTCCTCCCAAAACCAAACCAAACCAAACCAAACAAAACAAAACAAAACAAAAACTCTGTTCATATCCACAGACCATTTATCCTTTCTCATTCTTTTTATTTCTTCTTCTCTCATATATTCCACATTGATTGAAGTTTCCTGTCTCTCCTCTCCTCCAGTCCCTTCCAACACTTTCCACTCCCACCATCAACCTTCTCTGTTTCCCTTCAGAAAAGGGATATCAACCAAGCATGGCATCTCAAGTTAGAACACACCCCCTCCTTTTTCATTGGGTCATTTGGTTTCTCTATACTTTGAGATTTTTTTTAAGATTTAATTTTATTATTTTTCATTATATATAGCTATTCTATGTCCACGGAGAGTAGATTCACTTGAACGCAGATGCTCTCTGAGGAAAACAGCCTCCCATGTCCTCACTCTGCAGTTACAAATGGTTGTGAGTTGCCCGATCAAAGAACTGGGATCCAAACTTGGGTTCTCTGGAATTGCAGCTTGGAGCTGTTGAGCTAGCTCTCTAGTCCCTTCTTTGCTTTTTAATTCTTTGTAAATTCTTCACAGTTGTCTATTGAACAAGTAACTGCCAAAGTTTATCTCCCACTCTGTGGGATTCCTCTTTGTTCCGCTGATTGTTTCCTTCTCTGTATAGAGGCTTTTAAGTCCTGGCTTGTCAGCTGTTGCCCTTAATTCCTAAGTGAATGGAGGCTTAGCCAGAAAGTCCTTTCCTACACCTATGTCTTATAAAGTGTTGCCTGTATATTCTGAGAATGACTTCCTCCTATTACAACTCAGCTACTTTCCTTTGCCTTAGTTGATCTGGAGTCAATGTTGTGGCTTTAAGCAAATTAAATATATCCAGTCTCTGTCTCTCTGTGTCTCTCTGTCTCTCTCTCTCTCTTATTTTTCTAAATATTTATTCATTTATTTATGTGTGTAAATGTTCGTGTATGAGGGCATGCATGTACCCGATACGTACTATGTCAGTATCACAGGGATATAAAATTATCTAGTATATTTACAAGGCAATTCTCAAAATTCCAGTAAATGGAAAGAAATCTAATCCTCCAATATACCAGATTTTGGAAGGAGAGACATTGAGACAGGATCTTAAATTGAAGCCTTAAGAGGTCTTGAATTTAACACGATTTTCTTGTCTCTCCCTCCTTAGTACTGGGCTTATGCTACCACTAGGCAGCAAAATGATACTACTTAAAGTAACTTTCCAAACAGGTTTCATAAGAACCAAAAGATTAGAAGAGGTCATTGGATTCCTGCAGGCCTCAGGAGATGGTCCATAATGGTCCTTTCGCTGAAACAATATTGTTTCTATCACAATATGAAACAGGGGTTGGAGAGATAGCTCAGCCATTAAAGGCTAGGCTCACAATCAGAAACTGATAATTGCAAGAGCCTCAGAATTAAGTAAAATGAAAAGAAATGCCAGTTTGGGGTACTTTGCTTGAAGACATTGATTCTTGGATATATTTAATTTGCTTAAAGCCACAACTTTGTAATGATTGATATGATCTGTAATGTACCGAAGGGAAAATTGGATATTAACATTCTATTTTACTAAATTATACTTGTCTATATCCTGTCTAGTGGACAGATGAGAATCTATCATTTTTAATTGGTAACAAGTAACTGATATGATTAAAACTTTTCATTGAAATTCTTACAGGTTTTACTAGTCTATAAAATACATCCTGAAAATTAAAACTCTCCACTTGTTTCTTCTAGTTTTTGTGTTGGTGGTTGTTGTAGTGGCTCGCCTTGTAGCCCTCACTAACTTTAAACACCCAGTGATGCTCCTGCCTCAACCCCCAAGATCTAGGAATGCAGATATGCACTGCCATGTTTGACTGCGTCTAGTCTTAATAGTACTGAAGCAACAATATTAGTATTCCTGACTATGTAGAATACAATTCGACCTTGCTACTTACTGTTTTTTTTTTTTTTTACTTGCTCTGAAAACTAAGAGTTTCATTTGATGAAAACACCATGGATAGAATAATCACAAAATAAGTACATGCTATTATACAGAATTGACAGCAAACTAACTATACATGTGCTGTTTTAACCTTTTTATGTTGCTCTAATAAATCATCTTAGGCAGTGGTTCTCAACCTGAGGGTCATGAACCATTTGCGGTCGGAAATCAGTTATCCTGCATATCAGATGTTTACATTATGATTCATAACCGTAGCAGAATGACAGAAAATAGCAATGGAAATAATTTTATGTTTGGGCATCACCACAACATGAGGAACTGTGTTAAAGGGTCACAACCTTAGGAAGACTGAGAAACACTGTCTTAGATTAATACTTATGATTTCTGAACACTAGCTGACCTTTTCTCTCACTACGTATGCTGTTCTAGAGAGTAGGGCATCTCAGAAAAATGAAGCACCAGAAGACAGACTAGAAGACTCGCCATTATTATTCATGATGTAGTTAAATGTCCTCATGGCAGAGACAAGACAGTCACCTGGGACCTCTTTTATAAATCCACTAATACCATTCATGAGGGCTTCCTCCTTTTGACCCAACCACCTCCCAAGTACCTCAGTTTTCAATACTGTCATTCTTGTTGATTAACTTTCAGCACTTGAATGGACCGTGGAGGAGTTACTATCATTCAGATCAGAGCATGAAATAAATACGCTTTGCTAAGAACATTACTGCCTATGTGCAAGCTCATTTCCCCTGGAAATAAGAAGGTGAGATCATAAGCAGTTTTTTATTTATGCTTTATTTCATAGGACTGGAGTCCACCAATGCTTCCAATAAAGTCTTCTGGCTGCAATCATGGGCTATATAGGCAGACAGGAGACGGAGTCAAACCCTCTGGCCAGCCCAGGGCTTGTTCCCCTATACAAACTGATCTTGGGAAAAAGATACTCTATTATTCATTTTATTTTGATGTTTTGGCTTGACTTTTGTTTTGCTTTGGAGACAAGGAGCCTAGGATGACCTGTCTCTGCTTCTGCCTCCCGAGAGTTTATTGCTTTTTTTTGGGGGGGGGGGGGCAGGGGTCTACTTGTTCTTATTAATTAAAAAAATAAAATCTTACATTTATTATTTGGTTATTTACCTCTCAAATACCCCATGTTTTAATGCCAGCATCTTGGTAATATGTGGGTGATGATTAGTAGTATTCAGACCTGAGCATAGAATTGAGAAGAGAGGTGAAATCATAAGTTCTGTTATAATTTGTGCTTTATTTAACGTAGTTCTTCATTTTGTGGACTAGGGGTTCTGGGGTAGTACAGTGTATGCATGCTACAGCAGCATGTATGTATGCATGTGTGTACAGGTTAAAGGAATTTTGTAGGAGTCTGTTCTTTCTGCCATTGAAGTTCCACAGATCAAACTCATGTCAACCAGCTTGGTATCAAGAGCTTAAAGTTGCTAAGCCATCTCACATCTGTTTTTGAGATAAGATATCATATAGACCAGGCTAGCCTCTGACGTTCTATCATTGTTATTACATGTGTTTACTTATTGTGTGTGTGTGTATGTGTGTGTGTGTGTGTATATATATATATATATATACATACACACATATACATCATATACATACACATGCACAAACACATACATATACATCATATACATATATGTCATATACATACACATATACATACATCAAATACACACACATACACATATACTTGGACACAGGATGGTGGAGGACACCTTCTGGAAGTCAGTTCTTTTTCACTATGTGGGTTTTTAGGATCCAACTCTGCTAGTGAAGCTAAGGGACAAACGCCTAGACCAACTGCACCTTAGAATTTCTATGTAGCCAGGTACGACCTGAGGTTTTGACTCTCCCCTGCCTCCATGTTTTGAGTACTGGGTTCCAAGTGCCCAGATTATGCAGTGAAGGTGATCAAAACGAGCATTTTGTTGTGTGGGCTTGGCAAGCACTCTATCAACTGAACTATATCGCAAGCCCTATTATTGCACTTTCAGGCCGACTTACTATATAGCCTAAGGTGACCCAGAACTTATGATCATCCTGCTTCAGCTTCTCAAATTCTGTTATGAAAGGTGTGCACTGCCATGCTGGACAGTTTCTGTAAACCATATTTTTCTTACCTGAGAATGGGAATAATGTTTCTAATAGTGGAAGAATGGTTACCATTAAACATTGCAATGTTTATAGAATTATAGACAGAGCTTGTCAGTAGGCACACAGTAATAATGAGTAGTGATAACTGTTGTGATTTGCATTTCCTCTCCGGCAAAATTTTACTAGTACAATTACACTGACATTTAAAAGGGGAAAAGGAAAGAAAGTAGATGGCCATCTGTCAATTTGGTGTTGAAGACTATAAATAATAAAGCAAAGGTGGAGCCGGGAAGTGGTGGCTCATGCCTGTAATCCCAGCACTCTGGGAGGCAGAGGCAGGTGGATTTCTGAGTTTGAGGCCAGCCTGGTCTACAGAGTGAGTTCCAGGACAGCCAGGGCTACACAGAGAAACCCTGTCTCGAAAAACCAAATCCAAAACAACAACAACAACAAAAAAAAAAAAAAAATAAAGCCAAGGTTCTCATTTGCATTTTATTGACTAATTATCATTTGCTTTGTTGAAACAGACTCTCATGTAGCCCAGGCTGGCCAAGAACTTGATACACAGTCAAGAGTGCCTTTCCACTTCTAATACTCCCCTGTTCATCTCTTGAGTGCTGAGATTGCAGCTGTTTCTGCCATTCCAGAGTACTTTGGTTTGTTTCATCTGTTTTGTTTTATTGTTTACTGGTTTAAAATAGGGTCTCATTAAATATCCCGAGCTGGCCTAGAAATCATTATGTAGAAAAGGCTAGACTCAAAGTCATGGTAAACCTTTCTGTCTAAGGTCATCAACGGTTGACAGTAGAGGCCTGAGCTTTACTTCATATTTTAATTTATTTCCTATCTTGATCCAATTCTTACACAAAAACCCCTTAAGAATACTAATTTGCTCAGTTTTAATGAAAAATAAAAGTAGGAAATTTTCAAAAAGATAGATGAATCTGAAAAATATTAAGTGGGGTGATCTAAGCTCTGAAAGACAAAAGTTATATTTTATTTTGGATGCAGATCATGCCTATTACATACAGCATGTGCATAAATGCGTGCCAATGTGAGTATATGCTATGAAGGTAGAAAGGAGACCACTGAAGGGGAAGGAGGGATGTTAAGAAGGGGAGGAGAGGAATATGACGCATAAGACAAGAAAGCAGAAAGGAGGGTATGGGGGAGGAAACAAGGGCAGTAAGGGGGATCAGGGAGATTATGTAGAGTGGAAAATAAACTCAAATTTAGTTTCAATCTGCCATAATGAAACAGAATACTTTATATACTAGTTTTTTTAAAGAACATCTAAAGACATATAATTCTGGAGCCAGGAGCAGTGACTGCAATCCCAGATTCAGAAAGCTAAAAAAGGAGGGCCTCTGTACATACAGGCAAGCCTGAGGTATCTAGTCGGCAAGAGGCCATCCTGGGTACATGTGGAAATCATGTCTCTAAATCACAACAGAAAAACAAACTTTAAAGCAAAGTTGGGCTGTCAACAAACACACACACACACTCTTGCTTACCTATTTGTAAGAATGCTTCTGTGTGCCAACAGACTTGAATCCTTAAAACAGAGATTCTATGAGCTATATGCAAGGAGTACTTGGTATGCATGGACTGGGGCAAAGCTCAAGGGTAGAAGAGTTGGATACCATTTCCAGAACCTAGAGTAATCCCTACCACCACCACTACCACCAGCAGCACCACCAGCACCCAAGAACACACACAAAAATTCCAGTCCTTTTAAGACAAACATTGGTGACTCTTGACTTAAAATATTTCTTAGTCATCTGATCTTATTTCATATGATAATCTTTCTTGAGGATTCCAACCTGTGTTTAATGTTGTTTTTATTTTTAAGTTAATTTTATTATTTTTAGTTATGTTTATGTGTGGGTGTGCACAAGAGTGTTCCAGACTATAGAGGCTGTCATGTCCCCTGGACTTGAAGATGGAGTCACTAGGCAAGTGTGAGTCACCCAGTGTGGGTGCTGAGAATTGAACTCAACTTTTCTAAAAGAGCCCAGTTTTTTTTTTTATTTTAATTTTATGTGAGAGTAGGCAACAGCTCAGTCAGTAATATGTTTGTCATACAAGCATTAAGACCTGGTGTCAGATTCCTAACCATCTGCATTAGAAAGCTGGTTCCCTTCCTCCCTCCCTCTCCTCTTCCCATCCATTGTCCTTTCTGCTTTCATGTCTTATGTGTCATATTCCTCTCTTGCCTCTTCCTAAATGCCAAGCTCCACCATCATGGCAGTTGACTACTACTAAATGGTCAGCCTTTAAAACATGCAGATGAGTAACATCATCCAAACTGAGCAGATTGAATTTATATATTCAGATATATATGTGGGATGTCAGGAGGAAAAGGCAGGAGAGGATCTCTAGGAGTTCAAGGGAAGCCTGGTACACATAGCAAACAACAGTCCAGCAAGGCTACACAGTGAAACCTGTCTCCAAAAAAACCCTCTAACACACATCCTTACCACCACCACCACCATCACTACGACAACAATTATAAAGAAAAAAGAGGCCATGAATTTGAGAGGAAGGGGAGCAGAAACATGAGAGACTTTTGAGGGATGGAATTATGTTTAATATTTGCCTTAGTTAGAGTTAGTTATGATCAAGGCCAAAACATAAATCGGGAAGGAAAGGGTTTATGTGGCTTAGCCTTCCATATCAGTATTCATCATTGAAGGAAGCCAGGGCAGGAACCTGGAGGCAGGAGCTGATGCACAGGCCATAGAAGGATGCTGCTTACTGACTTGCTCCTCATGGCTTGCTCGGCCTGCTTTCTTACAGAACCCAGGACCACCAGCCCAGGGATAGCCCCACCCACAATGGGCTGAACTCTCATCAATCAATCAATAATTAAGAAAATGCGCAGTAGACTGGCCTACAACAAGATCTTATAGAGACATTTCTTTAAATGAGATTCCCTCCTCTCAAATGACTTTAGTTTGTGTCAAGCTCACACAAAAGTAAAGAGCACATATTATAATCTCAAGATATTAAAAAGGTAATTTTTGCCTTGTGGTGGTGGCAACCACCTTTAATCCCAGCATTTAGGAGACAGAGGCAGGCAAACCTCTGAGTTACAGGCCAGCCTGGTCTACAGAGCAAGTTCCAGGAGAGCCAGGGCTACACAGAGAAGCCCTGTCTTAAAAACCTAAAAGTGAAAATATGTTTTTTTAAAAAAGCTGCACACAGTGGAGACCTGGGATGGGGAGGCTCCCAAGAATCAATGGGAGTGACCTTAGCTGTGACTCATAGCATTGGGGATATGGAAACAGAAGAGGTTACCTCCTATTGTCAGGCAGGAACCCCAGTGGAGTGATAGGGACACCAACCCACCCATGAAATGTTCAACGCAAATTTTATCCTGTCTTCATGAAATGCAGGCATGGGGGAGGGAGCAGAGACTGAGAGAATGGCCAACCAGTAACTGGCCCAAGTTGAGACCACCCCATGGGCAAGCACCAATCCCTAACACTATCAATGCTACTCTGTTATGTTGGCAGACAGAAGCCAAGCATGGCTGTCCTCTGAGAGGCTCCACCCAGCAGCTGCCTCATACAGATACACACACCCACTGCCAAACAATGGGTGGAGCTTGGGGACTTTTATGGAAATATAGGAGGAAGGATTGCAGGCCCACAAAGAGGTCAGGAACTCTACAGGAGGACCAACAGAGTCTACTAACCTGGACCCTTGAGGTTCTCAGAGACTGAACCACCAACCAAAGAACATACACGGGCTGGACCTAGGCCCCTCTGCACATATGTAGCAGATGTGCAGCTTGTTCTTCATGTAGGTCCCAAACAACTGGAGCAGAGGCTATTCAGGTGTTGCCTATACACGGGATACATTCTTTTGTATCCCAAGGCTGGGCTGCCTTGTCTGGTCTCAGTGGGAAAGGAAGCCTAGCCTCAGAGGGATTTGAAGTGCCAGGGTTGGGGGCAGGGAAAAACAAGGGGGCTCACCTGCTGAGAGGAGAAGGGGAGGGGGGAAGGATTGTGGGAGGGGGAACTAGAAGTGGGTCAGTGAGTGGGATATAAAGCAAATAAATTGAAAAAATGCTTTCAAGTATTTAAATGGAAAAAATCTGTGCACAGTGGCACCTACTTGTAATCTTGGTGTGTGTGTGTGTGTGTGTGTGTGTGTGTGTGTGTGTGTGTGTGAGAGAGAGAGAGAGAGAGAGAGAGAGAGAGAGAGAACGAGAACCCTAAGTCTCACTGTTCAGTCTATTCTAAACCTGTGAGAGATCGTATCTCTTACAAAAACTAAGATGACAATGACACAGAGGATGAACATGGACCTACACACACACGGATGAACAGCCACACATAAACATGCACTCATGTGTGCCCATCCACACAAATGTTTTGTACCGCTTTGTTGGGTTTAATTAAAAACATGTGGGAGCTCAAGCCCTAAGTTGGAGTTATCTGCCCATAGTGGTGCTCAGTGCGTCAAGGGGACGCTTCGGTGGGTAGACAGCTTTTCCTTCTGTTTGTACCAGGTGAGGCTATCACAGTGGTAAACAACCCAGCCAGCGCTTGGTGTCTTAACCGAGGGATGTTTCTTTCCTTTTGTGTGAGTATCACGTTCCTTTTTATATGTATCAAAACGCACACTGAACAATGGGTGCTGGGTTGCAAAACAGGATTGATTTTTGCACCTGTCTTTCCTTCTTTTGCAGAGCAGTTGCCAACAGCACACACAAGTGCTACCAAGAGATGTTGCCTGAAGCCAGGCAAAGTTCTTATCCAAAAGCCTTCTTTGACATTTCCCAAAGACATTTCCTCTTGGGTATTTAGACCAAATATCCAATTAACTTTATAAACACAAGTTATATTTTAAATCCTTGAACTAGTTGTCATATGGTAATTAAAACTGTTCTAAAAATAGCAAAGAAGAAACCTGTCATCTTTTGCTATCAGAACTCTGCTTCCAGCTTAATTTAAAATAATGTTGTAACACTTATATTAAATCTTACTCTTGGTAAACTGGATTGACTTTCCTTTTTTTCGAGAACTGCCAAAGAAGGGATCAGGCTGATGAAAAAAAATGGATCGCTTCAAAAGCCCTTTTGATTTCTGAGTTTAGTCTCTTGTGACCACAGACTCTCAACTGGTTTTCTGTCAAGTCTTGTAGCTAGCTGCATTATGGTTTTCCTTGAACCTAAGTGGCCTAATTGCTCCCCTCGCCCTTCTCCCCTCCCTGTCTCCCTTCACTCTCACTCCTCCCCACCCTCTCTTTTTACAGGTTTATTGAGATACAATTCATACACCATACAGCTCACTTCTTAATGCTATAATTCAAGAAATGTTTAGTCAATTGATAAACTTGTGCAACCAATGCAATCTATTTTAGGACCTGTTTTTCAATAACTCTACAAGGAACTCCTTCTCCATGAGCTATAATTTCCTATTTTCCTCCAACTTTTCTCCTCTTTAACAAACATTAGTTCTGCCCTCCTCCTTTTTGTACATCTCATGTAACAAGAAACATATAATACCTGATCTTCTTAACTGGCTTCTTTGCATTAGCTTAATGTTGCAAGGTTCATCTACTCATCCAATGTTGGCAATGTCTCTGCTTATTTTCTTCAGTGCCATTTTGCATATTTAGTAGATACAGACAAAAATATTTAAACATGAGCATTTTGGGAGGAAGAGTAAAAAGTGATAGCATTTTAAAATAATTGTATATTTTTATTTCTCTCTCTCACACACACACACATACACAAACACATACACAGACACAGACACACACTCACACACTCACAAAAGCATACCCACTAAAGCAAGATGGGAACTCCTAAATTCACCAAAATGTGATCTAAACATGCTCAAGAATTAAACAACCAAATAAAATTGATGAACCATGCCTGTTTCTTTAAGAGCCTGTGTAGTGATGCAGACCCTAAGAATCATTTTTATGGGTTTTAAAATGTACTTTACATTTTATTCTGAAGACTCTTCAAGGTATCTCTGGCAGATCTTTCTTTTCTGAAAACCTCTAAAATTTGAAAGTAACATTCTGATGAAGATTTTACATTGAATACTTCACCAAAAAGAATACTTTATAAACTAGACTCACAAGATGATGAATAAGGACTAGCATATTCACCTACCTCAACCTTCTTGAAAGTTACAGCCCTGTTCATCCTTATTTGAAAGCCAAAATGTTGTAATCCTAGCACCTAGGAGGTTGGACAGGCAGTATCATCTTGAGTTCCAGACTAAGCTGGGCTACACTGCAAGGCTAGATTTCAAAAATCAAACACACGAGGCCAGTAAGATGCCTCAGCTTCCTAGCTTAACGATGACCTGAATTCCATGCCTGGAAATTATGTTGAGAGGAGAAAACCAACTCTTGGAAGTAGTAAACTCAATTTCATAGGTGATCTTTGTGCCTATGAGCTGGCATGCACACTTGCTCTCCTGAGGAAACATACAGAAATAATCAATCACAAGTATTTTTTTCTACTAGATTTTGGATGGGTTGTTTTGGTGAATGTAGTGGTGAGTTGATGAAGAGAAGGCAATTTTCATTATTCTGATGCAGTTTGGCTTCTTAATGCAACCCAGAACCTGGAGAGAGTTAACAATGTAGCAACAACAACAACTATTATTATTGTTGTTGTTATTATTATTATTATCATTATTATCATTATCATTATAAAATAAAACCATTCTAAGCATATTGGCACGTGTTTAACCCCAGCACACATGAGGAAGAGACATGAGGATTTCTGTGAGTTCTAGGCCAATCAGGGCTACAGCGTTAGACCCAGTCTTTGTTTTGTTTAAAAAAAAAAGAGTTTAAAACCTAAAGAAATAAAGATGAAAGCAAAATGTAGCATGTGGCTTTATTACATAGACATCATGAGATAATTAATAATGCTCAAATCAAAATCATCACAAACATTCTCCAGATAAAAGCAACATATTCTGTAACTTGGTGTTAAATGACTGTAAGAGAAGAGAGTATTTTATGTTTCTACAGTGAGGATAGCCAATATAGTTCCCAGCCAACACTGGAAATCTGTAGGAGACTGATTCTTGAACTCCAAATGGATGCTAAAGTTCCTTATATAAAATGCATTTGCACCTAACCTATGTGAATCCAATACTGTACTGTAAGTCACTGGTATAGGACTTAGACTAGCTGATACTATGTAAATACTGGCCAATTGGTAGTTGAATTATTTAGAAAACAATATTGAAAAAAATTGAAAATAAGGAAAAAAGTCTCGATGTGGTCAGTAAAAGATAAAATCAAAAAATATGTTTTGGTCACAATTAAATCTGGCACATAGGAAGAGGCCTGCTACCCATGGTAATTTATCTTTTCAATAGATTAAATAGATCAATCTTCTTACCCATTGATGTTATCAGGACTCCTTTATTGGGGTAAATCCTTAGCTTTTGTTTTGCAGATAGCGACCCAGGAGCCATGAAAGAAAGCCCAATTCCAGACACACACCTCAAAGCCCCTTTTGTTTTCTTTCTAAGAGGACTTTTTCCTTTTCCTTGAGCCTCACCTCACAAAGGACCCAGCCTCTTGGGGGGCTTCAGCCCTATTATTTTCAGAGTTTTCATAATCCCTACAACATGCCTTTAATATATTTTTATCTTGAACTGTTTTCTTATTATTTCACTTGTGTTAATCTTGCCATTGGATTATTACTAATTACTTGTGCTCTGCAAATATGCTTTTCCTATGCTGCTTAGGATAATTCAAGGCCAGTACCTAACAGGCAATTTAAAAGAATAGTAATAGATGTATTCATTCATCCATTCACTCACTCATTCACTCATTCATTCTGTTAGTTTATGGAGAGGAACACTTTGCCCAAGTTGGCCTCAAACTCCCATGGCTCCTACCTCAAGCATCAAAATTACTGACCTCACAGGTGTATATCATCATGACCAGTGCTTAAGTGAATATTTTAACAGACAACAAAAACAAGGGGCACAAGGACATTTGATTTGTTTCCATTAATTTATTTATTCACTTTACATCCCAATAGCAACCCCCCTCCTCTCCTGCCAATCCCACACTCACATTCCCCTCCCCCATTCCCACCTCCCTTTTTCCTCTAAGAAGGGAAGGCACCCCATGGATACCTGACACTTGAATTTTTAACGTGCCCAAGGATGACAATGACCTCCCATGAAGCTAAAGAGAACAGAGCCAAGGTTGGTTTTCAATGCTCAAATCCTATCAAATACATTTCAATCCACTTTTTGCTTTTTATTCTTATTTTTAATGAAATTCTGATATTGCTGTACATATGTCCCACTAAATTTTTTTGACAAAGTTTTTGAGAAACTGGCCTGCGTTAGTAGACATTCATACTCAGAGTAACCTTTGCAACTAGAAAAATATTTCGTAAGTGCCTATTCAAAAAATTAGCATCTGTGATGTGATTCACATATGTGTTTATTTTGAGTTGGAAACATAAAAATCAATCCTCAATAACCAATGGGAACACTTATGGAAATTTTTACTCCCTGGTTCAAAAATTTTAAGAACTTTTCGGGGTTACTAAGATTTCCTCCTTGACTAATATTTTAATTACATGATGTCTTTAAAATCACAATTTACTTTAATAAAAATTATGTCACAACATGTTAAATAGAAATGTAGAATCAAGGGTCAGTTCAAGGATCAAACACATCAGACACATAATACAAGTATCATATAAAACATAATTTTTAAAACATAATGAGTTCTGGCTTGAAAATAAGTTGTGAGGTAGATACAATAAGTTAACAAAATTGAGGCTGTGGCTGGGACTGGGGTTTGGAGGTAGATTGCCTATACTCAAAGCCTAAAGTTCAGTGTCTAGTAAAGGTGGATCAGACACTCACATACACATACACATATTCACATACACATATATACATACACATACTGACACATACACACATACAGACACATACACCCATACATACACATACTCACATACACACATAAACACACTCATACATACTCACACACACATAGTCACACACATACAAACACCCACACACATGTACTCACACACAGACATACTCAACTGCTCACACAAACATACATATAGTCACACATATACACACACGTGTACACACATACTTACAGACACACACCATGGGACTTTAAAAACAAATAAATATATCAGTTTGATATTGAGTTGATCAAGATTCTTTTAAGATTGTTATATAAAGTTTGTGTGATCAAATTACATTGTGACAACATACAAAAAGTACAATATCATTTTCTTACTTTATTACTAGCTTTAAATTTTTTAATATTTATGAATTTATTGTAACAGGGTGGGGGTGGCACATACCTTTTATCTCAGCACTCAGGGGGCAGCAGAAGGTGGATCTCTGTGAGTTCAAGTCCAGCCTGGACTACAAAGAGAGTTTCACTACAGCCAGGACTACACATAAAAACACTGTCGCAGCCCCCCCCCCCAATTTTTTAATAAAGATTATTGTGTATGAATGTGTGATGAGCTCTGTTGTTTGTGCTACAGTACTCCCATGGAAGTCAGTGGACATCTCTCCTTCTACCATGTGGGTCTCAGGGATCCAAGTCACTTTGTCAGTCTTGGTAGCAATAACCTTTACCCATTGTACCATAATCTTGCCAGACATATTTTTTTTATATTTTATTTTATTTTGGTTTTTCTTTTTTCTTTTTTTTTTTTTTTGTTTTTTGTTTGTTTGTTTTTGTGAGACAGGGTTTCTCTGTATAGCCCTGGCTGTCCTGGAACTCACTCTGTAGTCCAGGCTGGCCTCAAACTCAGAAATCTGCCTGCCTCTGCCTCCCAGAGAGCTGAGGTTACAGGCGTGTGCCACCACCGCCCAACATTATGTTGGTTTTTCAAGACAGGGTTTCTCTAGGATGAAAGGCAAGTGCTACCTCACCTGGCTAATTAATTTGTTTTTAATAACAAAATGAAATACAGTGATACGAAATAAGAACTAACAAACACATCAGAACAGGGTAAAATAAACAAGCAGATAAGAACCCTCCGAGAGCAAGAAAACCTTGGACTCCTAACCAGTGAGCTAGACTGAAAAAGTTGGGGAAACAAGTAGAAAGGTCAAGAGAAAGGTCGGCTGGACAACGAAGAAGAACACCTAAAAAGAAATTGGATCCTTTTCTGAGCTTCAGGGAAGACAGGAGGAAATGCTTTCAGATTTTTGTGATATTGATTTTGAGTTATTTATCATAAAGCTGAGATGGATAGAAAACTGGAGTCAGAAGGACAGCGCTAAAAACATTTAGGTTATTGATTCACAAGGTCTTAAGAGACCTATATCTAGCCTTTTCCTTACTAGTGTTTTACAAGAATAGACCCATAAAATAACCATTAGTTCAATAAACATTCAGTCAACTTCTGCACATACCAGAGTACTTTGTAAGGTGCTATTAGAATGGATTAGAGCCTATCAGCTGCCTGTAAGCAGGGGAGGGGACACCAAAGATCTTCTGGGCAGGCTGATTTGCATAGATAAGAAAACCCTCAACTTTAGGTTACCCCTGCTAACCATCCTTCCTGGGTTAAATTTCCTTTGTTGGCATAAAGGAAAGCAGTCTAAACACATCTCTATGCCTGTGTGCGGTTCCTTAGATCCAAAAGCAAAACTTTGAAAATGACTTTGAAATGAAAGGTAGCTAGGTAATATCTTTGGCTATCTTCACGCTGCTCATTACAAAGGAGCTCAACCGGGGCTATACTGTTGGGCTAGTCAAACAGGAATCTCAACTACAATCCAAAAGTGTGCTTCTGTGCAAAAGGCACGCATTATCTCTTGGAAAGTTACTGAGATAATGAGGTAGCACGGTTTTAAAAGTATGCACTGCTAAGGTAGCATTAAAGGGTGATGTTTGGCTGAGGGTGTTTTTTTTTTTTTTTTTTTTTTTTTTTTTTGAAAGGGGAAGGTTGTTTGGGTGCTGAGGATTGAATCCAGTGCTCTATTCCATGTGAGCGAGCATTCTACAACTCAGCTACAACCCCAGCTTAATTGGCTTAACTTTGAGATCTTTATGCTGATGGAAACTATTTATTAGTAGAAAGTTTGTTTTGTTTTGGTCTGGGAAGGTAATTCAGTGCCTAGCAAACATGAGGACCAGAACCAGAGTTAGAGGTCTTTGTGCGTGTGCATGTGCGTGAGTGTGTGTGTCTGTGTCTGTGTGTGTGTGTGTGTGTGTGTGTGTGTGTGTGTGAGAGAGAGAGAGAGAGAGAGAGAGAGAGAGAGAGAGAGAGAGAGAGAGAGGATCCCTGGGAAAACCTGCCCAGGGGTATTAGAGTATTCTGGTTTAGCCAGAAAACCGCCTGCTCAAATAAGGTGAAGGTAATGGAGGAAGACCCCTGAGGATAATTAGGCTTCTGCACCCACATGCTTACACATGAACCCAACCACATGTGAACACTCACTTACACAGACACCACACACATATACTTAGAAGAGGAACACAAGGTGTGTGGCATCATCTCTCTCTCTCTCTCTCTCTCTCTCTCTCTCTCTCTCTCTCTGTCTCTCTCTCTCTCTCTCTCTCTTTTGTGTGGCTTTTTTTTTTTTTTTTTTTGGTTTTTTTGAGACAGGGTTTCCCTGTGTAGCTCTGGCTGTCCTGGAACTCACTCTGTAGACCAGGCTGGCCTCGAACTCAGAAATCTGCCTGCCTCTGCCTCCCAGAGTGCTGGGATTACAGGCGTGCACCACCACCACTGCCTGGTTTCTTTTTAAAAAATATATAGTTATATTTAACTCTTATTTCCCATTAATTTATTTATTCACTTTACATCATGGTCACTTCCCACACCTTCCAGGCACACCCTCACACATCTCTTCCCCACCCAGGATAGTACCATTTCTTAAAGAATACTACCTGGAGCAGTTCTCTGACCTCCAGATTTACAGACACACACAGGCATTCATATGAATACATACATGTTCACATATAGACATACAAAACTATGAACATGAACAAAACGGTGTTTGTCTTTGTGTTATTTTGTTTTGTTTTGCAGGGTCTTAACTCTTCCAGGCAGGCCTTCCTTACTATGCAGCCAAGAATGACCTCCAGCCTCCTGCCTGTCTCCTAAGTGTTTTCATTTCAAGCAGAGATCTAACCCAGAGCTTCACCCATGCTAGGCAAACCTTTTACCAACTATACTAGCTTCCGGTCTTCATAAGGTTTTTGTTTGTTTTACATTTTGAGAACAGTTTTTCCCTCTGTAGCCCAAGCTGACATCTGCCTCCTGAATGCTGGGATTATAGATAAGTGCAGAATTGTTCCATTCTAGCTTATTTTGTTACATTTAATTAATTAATTAAACATGTGCTTATGAAGGGCTTGTAGGCGCTCACAGGGACTAAAGTAACAATCAGCAACAATCTCGGGCCCGGTATTGGTCTGAGCTAGTTACTCTGCAAATATTTTATGGTTGTATAGCTTGACATTCTTGTGGGACTCCTACCAGTAGGACTTGGGGTGTCTCTGACTCTTGCCTGCCCTTTTCCTACTACTGGGTTGCCTCATCAAGCCTCAATATAAGGATTTGTGCCTCCTCTTATTGCATCTTGTTTTTCCACATCCTGTGGGAATCTCTGGGAGGCCTGCTCTCTCCTCAAGGGAAATGGAGGAGCAGTGGATCTGGGGGAGAGGGGAGGGCTGGGGAGGAACTGAGAGGGGTGGAGTATTGGGGATAAGGTACATGAGAGAATAATGTGAGATTTTTTTTAAAGTGTGTCTCTGTGCGTGCAAGTGCAATCCACTTGTGAGGTGAGAGTATGTGTTAGAGGACACTTTCAGGACTTGGTCTTCTGTTTTCCACCTCACGTTTCTGGAACCGAGTACAGATAATCAAGCCTGTGGCAAGCGCCTTCCCTCACAGAGCCTGCTTTCAAAATTCTAGAACTAGAAAACCATGGTAAAAATGGAATACAAGTTAAACTAGACAAACTTGCCTACAGGAACACTGTTGACCTCTTGATAAATTAGTGACTCTACCTTAAAAGCAAGGTGGGGACAGTTCACTAGGGACTGGCACAGGAAACGTTGCAAAAGTAACCGTCCCTATTTAGTGTGTCCAGAAATTGTGAGGAAAGTGGGTCAGTGACCACCCCAAGCCTTGGGCCAATTATTGAAAACTAAGAATCTCCTTCGGGAGCCTCCTAAAAATGTGCGTGGCAATACACTGTATGCTTAACCCAGACAGACACAAGATAACATCACAAATAACAGAGATGTTCTCTCACTGACAAGCATGAGTGCATATTCATTTCTTCTTCACCTTTCTGTGCGTTTTGTAAGGTCTCCTGGTTGGCTAATCACTGACTAATATTTAACATGGCTTTTTCCCAGTGCCAAGTGTTCTACTGGTCTAGCCTCTAGACACTGTGCACCCCTCCCTCAATTAATGAGGCCTAGAATTCACTCCAAGCCCTGTGCTTCCCCCATCCCCATCCTTCAGCCTTCATTTCACTGGGTAACACAGGTTAGCTTTGAACATTTCAGCAATCCTCCTACCTCAGCTTCCTGGATACTGGGGTTACAGATATAAAAATACCGTGTCCAGAGCTCCTCTATAAGAACGTGTAATTATACGTTTTAGATATATTGGAACAGAACACATATTACTTAAATTAATTTTAACTTTATACTTTTTATAATAAGATCTTTATAAATAATTCATAGATCATACAACTTTTATTAGTTAAATATACATTGCATTTTTATTTATTTCTCTCTCTCTCTCTCTCTCTCTCTCTCTCTCTCTCTGTGTGTGTGTGTGTGTGTGTGTGTGTGTGTGTGTGATGCACATATTTCAAGGCACATGAGTGGAAGTCAGAGGGCAGCCCTCTCCTTCCACCATTTGTGTCCAGGGACGGAGAGAGGTGGACAGCTTGGGCCTTTCCACACTAAGTTCTTTTGCTGGCCCTTGCATTTAATTTTTAAGCTTCTCATACTTTCAAATTTTTCCCTGGCACATGTACCATGAACCAACTTTAGATTTTTACCAAATTTACAAACACACTCTTCCTGGAAAACAACAACAACAACAACAATGTGTTTAGGGCTGGAATGCTTTGGACCAGGATGCACTCAGGGGTTTTCTATGATTCTCTTTTTTAAAAAAATCTAGCCAGGGTTCAGGGGGACACTTAAACTTTGCCCCTCTAGGCTGATTTTGAAGCTAGGATGAACCAATGGATTAAAAAAATAGATACAGACAGAACAGAGTGTAGATGGTGGCACAGGGGCACAGAACTGTGGGCAATGGAGAAGGTGAAGGAAAACCTCCTGTCCCCAAATTACCTCAGGGGAAAGGACACCCATCAAGGAGACCCGCTTAGGGACTGCTCCAGTGCAGCCAAGTGATTTCTACCACCTCTTCCTTCTCTTACCCACATCTCACTCCTCTCAAGGACAAAGCTACCAGACAAGTGATTTAGGCCAACAATTCATTTGGCTGGTGCCAGATTCACAAGGGCCTTTCCATGCCTATGATGAAATGGGTGTGTTGGCGCTAGGTGGTTATTCCAGTACTAGACTGTTGAGCGGAGAGAATGCCAATTTGAGGATAATTTGAGGCTACCTAGTGTGATCCTCTCTCAAAACAAACCAAGAAAAAAACAAAGGAACTCTCGGAGTCCTTTGGTGCCAGGTCTGAAGAGATCAAAGTGAAGTACTATACCTTCCTAATGAGGAGGAAAATAACAAACAGCATTGTCACCCCCCACACCTGACTTAATAGGAGATGTTCAAACATGCTCCGAATTTCCCAACTTTACAGTTATTTCAATAATGTTTTTGAAACGTGTATTCCAAGCCAAGCATTGTAGACTTACTTCTAAGTTCTTCCACCAGGTAGGGAATGGAAAAACCGGCTTGCAAACAGAGTTCCAGTCCTATCCCTCCTCAGTGCCCATCCCTGCCAGTGCCTGATCTCTCAGCTCCCCACCCAGTTGATGTGACAGGCTCCTGGCCCAATCCCCTTCCTGGTTCCCAGGCCGCTGGTGAACACCACTAGAGCCAATGGCTGAGGCCGCAGGGCGGAGGGGGCTGGCAAGAGGGGAGGGAGCGCTGGCTTTAGAAGCACAGCTGCAGAGATTCCTAGGGGCAGAAGTTGTCTGAGAGCTTGGTCGGAAGCTGTAGGGCCAGATCAGCGACTCTGCGACTTTTACGTAAGTGCTTTGCAGCTCCGTGGGCGCGAGGGGAGCCGGTTTCCTGGGCGTGGGTAAGACTGGGTCCCGGTGAGAGCATCTCCCGGAACCTCGGCAGGAACGTGCCTTATACTAGGGGGCGGGGGTTGGGCAAAGGGGGAGATCGAAGAAAATTTCATCTGGAGTCTGAGGCTCAGCTCCCAGGCGATCTTCACCACCCTAATGGGTGGGAGCTCCAAATGGTTCCTTATTACCACCCTCTGCCATCACTTTTTCTGCTCTTCGCTGTGACTGCTCTCTAGTTCGTCCTAACTTGTTGCCCACCACAGGCAGAAGGGCTTAAAAGCCAACCCTTACCCAGATTCCATAAGGCAGCGACCACCCCTGAAGTGGAAACCCTAAGCCTAACTTCCCTCTGCCTTCCTTTTCCAGCTACTGCCATTCCTCAATCCATCCCTCCCTCTCTCCCTCCTCAGCCGCTGGCAAATCCCGGAGCCCTCAGCCTAGGTCGCTTCCCGCTAGTTCCAAATTGCCCGCTCTAGGTGTCCCGACGGGTTCCTGAGGACCCCTTGGCTCCCCAAGGGGCGGGACGCAGAGCGGGTGCGGTGGCCCTAACAAGGAGCCTGGCCTCGGCGGCCCACCTTCCGCCCGCTCCGCTCCCCTCCCCAGCCCTTACACGGAGCTTCGGGACTGCGCCGCGACTCCCTATGAGTAAGCAGTTTTTTTTTTTTTTTTTTTTTTTTTTTTTTTCCTTTCGGTGGCAGAAGCTCTCCAGGCTAACCCGGAGGTACCTTTTGGTTCTCTCCCCTAGCAGCGCCCTGGCGGTCAGTTGGTGCCCTGATGGCTCTGGTTGTGCAACTCTGAGCTAGGGAGTAGGGCTGCTGCACCCAGGACCTCTCTGGGATCCCTGGGAGGCTGAGCAGAGATGGTGGCTGGAGTCTGGTTCCCAGACTCAGCTGCACTTGCCCATGTTTACTTTTCTCCTCCCGCTTACTTTCCCGACCTAATAAGAGGCCTGGGGACTCTGACTGCTCCTGTAGTCGCCAGTCCCAAAGTTGCTGCTGCTGCTGCTGCTGCTGCTGCTGCTACTCCACTCGGTCAAGTGCTGGAGGTTCCCAACCTCCGCCTGGCTCCCAGCCTTTGCTTGCTCTGGCTTTGCCGAGTTTACAACCTGAAGCCTCGCTTTTCGTTGGAGCTGTATAACGAACTACACCAGTGGTGCAGGTCTAGCTTGGATTTAAACTGGGGCGCCTACTCATATAGGACCAGACCTGAAGGGTGTTCCCATCCCCTTCCTCGTAGGGGTATTATAGACAGGGTGGGGGAGTTTGGGTGGCTATGGTAGATAGAAGATGTAGGTGAACTTTAAAAACCTGCTGAGCAGTGACCATTTACTCCATTTCAATATCGCACTGGGTTTGGGAGGCTAAAGTTGACTCCTGAGATGCACTTTACTGTGAATTGCAACTTAATGGCCGAGGTCCCACACATTGCAGATTGGCATCACGTGTCTTAAGTCGCTGATGCCCCTAGGGTAATGGTCACATGACCTCTTTTGACTTTAAAACTGGAATGCGACCCGCTGAGGCCCATATTTCCCAAACTACCAAGACAAAAGTGTGGGGTAGGAGGTGGGGGGGGGGGGGCGAGGTGGGGAGGCGATGTGTGTCAGCTTCTTGGATTTGCATGACGGGGGCGGGGGGAGCAGAAAGTGATCTGTTGCTGTAGTTTCAAGCAAAATAAAAACTTAAAAAAATATTAAAAAATTAAAAAGCTGCTTTTAAAACAAAGGCTTCAAATGTGTTTATGGGCTGGTATATATCTGTTTCCCAGAAATTCCATATGCCTTTTCTAAATTTTAAACATCGTTTTAAAATCATCTTCTAAGAAAGCCAATATTTAACTCATGTCGCATTTCATCCCTAAATGGCTAATTTTGAAGCCATATCCCACAGGATAGTGTTTAAAAATAGACCATCCCTACCCTGTAATCTGGCCTATACTATTCTCAATATTGGGCATCTACTTAAAGGTGGTGAACAATCCTTTGTCTAAAATTAACTATCAGGTCTTTGTTGTTTGGAATTAACTGGCCCAGAAACCACACCCAGACCTACTTGATACAAAATTCCCAAAATCGGTTGGGTTTTATGCTATGTAGTGATTTGATTAGAAGATTCTAAAAGGACTTTCCCATATTGTCCTGTAGTGGAAGTTTCACTACTTAGATCAGATATTGTCACGTACGGAAACAGTGTAGAAGAGCCAAGTGTGGTGGTGGCAAGTGCTTGTAATCCCAGCACTTGGGAGGCTCGGGCAGAGGCATCAGCTGTCCAAAGCCAAGAAGGACTACAGGATACCCTGCCTCAAGCAATAAGTGTATGAGTTAAGGAAACAAGGAAATGGAAGAGAAAGAAAAGGAAAGGGAAACACATAGAGGAGTTACCAAGGTCAGGAATTTTAAAGTTTCACTACTTGCAAACACAGGCTCAGTTTACACATATTAGCTCTTAAAATCAAGTACTGCAGACCCTACAAAAGGGAAATGAGGCTTAGGGGTTGAGGACCCTTTGGAGAAGGTTCACATGATAAAGACACTTGGTATCAGTCCTGACTACCTAAGTCCAACCCTCTGGGCCTATTGGATAGCAGAGAACTAGTTCCTGCAATCTGTCCTCTAACCTTTACACAGCAATTCTTAGCACACTTTATGTGTGTATATACTTCACACACACATACACACACACACACACACACACACACACACACACACACACACACGCACGCACGCACGAGCACACTCTATATTTTTTTTTAAAGTAACTGGGAATATTTTAAAGATTTTTGCTTGGCATCTTTCCTCCTAGCCTTTTTTATTTCAGTAACCTCTGAATACCTTCTGCACTCCATTTTCATCTGTGCATAAGATTCTGAGCCTGAAACCACACATATCTGAAAGTAGACCTTTCTGATGTGCAGGCTAGCCTGTTGCACAGATTAGCTAGCAATGGATTGAAACTGTACCTGAACTCCTCGAGAAGAGACCCCTAGTGGAAGTAAGGTGACAGTATAATTTGAGACTGAATTTCTAGTAAAGGTTTAACTTCCAAAAAAAAAAAAAATATCATTGCAGCTCAGCACTGTGTACCTGAGTAGACAGTAATAGCCATCGTTAATTTCCTAGCTTTAAACGATGTTTAGATAGATATATAAATTATACTAGCTGGGTGAAGATCAACAACATCTATATGATTGTTTTTGTTATTCTGTCAAGCCAAAATTATTTCAAAATAAAAATGTTTTAAAGCCCGTCATAGTAAATTACATCTCTCATTCCAGCATTTAAGTGGCAGATGTAGGGGAATCAGGAATTCTAGGACATCCTTAGCTAGCCTTGCTTCAATGAGAGCCTCTCTCCATAAGGAAAGAAGAAAAATGTTTTTAAATAATTATTTTTTTTTAGTTACATTCATGGTTTTCTTTTTAATCATTATTTAATTTTTTCATACAATAGAATTTGATCATATATTTCTCTCCCCATCCTAAATCCTCCCAAATCCTATTCATCCAACTTTATGTTTTTTCTCTCTCTCTTTCTCAAAACAAAATGAAAATCAAAGAAACAAAAACCAATTCAGACAAAACATCCCAGGGTCATGAGCCTGGGAGGTGCTCAGTGAGTAAAGGTGCACATATATCACCAAGCCCAAGAAGCTGAATTTGATCCTTGCAGCACATAATAGAAGTTGAGAACTGACTCCTGACATTTGTCCTCTGACCCCCCACACATGACATGGCAGGATGTCCTGCCCACTAACCAGAATTACCACTACTTTCTGGTCCATAGCACTTCTTGGCATGCCCATACACTTAAAACAAATCTCATTGCTGGCCTGCAACTTAGAGGTATTATCTAATTAACCCAGATTTTTTATTGAAATTGGAGGATTGTGAATCTATTTTTCTATTTCTTTTTTTTTCTTTATCTTCTTGTTTTGGTTTGGATTTGGTTTTTGTGAGACAGGGTTTCTCTGTGTAACAAGCTCTTGCACTCATGTACTCACTCTGTAGACCAGGCTGGCCTCAAACTCAAAGACATCCACCTGCCTCTGCCTCCTGAGTGCTGAGATTAAAGACATGTGCTACCTGTAACTTAATTTCTACCCTTAGACCTAGCCACTTGGCAAGCAAGCTAAGTTATGTTTTGCTTCTATTATAATACCTTAAATGACATTGAAGTCTAAAATGTCTAGTCTCTTTGATGATCTTCAGAGTCTAATTGCTAAGATGTGACTAGGTTTGTGACATTTGGAGTAGAATTAGTAATATTTTGAAGGCAATAAGTCTCTTCTACAAACAAAAAAGTTTATACCTGTATTAAACTTGAAAACAACTATTATGGCAGAATGTTACGATTCAGTATACTATCAGAAACCCATGAAATTTTCCTCCCAGGCAAGTAGTATGATTGCTGTCATGGAGGGCGGGGGCAACTTGGCCGTGTTGCTTGAACACACAAAGGAAGAAAGTCCATGTCTAACTCCGTGTTCTGTTTAAGGTGTCATTCCTATATGGCTTTTCACATTTCTTGATCTCATATTCTTACCATATATTACAATGGCAGTGATTTGTATTTGTATTCAGTCTAGTATACTCTGGGTGATAACTATATATACTAAAACATTTGTTGTTGTAACTGATTCTAGAAGTAATGGTATGAAATCAGATTTGAAAATGAACATCTATCAATATACAAGAGTTTGAATATCTGTGTTTTAGAATTATTTTGTACTTGTTAGTATGTCAGCTTTCTTTGGGGGGGGGTTGGTGGAAAATGATCTAAAGGAGACAAACTGTTCTGTAAAACGTAAGCCTAAGATTAGAACTTTCAAAGCTGGGTCACGTTTTGAGTCTGTGTTCTTATTCTAGGGAGTGGTGTGCCATATACTGTAAGCTTAATGCTTACAGCTTTTTGGAAGCATTGTTGTGACTGCTTTCAGTGTGGAGTCCTTTGTTTAAAGTTGTGGCAACTATCTAATATTTACGTGAAAACCCCCACCCTACATGTGTATGCCTCTGTGTGTACCTTACATAAAGTATCTTTCTTAATGACCTACCTCCTTTTTTTTTTTTAAGACAGAGATTCTAACTGAACCTGGAGCTTGTCCATTTGGCTAGACTGACTGGCCGGTGAGCCCTAGGGACCCTCCTGTCTGCACCTCCTCAGTGCTGCCTGTCAGTTCAAGCACATGTTACCTCATCTGTCTTTTGTACTTATATTCTGAGGAATCTAAACTTGGCCCTCATGCCTGCACAGCAAGCACTTCACTGCTGAACCATCCCCCCAGACTGTAAATACCATTCTTAAGAGCCAATGTCATAATACATGGGCCAATTTATTTTAGTTATCGAGGGGAGGCCGTTTCAAAAGATTCACAGCTAAATTCAGTAGGATTGAACTTTGTCATATCCTTACCACTTGAAAGTAAAATTTGAGCCAGGATTGTTCTAGGGATGAAGAAATGTTCTATTTAATAGAAAAATACTGAGAGAGAAGAGGATGTGGTGTCAAGGGCCTGTAATCCCAACATATCAGATGTCAGTGCATAGAATGGGTTCTAGACTAACCTTAGTAGCATGGGATCTTATCTCATAAAACAAAACAACAAAATGTGGAAGGGCAAGTATATTGGACATAGACTCATAATAACTGCCAATGAGCCAGAATTTCATCTTGAGAAACTTACATGAAATTGTTACACTGCTAAATAACATTTAGTCCGTATATGTAATAGACACCAAGCATTTTCTCAATTTTGAAAAGTGGAGTAGTTCCATGATTTCAGTTGGCTGGTATTGCTTTTTGAATATGGCTGCAATCTGGCTATTCTCACTTTCGTTTCTTACTGGGTTTTTAAATGTATATGGGTGTTTTGCTTGCAAGTTTGTCTATGTATCACTTGTGGTACCTAGTGCCCATTGGAGGCCAGATGAGGATGCCAAATCCCCAAAGAAATCTGGAGGTACAGTTGTGAGCTGCATTTTGGGTGCTGAGAATCAAACCCAGGTCCTCTAGAAGCCCAGCCAGTGCTCTTACCCACATGAGCCATCCCTCCAGGCCCCGTTCTCAGTTGTATTATCATTTAACTTCGTTTTATACTTACAAGGCTAGAGAGGGATATTAGCACCTCCCTCATGCCGGGCAAACCCTCTACTACTGATCTATATGCTGGGCCCACATGTTGCTTTTTACTTTCAGTCAGAGTTCAGCATGACACCCAGACTAGCTGTAAACTCACTTTGTAGACCGGAGCCGGCCTTTGAACTTATAATCCTCCTGCCTCAACCTCTCAGGGATCCTGGATTATAGACTTGAACCCACCAGGCCTGGCTACAAACCGATTTTATAATATGAGAAACTTAAATTTTCCTAAAGCTTAGAAATGTGATTGAGATAAATGTTGTGTTGCTGATTCAAAATGATGGGTGGTGTGGGATCTCTGTTCTTTGGTTTCTCCCCTGTCTGGACAGATAGGCCCTTTTCAGTGAATCACTGTTGTACTCATAGCTGGAGTTTGTTTGATTTTCAAGGCATCTGCTTTTAATCTATGCATTTCACAGGCATGCTGAAAGGATAAGTGGGCTCTGTGAAAGCTCGGCTCTTCAGCAGACAGGTGCTATATAAATCCAGCATACTGTAGCTGTATTTCCTAACTCTGCCAGGGCTTTAACAGGCCTTTTCAGAAGACTGGGATATACTTCAATGGAAGAACATTTGCTTTGCTTGCATGAGGTTCTAGGTTCAATCCTCAGAGTCACATACACACACACACACACATGCACTGGCAGTTATTGTAGTTCTTACTTCAAATATTATTCAGAATAGCATCATAATGTCATCAATTGATTATTTTTTCCTTGTTACTAAATAAAAAGTTTATTTTTTTTCCTTATTGGTTGTCAATACAGAGTCTGTTCTCTTCTTCTATTAGCTTCTTCTTTTAAATTGTTCATTAATATACACATTAATATACACACATTTACTTCCAAAATGTTTTTTCCCAAACAGTTTGTTATGGTTTCTTTTTCTATACCTCCCTTCTCCCCTTCCCCCTCCCCTTGTACCCTTCCCCACCCTCCTGCCTGCTTTCAGCTCACATGGGCCAGATTGCTTCGTCTTCCTCCACACCTCTTGACAGTTGTAGTTTCATTGCCTGGGCCCACACTCACATTTGCCTGTTCGCATACATGTAAACATTATATGCTAGGATGCACACATGAAAGAATGTGATTTTTGCCTGAATCTCAGCCACCTCACTTAAAATAATGCTTTCCAGATTCATTCATTTTCCTGCAAATGTCCTTTTTCTTTATGGCTGAATAAAATTACCCACTGGGTTTGTATTACATTTTCTTTATCCATTTATCTGTTGATGGATATCTAGGCCTATTCCATTTCCTTGCTGTTATGAATTGAGAGCAGCAATAAAAATAGATAAGTAAGTATCTCTGAGGTAGCGTAGAGCCCTTATGGTATATGCCAAGAATGGTAGCTGAGTCATCTGGTAGTTCGGATTTAATATAATTTTTATATTTATTTATTCTGTATGCACATGTGTCATGGTGCACCCAGAGGTCAGAGGACAACCTGCAGAAGGAGTTTTGTTTTTTTGTTTTTTGTTTTTTTTTAATCATGTGGGTCTCAGAAATTGTATTCAGCCTTTACCTGCTGAGCCGTCTTGCCAAAAGTTTGTGAGAATGGGCGATTTTCACTGTGAAAAAAATCATTCTTTTTGAGACAGGGTTTCTCTGTGTAGCCCTGGCTGTCCTGGAACTCACTTTGTAGACCAGGCTGGCCTCGAACTCAGAAGAAATCCGCCTTCCTCTGCCTCCCAAGTGCTGGGATTAAAGGCGTGCACCACCACTGCCGGGCTGAAAAATCATTTTTTCATTTTTAAGTTGTGTCCTCTTACTTTTACTATGTGCAATTTAAAATATTCACTAGGAAAAGCATTCTGTGTAATCCTGTAACTTATGCATAGAAAATAGAAGGTCAATTATCTTAAGTTATGATACATGAATTGAAAAATGAATACATAAACCCATTATGATTTTATGTAAACATAGAAAGTCCTTATGTTGTATAAAATGCAGTAGATAGTCAGCCACTGTCTCTATTTCTAGCTGAGTTCATGTTCTACACTCTCCTTGCCAGGGCTACACAGAGCTACTGTCTTGACCCGCCCCCACCAAGAAAGGAAGGAAGGAAAGAAGGAAGAGAGGGTAAGGGGGGGAGGGAGGGAAGGAGAGGGGGTATTGGGGAGTCTGAAGAGATGGCTCATTAGTTAAGGAGTGCTGCTTTATGCTCTTACTGAGGACTTGCCTTCCCTCCAGCACCCATAAAGGGTGGCCCACAGCCACCTGTAACTCCCAATTCCAAGAATACAGCACTTTATTTTGGTTTTTGTGGGTAATTACACACACACACACACACACACACACACTCACACAAACACACTTGTACATCTAATTGAAAGTTTAAAATAAGTTTAAAAATGGAAACTATTGTGGGGTTTTTTTCTATTTTCAGTGTGTGTGTGTGTGTGTGTGTGTGTAGATCAGAGGACAACTTGCAGGAATCATGTTCTCCTTCTACTATGCAGTGCCCCAGTGGCAGCAAGCATTCTTTTTTTTTTTTTTTTTTAAGATTTATTTATTTTATTTATGAGTACACTGTAGCTGTCTTCAGACACACCAGAAGAGGGCATCAGATCCCATTACAGATGGTTGTGAGCCACCATGTGGGTGCTGGGATTTGAACTCAGGACCTCTGGAAGAGCAGTGAGTGCTCTTAACCACTGAGCCATCTCTCCAGCCCCGGCAGCAAGCATTCTTAACCACTGACCCATGTCACTAGTTCTTGTTTGTATTGTTTAATGCGATTATGAAAATACTGTTTTCTGTTGATTTTCTGTGTGACTATGATGATTTAAGCAAAGGTATAGGTTAAAGGGATTGCTTTGCTTAGCTCAGAAACCTGTTTATCATTGAATTCATCCTTTTATGAGGATTTGCTATTCAACAGTCTAAAAAGAACTTCTGTTCAAAGGAAAATTGGAAACATGGCTCCTAATAAGTTAAATATAACAAATATAGCTTAAACAAGAGTGAAAGGTAAGAGTCAGTGTTAATGCCCAGTTTAATATATGGGAGAAGAGGCTTCAAGTTTTCTTGTTTTTCACAGTAATAGAAATATTAATGGCAAAATATTTACATTAGAGAAAAACAGCATGGGCAAAATAAATTAGTGAAAACTAAACTTGAAGAAGGCAGAGGATTAGAAGTTAAATCAGTATATTTCCTTTTAAAAATATTAGTGTGTGCTTGTGTTTGTTCATAGGCAGAGAGCAGAGGGTCCCTTTCAAGGAGTCGGCTCCCTCCTTCCTTCCACTGTCCATTCGGGAGTCGACTCCCTCCTTCCTTCCACTGTCCATTCTGGCTCCAGGTCAACATGACTGCTGTAAGCCCATAGCTCACAAATCCTTTGTATGGACCCTAAATCAATTTCTTTTCCAATGTAAAACTGATAAACGTATAACATTAAACTTAAATTTGTTATTGTTTTCACTCGGGTAGACGTTTTCAAATGCAAAACCCAGCAAATGAAAGCTATTGAAAATTCAAAAAATATTTTAAGCAGGCTGAACATAGTGGTGTATGGCTTCAATCCCAGCACATGGGACACAGAGGTAGGCAGATAGATCTCTGTGAGTTCAAGGCTCGCCTGGTCTACAGAGTAAGTTCCAGGACAGCCATGTTTATTTGGAAAGACTGTGTTTCTAAATAAATAAACAAAAAGCAAGAAACAAGAGACAGTTTGCTAGGTTTCTTGGGCTGGACTTTAAATTTTGATCCTACCGCTTCAGCCTCTGGAGTAGCTAGAATTAAAAGCATGAGATACCAGACTTGGCTAACTAATTTATTTTAATATTTATCCTATCGTAATTTTAAAATACAACCAATTTAGCACAATAGAGCTTTTAAAACGTTCTTTAGATTACACGCTCAAACATACAAGTCAGCTTATGCATTTTTTAATCTAAATGTTTAAGTAATCCAGCTTCTTTTAGCTCCCAGATGAAAAGCATGTCATATAGATGCTAAAGGCAAGTGAATGGAAACCTTCCCAATTTAGAGCTCTGTATAAAGATGAAGGGAGTTTGGTATATCTGGTACCTTAAGTATATATGTATTGGGGGGGGGGATATAATTCAGCTGGTAGAATACTTGCCTAGCATACAGTAGGTCCTAGGTGTGGTTCTCAGTATGACAAAGCCAAACCATAGTAGCACGAGTATGGCAGTCAGCAGAATGAGGGGGCACTCACAGGGCAGAATAAGGAGGGCCAGAAGCTCAAGATTAAGTTTGAAGCTAGCCTGGAATACATGTCTCTTCAAAAAGGCCTATAGGCCACTAATGAATAGATAGAAACATGTGCAGGTGCCCTGTGTAGATGACTAGAGCCCACAGAGGTCAAAAGAGGACTCTGGTTTCTCTGGAACTGGACTTATTGCTAGTTGTAAGCTGCCACATGGGTGCCAGGAACCAAACCCGGGTTGTTTGCAAGAGCAGCCAGTGCTCTTAACTACTGAACCATCTCTCCAGCCCCATCATTTAATGAAAGTAATGAAGACTTTTGTACTGGGGTTACAAAGAAGATAGAAGATAACTCCTGCAATGTAGGAGAAGAAAGGGACACAAAGGTAGTATTGGTTTTTATAGAATCTACGAATCTTTGTTATAGTTATTTATTAATTAGTGTATGTGCATATGCAAGTGCACCTGCATGTAACATCAGGACAACATGTGTGGAAACTGGTTCTTGCCTCTCACGTTATTGAGAAAGTGTCTTGCTACTGCAGCACTGCATCTTCCATCCAGTCTGGGTGATGCTAGGGTGATTCTCCTCTCCTCTTCCCATTTCCATGTAGAAGTGATGTACTTATGGATGCCCATCACCACATATGGCTTTTTAAGTTGGTTCTAGGATTGAACTTGGGTCAATCCTTTCATGACTATCACTTGTTGGCCCATCTCCCAACTCTGAAATACATATGTCATGGAGAAATGAATTTAAATTCTGTCTTTTTTAAACATAAAATAATTTCTAAATTTAAACTCTGTATGGACAAAGACATTCACTTATATCCCAGTATAATCAAATCTAAACTAAGAACAAATCACATTTAAACATTGTTATTTCTTTGCAATAATTATTACATCCTAAAAAAAAAGAGCCCACTATGAGTTAATTTTACTTAAATAGAACATTGTTCAGCCTATAAATGAAGGTCAGCAGACACCAGTGTCTTGGAATAAAATAGCCCTTTGGCTAGAAAATGTGCCACACCCAATTTTGTTTTTACAAAAATAAAATTCTTTCCAGCTTCACTAAATTGGAGATGCTGTGTACGACAGTAGCAGTTGGCTCTGCAACTTTAGAACTATCCAAGTATCCCTGTGTACAGAAGCCCTTAGAAAAGCTGACTTGCCCAGGCAGTTCTCGGACCTTCTGCAGTTCCTGTTCGCTTAGGTTTTTTGTTTTTTGTTTTTGTTTTTGTTTTTGTTTTTGTTTTGTTTTTTTGTTTTTTTTTTGTTTTTTTTGTTTTTGTTTTTGTTTGGTTTGGTTTGATTTTTTGGTTGTTTTGGATTTGGTTTTTTGAGACAGGATTTCTCTGTGTAGCCCTGGCTGTCCTGGAACTCACTCTGTAGACCAGGCTGGCTTCGAACTCTGAAATCCGCCTGCCTCTGCCTCCCAGAGTGCTGGGATTACAGGCGTGTGCCACCACTGCCTGGCCTCACTTAGGTTTTATCTGAACTGTGTATAAACTACAAGTAACTCATACAGTTTATGGCTTTCATTTCCTAAGTTGTGCTTCCATGATTTTCACAGACCTTAAATTGGGTAGGAGAACCTGGGATTTCGGGTCTGACAGTCGCTCCTTCTGGAATCAGGGGATCAAAGTCATGCATATGGCATTCTTGAAAGGCAGTGAGAAATGTTTGCCACTGGATGAACTACCACAAGCAGGGATTGAGCAAATAAACTCAGGAGGAAAATCTCTTTTCTGGTTCCATCATAGTAGCCTGACACACAGCAGGACCCATTTACAGCATTTCCTCTCTATTCAAAGGAAATGGGTTTCTAGAACTCTCCCAGGATGCAGAAGCCCCCTCATAGGAAATAAAGTGGTCTTTGCATATAGTCTATGCACATTCTTCATGCTTTTTGTGCGTAGAGGTGAATACCAAATCAAAAGCCTCTCACATTCTAAACTTACCACTGAGTTATACTCACAGCACTCTCCTACATAGAATATTAAATCACCCCTAGGTTATGCAGTACCTCATAGAATATGAAAGCTTACCTATATTGCTTACAGAATGAGGACAAGAAAAGATTCTATACAAATCCATTACAAACATGGGTCTTTCTAAATGTTTTCCACCTGGTGTTTCTTGAAACCAAATGGGACATATAGATATAGAGGACCCACTGAAATGGGGAAAAAGGAATGACTTGAACTGTCTTGCTTATCTGCATGAAGCTGGGGTCTGGAGATAGGGCTCAGTGGTTTGTACTAGGCGTAAGTAAGGTCATAGATTTGATCCCCAGCAGAAAGGGGGGCGCAGGGAAGGGGGAGAGAGGATGAAGTAAAAGAAAGAAGGAGAGTAATAATGTAAAGGTGGTGTGAGGAACAATCAAATTGAAACCCAAATTAGCAGGCCATTGATTTATGATACCTGGACTTCATGCGAAGACAATAATCACTTGGTGTCCTTGCTTTTGTTTACTTTTTAACTATTTTATTTACTTACTAGAACTTTTATTAGCATAAGTTCATTGTACATCTTGAAAGAATTCATGAAATTTTCATGCAAATATATAATGTACTTTGACCATATTTACTCCATTACTCTCTCTTCTCCTAGGCCTCCTGGCCTTCCTCAGTTTTATTTACTCTTTCCAAATCATCTTTGAGATTCACATCCTATGTATGTGGCATGTGCTGGTGTTTCATGTGTAAAGATTCTGCATGTGAAAGAAAACTCAGAATATCTGTTCTTTTGAATGTGGCTTATTTTGTTCGGTATGATCCCTAGTTTCATAATTTTTCCTGTAAGTGACGCAATTTTTTTCAACTTTGTGGCTGGACATTGTTGACAGAACTAGAAAGAAAAAGTCCTAAAATTCATATGAAAATGCAAGACACCATGTGTTTCCAAAGCAGTGCTAAGCAGAAAGAACTGTGCTGGAAGGTATCAAAATTACTTGACCTCAAATTGTACTACAAAGTTCTACTGGCAATAAACAAAACAAAACAAAAGCCAACAGACTTGTAGACCAAAGATATAGAGTGGGGACCTATGAATCAACACAGACAGCTGTGATCACATAATATTGGACAGAAGTGATAAAAAGTACACACTAGAAAAAAATCCTATTCGGCAAATTGTGAGTGACATTAGATCCACACCTTTCGCCCACCCAAAAAAAAATAGATTCAGAATCGGTCAAAAAACAAACAAACAAACAAAAAAAACTACTTTTTAAATCTTTCCGCCTCAGGCTTCTCAGTGCTGGAATTGCAGGAATTTTATCAGCATATCTGGTTTTGGCTATCTCTAAGGATTGATTATGAGTGAATGTTATGTATGTGCTTTGTTTTCCTTGTTTTTGGAGATAAAGTCTCTCTCTATGTAAAGCCTTGCTGGCCTGGAATTTGCTCTACTGCCTTGCCTCTACTTGACAATTTAGGTTCCTGCATGCTGAGAGTGTAAGCATGTTCCATCACCTCCAACTGTGAATAGCATCTCCTTTCTTTTTTTAGATTTATTTATTTAATGTGTGAGTGTGTTTACTGCATGTACCTATGTACACCGTGTGTGTCTCTGGGTAACTATGTAAGTCAGAAGAGGGCGTCAGATTCCTTGGAAGTAGAGTTAGAGAGGGTTTGTTTAGATGCTGCCCAAAATGGGCGCTGGTAACCAAAACCAAGTCCTCGGCAAGAAAAAGTGCTCTTAACTTCTGAGCCATCTCTCTTATACCCCAGTATGGATGACATTTTCACGCTAAGAACTGCTGAACTTTAAAATCAAAGTGGAAGCTGTGACATGTTCATATTTTCCCATTGTAGGAGCTTTGTTGAAAAACTGCACGCACATGCCCATACTATCTTCTACAAGTATACACTTCAACACATTTTAATCCATCTCTTATTATGTGTATGATTACACTCCATGTTCTTCTTTTAAGATTTATTTATTTTAATTTATGCATATGAGTGCTTTGCTCTCATGTATGTCTGTGTCACATGCATGTCAGGTCCCCACAGGGATCAGATGAGGGTGTTGGATCCCCTAGAACCAGAATTAGGTACAATTGTGAGATGCCATATTACTGCTGGGAATTAAACCTTCATACTCTGTAAAAACAAGTGCTTGTAACTGCTAAGCCAGTTCCCCATTTTCAAACAGTTCATTTTCAAATATTTGTTTATTCACTCAGAAATACTGGACTACCTACCCATAATCTTCCCACCCTGCTAACCCTAAGTGACTACGAATCTACTTTGCATCTCCATAAATTTCCCTATTCTGGACTTTAGTGTGAATTAAAAGGTATGACGTATGATCCTTTCGAATCTGACTTCTACTTGGCATAGTGCTTTAAAAGCTCTCGTGCGTTCTGACATCATTGAATTTTTATGCACTACCAACATTTAGGTTGTGTGGATATGTCCACCATTCGCTCATTGGTGGTCATGTGAATTGTCTCTACATTATGGCTATTATAAACAGTGGAACACATCAGTATTAAACGTTTAACCACAGGCAAGATAATGAGTTAAAGATTTTACTGACAAGATTGTCTCATTCATTTCACCTCTTCTGTTAATGAGAATCCCAGCTTGGACTGATTTTGGCTGTTGTTTTCTTGGTGCGACTACCCACTGATTTATCCTTGAGTTACTCCAGTAAAATTTTCCTTTTCCTTGAGTAATGCAAAGTACATACATGATTTTAGTTGTGTTTGGGTGCGGTTAGCCAGGCTTTGAACATTTATCTTTCTGTCTCAGCCCCTGAAGTAGTGGGGATTCCAAGCCTGTGCTTTCAGTCCTTTAAAACAAACTGTATTCTAGACTTTTAGAATGTTCACTTAAATATGTGTTATCATTGTTTGGTTTGTGAGATGGCCCCAATATGCAGATAAGGCTGCCCTCAAACTCTAGACCTTTCTGCTTCACCTTCCCAGTAACTGGGAATAGAGGCACACCACCACACCCAGCTGCATATTTGTTCTATTACATTCTTGACCGCTGTAGAGCAAAGATAAGCAGTGCCTAGGAATGCAGAAGTAAATAGTAAATACTCAAAAACAATGGTTATGGTTAACCTAAACAATTACTGAATGCATTTATTTTTCAAACGTGTTCACATAGAACAAATTTCAAACATTACAAAGGGCCATAATATATAAAAAGATCCTTCCTATCGAATGACATTTGCAGAAGACATTTGTGCTTTGTGGTTAGGAAGTACAATGGTACAATGACTCTGATGGTGTTTTAGGAGTGAATATGAGAACAGGATACCTATCAGCACTTTCTGGTTAGAATGTCTCAGGTTCGCCCATATAGCATTAGATGAAAGTAGATGATGACAAAGTGAGATGGGCCACACCTATAATTCCAGCTTTTAGGAGCCGAGGCAGGAGGATTGTGACAATTTTGAGGTCAAACTGGGCTATTAGGAGATCCTATCTCAAGAACTTTTAAAGGGATTACGAAAAGAACTGCTGGTCCCTAAAATAATATTTTGCTCTAGCATTCTGGATTCAACTGTAAGACAATTTCCTGGGAAAGAGTCCTTAAAGATTGTGATAAAGATGCTGAAGTGTAGCCCCTCACAGTTGATGGCCTCTGGTGGGAGCTAGGTTGGGGAAGGACAAAATTATCTTTTAGGGGCTGGCCACTGGGAGTTCGACTGTGTTCCAGTGTGGTTATGGGCAACACAAATTGGACTTGGTGTATTTGTGCAGGGGTGGGGAGGCTGGGGAATAGCAAGGGTGAGAGGGTACCTGGGAGGAATGGGATGTGTGACCAGTGTGCATTTGTGTGAAATGCCCAAGTACTTAACTAAAAATATGTTGGAGAAAGAAAAATAAACGTAATGGGTCCCAGCTTCTTGCTCCTCTGGACACTGAAAAATATGAAGGCCCTTGAGGAAAGGAGGGGTTTCACTGTGCAAAGAAGGCTGGAAGTCAGCACCATTTCCTGGAGACCCACTTTGAATGCCCTATATAATTACTTAATTCTTGTAACATGTCTTTGTTAATTGTCAACAATGTGCCTGCTACACCAAGATTAATCAAACAATACACCATTTGAGCTTGGAGTCCAGTCCAGACATTTCTATTACAAGGGAGTGAATGGAGGTCTGATTGTGAGTAACCTAGGCATACAGTGGTTAAGGCAGAGGAGCACAGTTTATCATGGGAGATCTGGATTTTAGCAGTAGACCTACTCCGTCACTGTTCTCTGTCCATTTCAATACCACATACATAGTCCACACTGTCTAATAGCACTGTCTCTTCCATCCTGTGTCAGTTTATACTAACTGCCATTTTCTTTCGGATGCTAACCGAATGGCAGGTGCTATGCCTTGTGTTCAAACTGCTGTGAACTCACTGGAATTCCTCCACTTATCATGAAAGCAGCTTGGGTCCTACAGTTCATCCATAGTTAATAGAAATGCATTAGTAATAGACACTGAGTAGGGAACTCTTTTTCTGTGTTCTATCTTTAGTCGATTGTTCTCAGTGTACTAACAAGCACATATTCATAATCCTACATTGTTAATGCATTCCAAAAGGTTGGAAAACACTAATTCAATATATTGCAAGTATATCATAGGGTTTTTAATCACTCATGGTTTCTACTAAATTATAGAATTAGAATTTTTTGCCCGGTGGTGGTAGCATATGCCTTTAATTCCAGTACCCTGGAGACAAAAGCAGGCAGATCTCTTTATTTCAAGGCCAGCCTGTTCTACAGAGCTAGTTCCAGTGCAGCTAGGGCTACACAGAGAAACCCTCTCTCAAAAAAATTATTATGCTATTCTTTTGATATAGGCACGCAGGTATCCCAAGTTGACTTATGTGGTCATGTGTGATCGTGACCTTAGGTGCCTGTATGTTCTATATGCTGAGATTAAAGGCATGTGCCAACATACCCAGGGTTTAAGGTATGGAGATTGAGTCCAAGGCTTCATATAAATACTGTGTAAATACTCTACCAACTGATACAAATTCCCAGACCCTCAGTGAATTCTTATTCATTCACTTCAGCCTCCCAAATGCTGGGTTTGCAGGGATATGCTATCACATACAGCACCTATATTACACTTGACCAAAAAGAAGTTTCATCCGATGAATCATAAACTTCTTCAAATAATTATTGTATATCTTACATAAACTAGGTAATATTTTATCATTAGGAATTATAGTCATGAATAAAATTACAAAGGATACCACCTATATGTGCTCCACTATGTTCATAGTAGCCCTATTTATAATAGCCAGAATCTGGAAAGAACCCAGGTATCCCTCAACAGAAGAGTGGATAAAAAAAAATGTGGTATATATACACAATGGAATACTACTCAGCCATTAGAAACAATGAATTCATGAAATTCGTAGACAAATGGATGGAGCTGGAGAACATCATACTAAGTGAGGTAACCCAGACTCAAAAGATTAATCATGGTGTGCACTCACTAATAAGTGGATATTAACCTAGAAAACTGTAATACCCAAAACATAATGCACACATCAAATGAGGTACAAGAAGAACGGAAGAGTGGCCCCTGGTTCTGGAAAGACTCAGTGAAGCAGTATTCGGCAAAACCAGAACGTGGAAGCGGGAAGGGGTGGGTGGGAGGACAGGGGAAGAGAAGGGGGCTGATGGGACTTTCGGGGAGTGGGGGGCTAGAAAAGGGGAAATCATTTGAAATGTAAATAAAAAATATATCGAATAAAATAAATAAATAAAAGGATACCACCTTTATAAAACTGAACACTCTACTAGAGGTGGTATAGAATATAACATTGGCAAAGTATTGCTCTTATGACAAATATATTGGAGAAAGTATATAAATTTATTTAGAGAAACAAATTAAATTTATTTTGGCCCATAGTTTCAGTCCAAGGTAAGTTACTTTGGGCTTGAGATAAGGCAGAATATCTTGGCAGGAGATCCTTCTGAATGGGGTTGCTCACTACATGACCATCAGGAAGGAGAGAAAGAGAGACTGGAAATTGTGTAGTACCCTCAAGGACATGGTCCCATTGGGCTCTAACCTCCTAGTAATGCCATCGGATTATCAGTTCATCAGTGGTTGTATCCAGTGATTGGGCCAATCGATTCTCAGTCATTAGCTCCACTATCGGGAGACAAAGTCTTCAACACTTGAGCCTTTTGTGGAATGTGTTATGGTAGGTATGGTGTGTGTGTGGGGGGGGTGGGGGGAATGGGTATGGGGGGGTGTGTGCATGTGTGTGCGCACGCGTGCGTGCGTGCGTACGTGCGTGCTTGCTTATGTGTATGCATGTGGAAAAGCATACATGTATGTATGCTGTCTTTCTTGGTTTCTCTCACTTATTTTTTTGAGACAGAGTCTGTCACTACACCTGAAGCTCAATGATTCTCCTGGCTGGCTAGTCCATAAAGGTTAGGAACCTTCCCATCTCCTTCAATTTCCCCACGACACTAGAGTTACTGCTAGCATAAAGCACCACCAGGCCTTTACTTGTGTGTTGAGGATCCAAGGTCAGATTCTCATACTTGCATGACAATCACTTTGGCAACTTCGCCATCTCACCAGCCCCTTGTGGGATTTTTCATTTGCAAACCCTAACATGTAATATGTTAGATGCTGTTGTGTTAAGGGGAAGTTAAACCAGAATTTGTATTATACTGAGGAAAATGTAGAGGATTAACATTTCTAATTGTGAAATCACAGAACTTTTTCTCAGAGAAATTTCTGGGCAGGAATGATGGTAATCAAGGAATGAGCTATGTGAATATTCAGGAAGGAATGTTTTAGGGGTTTAGAGTGCCTGATTTATACTGAACATTATTTCATTTGAGCAAATTAAAATTGTTTCTAATTGTCTTACTAACCATAACATAATAATTCTTAATGTCAGCTCCTTTGTATTTTGGTATTGATAAAAAATATTTATACTCTAGTGGAATCAGGAATTGATTATAGTTTGGGAGGTGGAATTGGTTTGGTTTTTATTGAAAATTTAATATGTTAGCAATATTTATGCTAATATTTTAAGAAGGCTATGGGAACAATGTTTAAAATGAGAAGTTAATTGGATTAATACATACATTTTAGTGATTTAGTCTCTTACTGTGTAGCCTTGTCTTGTCTAGAACTCACAAAATAGACCAAGCTGATCTCAAAGTCATAGAAATCTGCCTAACTGCCTGCTGAGTGCTGGGATTAAAGGTGTGAACCACCATACCTGGCTTCTTTAGGTATTTATCTCTGAATTTTATTTTTATTTATCACTTTATTTTGAGGTAATTGTAGGCTCACACATAAATGTAAAAAACGTCATAGAGAGATCCAAGATCAGGTTCTCCTTACCCAGATTCTTCTGATGCTAGCCACTTGCTAAACAGTATAACATCAATCCCAGGATACTGACATTGATACAGTCAAGATGTAGAACAGTCCATCACTTCCATAGCATCTTTTATTGTTCATTTATAACAAGACATATTTCCACCCTCATGCCTGAAACCTGGCAATCACCAATATATCCTCTATTTTTATACTTCCCTGTCATTTTCAGAATCTGTATAATGGGACCTCTCTCTCTCTCTCTCTCTCTCTCTCTCTCTCTCTCTCTCTCTCTCTCTCATTCCCTCCCTCCCTCTCTCCCTCTCTCCCTCTGTGTATGTATCTATATTTGTGTGTGTGTGTGTGTTTCTCTGTGGGGGTGTGTCCCTGTCCATGTCTCTTCCCTTTTCTTCCTTCCATAGATCTACTTCCCTGTCTTTTTATTTTATTTTGATACATTCTCTCCCTATAACCCAAGCTGACCTTACTTGAACTAGTGATCATCCAGCTTCAGCTCTTGGTCAGGCATTGGCTACCAAGACTCGCTGGGAAGTGGCTTTTTCATTCAGTGTATTTTTCTGATAAGTCTCCCAGAATATTGTGCATATCCATTCTTTGTTCCTTCTCATTATTAAATTGCAGTCAGTGGTGAGGGTGTATGTATCACTGTTTAACAATGTTTTTCTGTTAGTGTACATCTGAAACATTTCCAGCTATATCTTGGTATTGCTTTAAAAATAAAGTTTCAACAAGCCCACACCCTGAGTTTCTGGTACATGACTTGTTTTGCACAATCACCCCTGCCTGGAAGATGCATCTGTTGCCTTTGTTTATTGAAGGGTGGCCTGCATGTGCCATAGCACCCAAGTGGAGCTCAGAGAAGGATTCACAGGAAGGCACTCTCCTTCCACCATAGGGCTCCCAGGGAATAAACTGAAGGCATCATGCTGGGGCTTGAACTTTTGACTCCAAGAATGCAAAGCATATGCCTTTCCACTGAGCTATGCTCCCCTCTCATTTCCAGGTTTTGTTGTTGTTGTCACAAATAAAGGCACTGTAAACATTTGTGTGCAAACATTTATCCAAGTGTAAGGTTTATTTTCAGAAAATCGTTATGGTTTGAATGTGAAATGGTAAAGAGGTGGAGCCCAGCTGGAAGACAGAGGTCACCTGGGATGTGTTGTTGGGGCCTGTATCATATCCCCTGTGCCTTTCTGTCTCTACCTCGTGCCACACACTCTGTCATAATGTTTTGCCGCACAAATCAATGGGAAACCTCTGAAATCCTGAACCAAAATAGATCTTTATTCACTTAAGCTATGCAAATCAGATATTTTGTCAAGTTAGCAAAAAGCCTAGCTTGTAGGTTAATACCTAAAGAGTATAGATACTGCATTGTATGGAAGTTTCATGTCAGCTTTTTAAGGAACTGCCAAAGCAAATGGGTAGAATGACTTGACTGTTTTCCACTTTTTAAAAGATTTATGTATGTATGTATGTATTTATTTATTTAATGTATATGACTACACTATAGCTGTCTACAGACACACACCAGAAGAGGACGTCAGATCTCATTACAGATGTTTGTGAGCCATCGTGTGGTTGCTGGGAATTGAAGTCAGGACCTGAGCCATCTCTCCAGCCCCTCTTTTCTACTTTGACAAGCAGTGTGTGAATTGTCCAGCTTTTACACATCCTTGCTGAAACTTGATGATATCACTATTTAGTAGACTTTCACTAATCCCTAATGGCCAATGATTTTAAACATCTTTTCCTTCTAGAACACTATTTTTCATTTATTTATCCTTTGTGATACAATGTCTACACGTGTCTTTTTGCTTTTTTTATTGGACTATTTGTTGAATTTGTATTTTATGTATACCAGTTCTTTGTTAAGCATATGATATGCAATATTTTGTCTGGGATAAACAAGGTTTTTCACACAATGAAAAAGCCTTGAGACGGGTTCCCCTTACGTTGGCCAGGTTGATCTTGAATTCTAGATTCATATGCATCTAACTCCTTAGCATTTGGAGTATAGGCACGCACACAAACACCAACCATTCAAAAGCAAAAGAATTTTTAATGATTCTTAGCTATCAATACTTTACTTTTTTGAGGTCATATTTAAAAACTTTTCAACAAATCAGATACTGTGTTTTATTTCTCCAAATATTTCAAAAATTTAAGCTTTACATTTAGATCTATGTATGATCCATTTTCATTTTTTCTTAAATTTAAATTTTATTTGTATGCTTATTTTGCCTGCGTGCCTGTTTGTACACCACATGAATACCTCATGCTTCCAGAGGCCAGAGAAGATGTTGGATCTCCTAGAACTAGAATTACAAATGGTTGTAAACTGGCATGTGGGTGCCAGAAATCAAATCTGGGTCCTCTAGAGGAGCAACCAGTGTCCTTAACTGCTAAGCCATATATCTGTCTCTAGAGTTTTGTTTTTCACCTTGAGAAAGGTCTTATTCTATAGGTTGCTATGTATGGCCCAAGCTGGCTTTGAACGCATCACCATACCTATTGCTTAGGCTCCTGGGTGTTGAGATTACAATGATTCACCATACTAAGCCTTTATGAGCTTATTTTTGTGTAAGGTTTAAGTAGTTCTGGTTTTATTTGTTTGGGACAGAATTAATGTAGCTCATTCTGGCTTCAAATTCACTATCCAAGGCTGGCCTTGAATTGGTGATCCTTTTGTCTCCACTTCCTGATTATAGATATGTGCCACTTCAGATGACTTTTGTTTTAAAATTTCTTTTAAAATAGATTCTTCTTTCATACAATACATCCAGACCCCAATTTCCCACCCTCCACTCCTGTCATCCTCCCCTACCTCTTCTCTTCCCCCCATCCATTCTCCCTCCTTTTTCTCCAGAGAAGAACATGCCTCAAGAGGCAATAACCCAATATGAAAACACAAAGATAAAATAAGAAAAGACAAAAGCCTTGAGAAGAGGCAACCCAATAGAAGGGAAAGAGTCCTAAGAACAGGCAGGAGCCAGAACTTTTTGTTGTTGATGATGTTGTTTTACAGTGCTCAGCATGGGACCCAGGGGCTTATCTTGCCAGACCAATACTCTCCAACTGAACTACAACCCCTATCCCAAAATTACATCTACTCTGGGGTAGGGCAGGGTCAGGAACTGGTTGAGACAAGGTCTCACACTGAAGCACAGGCTGGCCTCAAACTTAGCCTCTCAATGCTGGGCTTATGGTGTTAGCTACTACACACAATTCATATATGCTTAGATTTAGAATTTGTAGCAATTTCTAAATCGTTGATCTTTGTTTAAATTTAATGGAAAATTTGAAGTTTCATTTATGGAATTTTTAAATTTTGGTTTTTATATTTTTGGATATCTTTGAGATAGGAAGGCCTGGACCTTGCTATGTAACCCAGGTCTGTAACACTAATAGTCCTCATGAGTGAGCCTCTGAATACTCAGATTCTAAACACAAGCCACAATGACTGCCTTTTTATGAAATCTATAAAGACTATAACTTCTTATAGAAGTTTCTCAAACTTCTTGTTGTTCCTTAAGGGAATGATGGCTTAGTCCATTGTTGGCCCCAACAAATTCATGTCTCAGAATAGCAAAATGGGGTATTTCTATTAAAGCCCTGGTATTTGGGGCATTGGGGTCAGGGTGAGTTTTGCTATTCCTGAACAGTAAGTCAAAAGTTTTTCAATGGAAATACTTGAGCATTCTTGTGCTTTCATTATAGACTCTACAAAAATAACACCTTAACAAGTACAAAAAGGCATCTGGTAAGCCTGGTAGCTTAAGAGAACACAGAGAAATTTACTGTCTGGTTGAAACAAAAAAACAATGGGGCCTGCCAGACTGATTGTGGCTGCAGAACTGAAAAGAAAATGTCACCTTGTTGCATTTGGGTGAGGGAAGCAGAGACAACATCATGCTTTCATTTCTGCCCTGCTTTCAGGAGAAAAGGCTGTTATGCTCTCTTTATATTTAATGATCCATGGTGGGCGGCAGAGAACAAAGCCGTCTGGCTCATTTTTCCATCCTAGTTTTATTCGCAATTGCCTTTTATTTCATTTAGTAAAATTCATCACTCTGCCTGTAACATTGGAAGGTGAGATTATGGGGTTAGCGTTTTAGAGCAGAACCAGGAAAATCACAGTTCAGACACACCTGTTCTAAGTGCATAGCAGAATTCCTGCTCTGTACTGAGAGAGCTTCTGTAACTTACATAGCACATGCATCTTAGGGATACGTGTCACAGTGCTGCCTCCTGTCACTAGCTTCAGTGATGTGTGTAACCGCTTAGGAATGGCTACAGCTTCAACGTAACCAGTCCTTAACAGAAGGAAGTATAATCTGGGAAAGAAAGGGAAGCATAGCATAGCACACCTCTAGTGTAGGGAGAGTTTAGTGAGACAGGAGGATCACAAGGTGAAGCTGGCCTGGCTGTCGATTGGCCTAGCTGGCTTTGTACTTGAGACTTTGTCTAAAAAAATAAATAAAATAAATTAGAAAAACAAAGGAGAAAAAAGATTTTTGTGATATAGTTTAGTGATTGAGTACTTGTCTGGTGTATAACAGCTACAAAGCATTTTGGTTTTGGTTTTGGTTTTTTAAGGAAGCAATGATATGTATCACAACAGATAGATATTCAAGTTTCTTTTTTCACATATAATTGATTTGGATTGTGTGTGTATGTGTGTGTGTGTGTGTGTGTGTGTGTGTTTTACTCCAAGTCAAGCACGACTTATCACTGAATGGTACCACTAGCCTTTAATTTTGTCTTTTAAAAATTCACCCTGGAAATTCATGAACTCTAAAAACCAGTCTACATCAAAGAATCAACCCCAGTGGAAGAACTCTGAAGGGCTTAGCCAGTTTCTGATGTAATGAGGTGGGAAGCAGGCACACAATGATTAATCCTAAAAATGGAATGTTTAGCAATCGAAGATGATAGAGCCCTTTAACTTGCAGCAAAATTCATTGTAATGAGATGTGTTTAGCCATACAAAGTTAACAAATTACCAAGTGAAATATCAGCCGAGCAAATCGGGGTGATAACAATCCATCTCTTTAGCAGGCTGAACCAGGCTGTTACTGTGTTGATGAATTGTGCTCCGTCCTCAAAGATACACAATGAATCTTCTCAGCACAAATGAAATAAGTAAAATTTGGAAGTCTTCTTTCATATGTATATATGAACGTTAAGAGCATATAACCACTTTTAGAGACTGTGGAATTTCTTACAGATAAATCTACATTGTGTTCACAGTTCTGTGTAGAGGCAGATTTAACAATGACCATTATGTGTAGAAAATAGCAACCATTGTTGCTGTACTAAAGTCTCTGGAGATTAAAAAAATTAAATGAAGCAAATTAAAACCTTAATGGTAACATACCAAAGAAATGAACCAGTTAAGAGTGATTACAAACAATATAGAAGGAGTGTTGAATTAGATATGGCAAAAATATCTGAAGTACTTAGAAAGATGGGGATTGCTTCCTTATTTAAAAGAATAATTCCCAAACTGCACACACACACACACAATTTGTATCTTTCACCTAGTTATTTTGGAGAAAGCATCAAAAATATATATTTAACAATGCAGTCTGTGCACTGCCAAGTAATAATTACCTGGAATTTATGTAGTTTGGGCTTTGACAGTGTGTATATGTTTGTAAGAATTATGAGCAAGCATTGAACTGGCACAGTGCAGTTCTTGAAGTGGATGTTGGCAATGTTCTGAATGTTTTATTAGACAACGAGGCCACAAGTTTTCTCTGTGAGCTTGTCTCTGCAATGGTAGCAGGAGACAGACTATATTTCCCATGCAAATATATTTGAAACTTCATGGATGCATTGAACAATCTGAAGCCATGGCAACATGTGATAACATGTGGCAACCAGCATCCTAGAAGCTCTGTTTCATGTTACCACTTCATCTGAATTAGTCGTTTAAAGGGTATTTTCTATGCCTTGCTAAGAACTGACAAGTTTAATCTTGTACTAGGGCATGCAGGCAGGAAATGCTAAAACAGCTCTTTCTTTTGAAGATTTCTTTCATTACTCCCTGTGAGGTCAAAAAGCAGTTGTGAGTTTGGAAACCCAGAGCAGTGATGTCTTGAGAGCTAAATGAGATTTTTCTTTCTTGTAGGGTGAGTTTGGTTTGTTCAGTCCTGCTTATGTGCCAGGCACTGTCTTAGATGCCAAAACTGATGACTAAAAGAAGTAGATGACAAAATTGCTCTCATATTCTTTGATCATGGTTGAGGCTCTAGAACTATTTTCAGCTATTTAATATTGTTTCTCAGCTTTTTAAAATCTCCACCGAAAGAGTCTTGAACTCTTGAATATTTTATGATTTGAACAGGGAAAATTGATGATTTGTTTGGAATATTTGGCAAGAATCCAAACTCCCGATAACTAAAGTAAATAGTTTCTTTTTGGTTCTCACTACTGTGCTTCTTCTACCAGAGTTACACCTGTATTGCTGACTGACCTAGGAATGCCTTGGGCTTAAATTGTGGATTTAGTCTTCACAGTTTAATTGAGGATTAATTCAATGTTTGTGGGTAAGAGAAAGGACACAGGAGTCTCAATGTAATGTGTAAATTCCTTTAGAAATGTGTCTCTGTCATGTGAAGATTTATAGAATCCTCAAATGGACTGAACAGTCACCATGGAAAATGAATATATCACCAAGTTATTTTTGCCTATGTGAAGGGTACAGGAGCTGACTCAGAGAGGATGCCATGCTGGTTCCTGTCCTGAAATCAAATAGGATGACAGGCTGTGCTGGAAAACCCATGTGCTCATGCCCACGTTTGCTCACATCCTGTGTTCATTTCCTTTTATAGAGGAAAATCAAGGAGAGTCTCTGCCTGTCTGTCTGTCTGACTCTCTCTCTCTCTGTCTCTCTCTCAAATTTTTCTCTCAATATTTTCTTTCTCCTACCATATTTCTTTTATTTCATTTTAAAATTCCATTTTAATAATTTGCAATTGGGTTAGCTTAAATTGTGCTTTGTAATAGCATGGATAGCACCTTCACATAGTTAGAAGTATGACACCTATTTTTGGAAATCAGGGTTAATAAATTAGTTTTTTGTTGTTTGTTTGGAGACAGACTGGTCTTGCATTCATGATAGAGGCAAAGCAAGATTGAGTTTGAACTTCTGAGTCTCCTGCCTCCACCTCTAGAATGCTGTTTGTTTATTTGTTTTAGACAGAGACTTGCACTGTGATTCAGGCTCACTTGGAATTCACTATATTGCCATACTGACCTAACACTTGAGACACTATTTCTGATTTAGCCTTCTAAATGCTAGGATTACAGAGAGGTATGAACCATCCTACCTGGCTCAATACGTATGCTTTTCTGATGAGACTGATGATTTTGTTAATTAATATGTTTTTAGGTGTTATACAAGCGTCAGCATTTAGAAGATCGACATAACTTGGTGAAATGATAATTTTTCCAGTGATAATTTAATGAAACCAAGTATTGCTTTAAAAAAAGTTCCACTCAAAATTCAGCTGAAACCAAAGGGATTTAATTGAAAAACTGGCAACCAACACAGTTTTCAATTATTTGCTTTTTGAAATAATTGCTTTTAAAAAAATACTATAACTATTACCATATGATGGGCTATATTATGCTCCTTAAATCTTACCATTTTTCCCAGCTGCAATTTTAACATGATGATTACATTAATTTAATTCACATATCAGAAAGTTCTTGGTAGATTTCAGGTCCAAAGCCAAAAAGTTGGGGGAACCATTAAGTTGGCTGGATTTTACTGTTGTTTCCTTCTCTTTATTATCCCTCATCTCTAACCCCCCTCCTGTTCCTTCAGATCTGCTCTTCTTCCTTTTCCCCCTCTTCCTCCTTCTCTTCTTTTATTTCAGTCAAGGACATGAAGGTAGAAAGATAGAAAGCATATTACATATTTCTTTATATGTTTTCATTAGTTGTCCCATGTGTGGGCTCAGCTCAACCTACCCATTTTCTGAGATCTTAGACTTCAAACAGAGAAAAGTCAGAAATGGTGAGCTACACCTGCAATCCCAGGGCTGAGGAGACTGGGATAAGTTTAAGGCAAGCCTCTCAGGCAAGACTCTGTCCTTAATTTAATATTCAATTAGAATCCTGGTTTAGCTCAAAACAGGTCATTTTATTATTGAAATAGAGCTGATAAATACATGATAATATGGGGTCATCCTCAGAACGTCAAGATTAAGGGGTTTTTATACCTTTATTAGTTCTTTTTTAAAAAGAAGTATGTATGTGATACCTATACACTGTACAGTACAGTACACTGTAACTGTCTTCAGACACACCAGAAGAGAGCATCGGATCCCATTACAGATGGTTGTGAGCCACCATGAGGTTGCTGGGATTTGAACTCATGATCTTCAGAAGAGTAGTCAGTGCTCTTAACCGCTGAGCCATTACTAAAGCCCCTGCCTTTAGTAATTTCTGAGAATGTCATACATTGCATTATGACCATATTCATCCCCAACTCTCCCTTTAACTCCTGCCAGATACAGCTGCACCACTGTACCTCCCCAACTGTTTGTCTTCTGAAATTAAGATATTGTTTTGTACCATTACTTTCCTTAAATATGAAAAGGCATTTCAGGGTCTGTAGCTGTAGACCAGTGTGAAAGCGTTTGTCCAGCATTCATAAGGCCCTATGTTCCTTCCAAGTACTGGCCTTACAGGCTTATAGCACTTCATCTAGCTACCCCTTCCTAATTACCTTCCTGTTAAAGATTTTTCTTTGATCTTCCTTACCTTTGAATGATGTAGATCATTCCACTTTCTCCCATAAAATAAATTAGTATCAATCTAAAATGCAAGGTCATGCTGTCAAGGCATTGGACTTTGTCTGTTTGTGATATTTGCTACCTACATTTGGATTGGACCTAGAGCCTCATACATGGTAGACAAGTGCTCTACCACTGAGCTATATCCACAACCATTTTATTTTTAAGTACTTTTAAGTTTTGAAACTAAAGAATAGTTATCAATTCCTACATCCCTTTTCCTTACTTCAAGTCTTCCAATGTACCTGTCTTACTCTCAAATTCATGACAATTGTTTTCTCAATTGTTGTTATTGCTATGTATCTATTTCTTTTTTATTAGATATTTTCTTTATTTACATTTCAAATATTATCCCCTTTCCTTGTTACCCTCCCCAAATCCCCTATCCCATCATCCCTCCCCCAGCCTACCAAACCCACCGCACTTTCCTGGCCTGCCATTCCCCTACACTGGGGAAGTGAGCCATCACAGGACCAAGGGCCTCTCCTCCCTTTGATGTCTGAAAAGGCCATCCTCTGCTACATATCCAATTGGAGTCATGGGTCCCTCCATGTGTACTCTTTGGTTGATGGTTTAGTCCCTGGGAACTCTGCGGAGGGTCTGGTTTGTTGATATTGTTGTTCCTCCTATGGGGCTGCAAACCCCTTCAGGTCCTTGGGTCCTGTCTCTAGCTCCTCCATTGTTCCTCCATTGGGGACCCTGTGCTCAGTCCAATGGTTTGCTGAGAGCATCCACCTCTGTATTTGTCAGGCACTGGCAGGGCCTCTCAGGTGACAGCTACATCAAGCTCCTGTCAGCAAGCAGTTGTTGGCATTCACAATAGTGTCTGGGTTTGGTAACTGTATATGGGATGAATCCGCAGATGGGGCAATCTCTAACTAGCCTTCCTTCAGTTTCTGCTCCTATTTCCTAATATATAAATAGACCTGATTGTTCTGTATAATGTTGTATGTATATGATTTCAGGGCTGACCACTGGAGATAAGATAGAATATGCCCCCCACTCTCAGCCTTCTTTAGTTGCTTTTTGAAAAGATTTGTGTATCTACATAACTAAGTAGGAATCTGAAGGCATGGATGCAGTAAACTGATTTATATTAGTTGGGAAAAATTCAGTGTATTTCCTATTTATTGGGCGAGCCTAGATATGAACTGAGCATAGTGGTGTTATAGGCACACCCTAATACTTTAAAATGTTAAATATAATTGGCCAGATCACTATTTCCTGTGCACTAGATAGAAAAATGGATTAAGTAAACATTGAACGGAGAGAGGGAAAGATATGTATGCAATCATCAGAATGCTTGAAGTATTTGCATAGTTTATGCCACCATCTGTTACATTCTACTGGAGATATGAGTGAAAAGAGAAATAGTTTTCAAATGACTATTGTTGTAGCTGCACAGATAAAATTATCTTCAATTACAAAATAAATGTGTGCATGTTTGTGTGTGTGTATGTATTTGTGTGTGTGCACAGGTGAGAGCCCCCAAGAAGGCACTGGATTCCCAAGAGTTAGAGCCCTACATGGGTGTTGAGAACTGAAACAGTTCCCAGGAAGAGCAGGAAATGCTCTTAACTACTGAACCATCTCACCAGCCCCCTCAAACACTTTATTTTGAGACACGATGATATTATCCAGGCTGGCACAACCCTGTGATCCTCATGCCTCATTGCCCCTCAATGCCCACATGCCTAACTTCATCCTCAGTAACTAGATATGTAGGCATTTGCCACCACATACAGATTGTTTTATCTTTGTCTTTTTATTTTGTTTTGTTTGTTTTGTTTTGTTTTTTTGTGTATAGACCTTGTGTAATACTGGGGATTGAACCTACGGCCTATTTCTGTTCTAGTCAGCTTCTCTCTTTCTAAGAAGAGAGGTGTTTGAGACAAGGTCTTCAATAAGTTACTGAAGCTGCCCTTGCAATTAGTCCATATCATATGCAGGCCTTGAATTTGCCATCTTTATGCCTCAACCTCCCTCAAGAGCTGATTAGAGACCAGGACCACCTAGTTGGCTTTATTTATCTTATAACATCCTATCATATGCCTTACGGCTAACCAGATATGGAAGCAATGTAAAGTGTTTACATTCCAAATTCCAATGCTATCTATGGTCAAGTCAGTAGAAAATAAAGTGCATCAGGATAAGGAAGGGCTACTTATTGGGGAATCTTGTGCTTATGAAGGTGGACTGTTAATGTTTGCGATCTCAGGATGCTGAACTTAATATGTGCTTGTGCCTTGATTTTTTTCCTCCAAATATGAAAAAATAATTATAGCACCTTGTACAGCTCCGTGTAAATCATTTGTGTGGAAGGCACAAGGCCCCAGATTCCATCTGGGGTGAGAGGGAGGGAAAAAAAGTATCCCTGAAAACAGATCTAGTTGATTGTTAAAACTGACCTGTGTGCAATAGGAAGGTTGTCTAGCCAGTGCTGCTGCTTCTAGGATGCATTGTTGACCTTGGCATGTTCCAATGTGGTTCAAAAATTGCATTAGCTTTACTAGACTCCTGTGTCTTATACTGGCACCTGTTTTATATGTTAGACCTCTGTTCATGAATGTTTCACTCACTGTGCTATTATTTTTTAAATTTAAAAAAAATGGGTAATATCTTGTTTCTTGAAAGGAAATTAGATCATTCTATTGAGGTGTGTCATTAAGCACAGTAGGAGAGGCCTCCAAGGTACCTGTGAGACAAGGAAAGAATGGGCGTGGCCATGGGTGTGGTGGGGAGTATGATGTTTGACCGAAAGTTGGAAGCACTCTTAAAAATACGCTCTAGATTTGGATTCTAGCTACACTCCCCTGTGACGTTAATGGGTGTGCCTCTGGATTTTTTTTTTCTTTCCGCCCTCAAGGGTGTGTGTGAACCTTATTGTTTTGATTGTAAGATCTAAAAGGCAATTTGCACGTGTTTTCCATCGGCTTTGCATTCAATCCTGATGTATTGAGACTGGAATATGAAACGCATTTTCATTCTATTGCCTGCTTCTATTCCCAAGGCAGTTTTCATTAGCCATAGTAAAAACAGGTTCTAGCCACACAGTCACAGGCCCGGGCACATGCATAGACACAGTGTCGCTGCTCAGCCCTTCCTATACCACCCTATTCAGGTGCTGAGTGAAAAAGAAGTTTACAACATGAACCAAGGACCAAAAAATTAAAAAGAAAAAGCAAAAAGCCTTGAGTGTACATGGAAACGTGTGGTGTTGAGAGGTTTTTGTTTGGATTTTCCGTTTTGGGTTTTTGTTTTTCTAGTGCTGGAGAATAAAACCGAGGAACTCTTGAATGCTTCGTAGGAGACAGATTAGTAGCATTTGAGTTTGAAAATCTGAAAACACACACACACACACACACACACACACATTTACATATGGCCAAAGAAGTCAGGGATACATTTTTGTTTGATTGTTTTGCTAAGACAGAGTTTCACTGTGTAGCTATCCTGGAACTCACTCTATAGATCAGGCTGGCCCTGATCTCAGGCTTCCACCTCCCTCTGCCTCCTGAGTGCTGGGATTAAAAGCCTGCACCACAACTACCTGGCAAGGACCAACTTTCTAAGTAGCCTGTTAGAATTATCTATAAATAAGAAAGAAAAGTGTCTTCTTGAGCTGCACAATTGTTAGTTTAAAACCTTAGTTTACTCAAGGAAGATGATGTACATCTGAAAAGTTGGTTATATAGCACTTGGGACAGACCTACCTGAGGGGTTTGAGGCAACAGGTGTGGCTGAAGAACACCTCCTGCTGGGAAACTACAGCATCTCTGGCCCAGCACTGCCATCTCCTTACCTGAGGTGGTTGCCTCTGTTCCAGTGCTCTTTACCTACAAGATACAGGATAACACCTCCATAGGTTTCTGCCTTCCAGTTAGTACCAGGAGATTCGTAGGTTCTCCAAAACTATTATCTACCCTGAAAACCTCCAGGGAGAAGGTGCTAGGATTGTTTTGCAAATGGAGAATTTGAAAATGTTGAGAAATTCATATACGGAGTCAGCAATTAATATATATATATATATATATACACACCCTGGCTTCTCCTAGTAGATCCTGTCTTTTCTACATTGTATTGCTTTTGGGGGGGGGGCTATTTCATATGGACTTTGATGATTGCTGTAACACATTGAAACATGTCCATTAAGGCAATGAAGTGTAATCCAGTATTGGTTGGCAAGGGGAAGGGAGGAGGCCCGAGCGAGCATTGCTTCTTAATGAAGACTACCCAGTGATGCTTCCTCTTTACAAGTGAATGCTCTGTGAGTCACATCTGTGCACTGAGAACTTAGTGGGGTTATATAAGACTCATCACCTTGTTTTATTTTCTTCGCAAAGTTTCAGAGCATGTTATCTCATTTTATGTCCTCATATTTTAGACAGAGGAAATGTTAGTAAGCAGGAAGTATCCAGGCAGGTTACAATACTACCCGCCACTTACTGAACACCATACTGGACGCTGACCCTGTCCTATACTTCCACCTTCCCTAGCAGCCTTTAAAAGATACGTGGAATTAGTTCCATTTTTACAGATAGGCATGTGGACCCCAGAGAGGCTAAGTGATTTGATAAGGGTCACAAATACTTCAAGACTGTGCCTTCTTCTGCTCCTGTGCTGCCATTCCATTCTTCTCAGGTTATTAATGTACACTGACTCTATAGAAATGGTCAGAGCTAATGTTTGCTTTGCTTTTGGCTTTGGGGGGGTTGTTTATATGTTTGTTTGTTTGATGTGCATTGGTTTGTTTTTTGCTTTTGCTTTTCTTTTATCTAGCCATTCAGTGATACAGTTACTAGAATAGGGAAGAAGGGTTTTAATAAGAGCATCTGTCGACAACTGTATTTATGGCATATACAAAATCATTAAAAATGTTCTACACTATATAAAAAAAAAAAGTAGGGCTGGAGCGATGCCTCAGTGGTTAAGAGCACCAACTGCTCTTCCACAGGTCCTGAGATCAATTCCCAGCAACCACGTGGTGGCTCACAAGCATCTGTAATGGGATCTGATGCCCTCTTCTGGTGTGTCTGAAAACAGCGGCAGTGTGCACACATACATAAAATAAATATTTTTTTTAAAAAAAGAAAGTAGTACCCAGGCAGGGATGGCATGCACCTTTAATCCAGCACTTGGGAGGCAGAGGCAGGCGGATTTCTGAGTTCGAGGCCAGTTCTGAGTTTCTCTGTGTATCCCTGGCTGTCCTGGAACTCATTCTGTAGACCAGGCTGGCTTCAAAATCACAGAGAACCTCATGCATCTGTAACCCCAGTGCTCAGATTAAAGGCATATGCCATTATGCCCAGTGAGTATTGCATATCATTACTACTATTGACAGTGGGAGGGATGGAACCTTAGGACCTCTTGCATACTGGGCCAGCACTGTGTCTGAGCCCCAGCCCCAGCTTCAACCCAAAATGCTTGTGGTCGTCGTCATCCTGGCTGGGAAAGCCAGGCTGAAGAGATAAAACAACTGGCTCAAGAACACATAAACCTATTAAACTGTGGAGCTGTGAGGAACGGACACCCAGTCTGACCCTTGAGTGCTTTCTAAGGTGGCACTGCCTTTTTCACAGAACAGTTTGGCATATTGTGCTGGTGTCAGAGCTTGCTCTTCCAACAGAAACCAAAGAGAAATAAGTGTGCTGCTCCAGTTAGAATCTGGAGTATAAATGTTGTATGTGGACTGAAATGAATAATAGAAAACATAAGCGTCCTGGGATAGTTAATTTGCCTTTCCAAGTAATGTACTTGAGGTGCATGAGTGGCTTGGACACTGGGGAGAAGCTGTTCTTTGTGTTCTAAAATAAGCAGGTTACTTGGCTACTGCTCAAACTCTAAATAGGTATATGGGTTGTAGCTATTTGACCTGAAGCAACTTGAAGTTCCCTTGGTTCCCTCTCTGGTTTTAAAAGTGGAGCCAAAAACGAAAGCTTGAAAGCATAAAAGTTTTCTCTCAAGGTTGTGCTTCAGTTCGAATTTATTCAACCTCTGGCAAAGGACTGCAAGGCAGCCAGGCAGCCAGGAAGGAGATTCGTAAGTATTGTATCATTCCTTTGTCAGGGTGTTCATTTGTTAGCAGGAAGTGTTGTGACTTGCTCTTTAAAGATGCAGTTGTAAGAAGAATGTTGGGTTTCCAGATTTCACGTTCTGGGCGTGGGAGACAGTCCTCTTAGTGCTTCAAGAAAAGAAACAGGTTCGCTCCGGTCAGAAGGGTAACTATTTTAATTTTGTTTTTGTCCGTGCTAACTTTGTGGGTTACTGGATATTTAAGCCTAGCTTGACTGTTTAAAAACGCGAAGTTCTTACTTTCTGTTTAGGTAGACCTTTGGAATCACTTTTAAAATCTTGATTGTTTAAGGATAAGTCAGATTTGTTGTAAGACATTTTTTTTTTAAATTAAGCAGTTAAGCTTTTCTGTGTTCTCTATTCTGGTGATTTTTCTCTTCTTCAATGCTGGGAATGTTCTAGGGGCTTTGTTTTCTCTTTTTAGAAATGGGTTTGAAGTCTTACTTACATAATCTTCACTTGTCAAGTTAGATACCTCAAAGTTAATTGATAGAAATTATTATCTGTGGCATTTCGAGTGGAAGGGAGAAGAGACAGGATTTCAAATGCCTTTGGTTCTTGTTAAAGGATTTTTTTTTAAGTTCTCTAACAAAGCTCGTCACGCTAGAACATGTCACAATTAGATAAGTATCTCTGCTCTTACAAAGTGGCTTATGTAAAACAGTTGTCCCAGCATTTACAGTTCACAACACACATGATTTAGATGTTTTTTTCCTTGTCCCAAAGCAGTGTTCATCTTGCTAGCAGGCTTTTCAATCATACACAGAAGAGGAGCTTAAAAGTCTTAACGTCTCGAAGTTTCTGACAAAAGGAAGTATAGCTACTTATAGAATGATCTTAACTCTGAGCTAAGTAAGCATCATCTACGTAGTATGAAATATTAACTCTAGTCTTTTCAGTACAGGGAGAATATTTGAATTGGTAAGATACATGATTCTGAAGCAGACACTTTAGTGACAAATAGATTCTCTGCTAAGCTGAAAGAGAGAGCTGGAACTGTGTATTTAGTGACTTCTGATAATCCTTAGCAGTCTTTTTTGTTTTGATTTGAAATGTTAACTGTTCTGATTCTTGCTAGCACATGTATACTTCACACACGTCCCTGAAGATCAATCTTGACTTATCAAATATGGTACTTTTTACAGCTCAGGAAGCTGAACACCCCTCAGGGATGAAGGGAAATTCATTTCATGCGCAGCAGCGTTATTTTTACACAGAATATGGGTAGGAGATGCAACCTCTAAGTGCTGAGAAAACACAAAAGTGAATGAAAGCTTTCAAAAGAGGTGCACATTATTTCAGTCTAAGAAATCGGTGTCCAGAGTAAGAAAGGGGTAATATGAGTTGAGTCTTTTAATTATTTTTAATTTTTGAGATTATAGTATAACATCATTTCCTCTGTCCTTTTCCTCCCTCTTGGTTGAGTCTTTCTTTTGAGTTGAACCTATTTAAATCATTATTATGACTTGCATTAAAAAATCTATAAAATTTTTGGGTATCAAGCATTTAAAGAATGTCTTCAATGTAAGTTAAGTAGAACACTGCTATTATTGGAAGAGTTAGTGACTTATTTTTAAATAGCCAGTGCTTTTAGATCTTATCTGTGTTTATTAAGAACCAAGGGGGAAAGGAAACTTTTACTTAAAATGGAAGTATTTGATATTCCTCGAGGAAATGACACAGAGTTGAGCACCCTTCGGGATTTGAGTGACTCATACATACTGGTACTGAAAAAGATCAATTAGAATCTAGCTTATATTATTCTAGAATAGACTGCAAATATTTTCAGAAGACATATTTGTTTCTTACTTGATATATTTTAGTGAAATTATGGGATCTCTGGTGTTAGCTTGGAAACAATTCCAGTTAGAGTGGTAGGTCAAAGAGGAACAGGAGGGAATGAAGAAAAAGTGGGCACATCTGTTTGGTAAACCCAGGGAAATGGAGTATATGCTGCTCTTGTGGATGGTGATTATATTGTTTCTCATATTTTATATATTGAGAATGTTCATAGCACACAACTTGACATAATTAGGTAATTGTATAACTAGGTACATCTATTCAGTTTAACCTGTGAATGGCAAGCCTGTCAAAACACGATCCATGCCTATGTCATATTATAAAGGTGAAATGTGATGTGTGTGTGCCAAAAGGCATCAAGAACTGTTTCTAAACCTCTTTCTGTTTGACTTTCAGTTACATTCACATCATAGGTTGCAAACCTCTTGAAGAGTTCTGTAGTAGCTCCAAGTGTGAAACCAGAGTAAATAAGTAAAACGTGATCACAGGCCAGTTGCATATAAAGAATGTGACTTTGTTGTGTTCTCAGGGGTTTTTTTTCCAAAGTTTTCTTTAATAATGCTTGCAACTGTGTTTATTTGGTCATTTATTCATTTATCTATTGGCCCTGAGAACTGTGAGGACTGAACCCCTCATACTGTTCATGCTAGGGAAACACTACCACTAACCTATACTCTGAATCTCCCTAGCTTGGCATTGCTTCTTTGGGGTGCTTTTGTTTACTTTTTATTAGACAGGGTTTCTTTATATAGCCTATCCATGTCTTTGAACTTTTGTGTAGCCCAGGGACTCACAATCCTCCTGCCTCACACTCCCAAGTTCTGTAATTATTGGTATCAGCATGCTCAGCTCAAGACTATGCATTTTGGAAACCCATCTGAGATGAGTAGATAGACTAACTTCCTGAGAGTAGGTCTGCTCGCTCCCATCAATGCTTATTTATTCAGCCAGGTTTTGGTGTGTTCTTGTGAGCCAAGATACAAAATCAAGTGTGTGATATCTTCTGTTTTCAAGTAATCTGGAATGAGTGTAAGAGACAGAAAAGGCAGAAGGTAGTCACCACACTGTGGGATTTAGGGAGGGGGTTACTGGCTAACAAGTGTGATCGTGTGATGCATCTCCTTTAAAGTCACTTGAGGATTGGGCACAGTAGTCTATATCTGAAATCACAGAATTTGGGAAGCAGGGGCAAGAGAATCTGGAGTTTGAGGCCAGCCTAGATAGAGCACATGAGAGTCCTTATCTCAAAACAAAAAACAAACAAATTAAAAACCACAAAAATTTAGGATGGTATAACTGATTGCCAGTATTAAAGGATTAGAAAGTGGGCAAAGATGGCATAGGTTAAATCTATATATGAATTTTTTTTAAAAAAATCTCTGCTCCTTTATTCTTCTCAGAAACATTTAAAGGTCATTTGTGTATCTGCAGGGATCAGGAGGCAGCACATGCAAAGGAGAGCAACATCTCTACATTTCTGAGAAGATGGATGTTTGAGTTAAAGGTTTTGTTATATATCCAAGTTAAAATTATACTTAAAGAAAACACGTTTGTGGGACAGAGCAAAGGGTCAAGGAAGTGTTCAGCAACAATTTACAAAATCAACCAGCTTTCTTAACTGCTGAGTCATATCTCCAGTCCCAAGTAATAAGACTTTTCAAATTACCTTAGGAGAATCTTTGAACTCCACCAAGCCAAACCTATGCTATTTAACCAGAGTGACACCAAGAAGTGGGGCTGGAAAGGTGATTCCATAGTTAAGAACACATACTGCTCTTGCAGAGGACTTAAGTTCCATTTCAGGCACTCACATTAGGCAGCTCCCAAGCACCTCTAACTCCACCCGCAAGGGGAAACAATGTCCTCTGCCTTCCATGGGTGTCGAACCAAGGATATTTGCTCCATATATCCAGATTCTTTCAACCAGTGTTTTTTTTTATTTATTTTTTTTTTATTTTTTTTTCCCCAGATTCTAATTCTGTATAACCCAAATAACCTAGGTAGCTATACCGGAAACTCAAATGCTGTTGGTTTTGTGAGGAATATCTAAAGATGTTCTCTGCTTTAGTCTTACAATGTGTGGCTGAAACGGCAAACATAATTAGCAGAGGATGTAGGCCTGAAAAATAACTGTGCTAAATCAAGTATTGTATAGTTGAATATTCTTTTCATAATTTGTTGTTGTTGTTGTTCATATTGAGTACAAAAAAAAACAACTGGGCACTGACTATAACAAACAAGTGGCAAGACCAGGTGTGGTGGTAAACACCTTCAATCCAAACACATAGAAGTTGAGGCATTTGAATATTTGTGAGTTCCAGACCAGCCCAGTCTAGACAGAAAAAGCAAACAAGCAGTTAGAGAGGGACTTGAAAGAGATGTAGCTCAGTTGATAACATGCACAGCCCCCTGGGTTTGGTTCTCAGCATCACATAAAGCAAGTATCTTGGTGCACACCTATAATCCAGCATAGGGACAGATGAGCCAGAAGATTAAATTTATACTTGGTTATATAGTAAAAATCCAAGCTAGCTTGGACTAAATGACACCTTGTCTGAAAACAATAAGCAAGTATGATTAAAAAAATATGTGTGCAAAAATGTCATAATAAGACTGTAGCAGCTATTTCTGGTTGTCAACTTGACTATATCTGGAATGAACTAGAATCCAGAATTGGAAGGCTCACCTGTTATCCTAATCTAGAGGCTGACAGATAAAAGTTTGTGACCTGGATCTTGACACAAGATCTTGAAGCTAGGGCTTTGAATTCCGGGAGATTAAGACAGGGAGATCTCTGAGTTCAAGGTCATCTGGGATTAAAGGAGTGGTGGCACACACCTTTAATCTGGACTACACCCGCTGCTGGAGACCTATATAAGGGCATTGGAAGAAGGAAGATTCACTCTCTTCTTCGCCTGCTTGCCTTGGGGGACTGAGCAACTGCTATATCCTTGTATTTCCATTCACAGCTGCTGCTGACCATTGTTGCGGAGTTGGACTACAGACTGTAAATCATCCACAAATTCCCTTACTATATAGAAACTGCCCATATGTTCTGTGGCTCTAGAGAACCCTGACTAAGATGAAGTCTAGTATAAATTAATAGAAAACAAAAGGGAAAAAAGACCCAGAAGACCCAAACAATCTGTGTTTATATGCATATGTGCTAATGCACCCTTGTTAACATGTGATGGTTGGAGGACTACCTCTCTGTCCACCTCCTGGGAGGCAGGGTTACTCCACTTTTGCCATTAGATACACCAGACTAGCTGGCCTCAGAGCTTCTGGGGATTCTTCTGTGCACCCCTTAATGCTTTTGGATCACTGGTATTTTAGATGGCTGCTACTGTGCCTAGCTTCCCGCAGGTTCTGGTTGTTTGCACTTATGTCCTTGGGCTTACATGCAAGCTCTCTCTCTACCCACGGAACCGTCTTCTCATCCCCAAATACACAAGTATTACAAATGCTGATGTGCTATGGTTAGTGAATTGTCAAAAAATAAATAAAACAGTCGCGATATCTTTCTGCACTTCAGAACTAGGAGCATAAAAGAAGTGTGAGGACATCTGGGATTTGACTGCTTCCTTTTGACTTTGAAAGCATTGAATGAAAATGCTATGTAGGGCCAGGCTTGGAGGAGCCCTCAAGAAGCAAAGGCAGGTAGATCAGGTGGATCTCTGTGTTCAAGTCCAGCCTGGTCTATAGAGTTAGTTTTCCATATTAGCCAGAGTTAAACAGAAAAAAAAAACTGTCTGAGAGAGAGAGAGAGAGAGAGACAGAGAGAGAGAGAGAGACAGAGACAGACAGACAGAGACAGACAGACAGGCAGAGACAGACAGACAGGCAGACAGAGAACACAGAAAGAAGTGATGTATAGATTCTTTTTTAAGATTTATTTAATTTATAGGAGTACACTGTAGCTGTCAAACACTCCAGAAGAGGGCATCAGATCCCATTACAGAAGGTTGTGAGCTACAATGTGGTTGTTGGGAATTGAACTCAGAACCTCTGGAAGAGCAGTCAGTGCTTTTAACTTCTGAGACATCTCCCCAGCCCAGTGTAGATTCTTTACCAAGATTCCACAAAAGTTTGCTTCAAGGAGAAAAGTTCTGAAAGAGAAAGAATTCTATACTCAAAAGCAACTGTATGACTGAGTGGTTATGTTTACATGAACACAAGGTTATTTCTAAGCTTTGTGACAGAGTGCTAAAATCTGTGCTGAACTGAAGAGAATAATCAGAAGGAGGTAGAGCACTGGGCATCAGGCTTCTCAAGAAGACTCTTCTCAGTGGGAGAGGAAGCACCTAGCCTCACAGAGACTAGAAGTGCCAGGATGGGGGGATATCTAGGGGGTACCTACTGTCTCAGAGAAGAAAGGGTAGAGTTGGAGGAAGGGTTGTGGTAGGGGGAACTGGGAAGGGACAGTGAGCAGGATGTAAAGTGAGTGAATAAAAATTTAAGCCGGGCAGTGGTGGCACACGCCTGTAATCCCAGCACTCTGGGAGGCAGAGGCAGGCAGATTTCTGAGTTCAAGGCCACCCTGGTCTACAGAGTGAGCTATAGGACAGCCAGGGCTATACAGAGAAACACTGTCTCAAGAAAACCAAATCCAAAAAAACCAAAAAAAAAAAAACAAAAAAAAACCAAAAACCCAAAAAATTTAATTTAAATTAAAAATAAAGAGACTTCAGTAGACCCTTCGAGGTTGACAGTAATGTAGTAGAGAAGAAAGGGAAAGCAGAGAGATTGAACAGTAGATGTAGAGGGAAGAAGTCTTCAGAGGAAAAGGAGAAAGTCAATCCAGTGTGATGCTGTAGACATTAACAGGGAGGGTAGGGTCCGAAGGAAAGCTCAGAATCCAAAGGCTTTTTCAAAGCTGGGGCATGGGGAGAAAACCTGCAGTCTCAGCAGGAGGGAAGTTTAGGAGGGAAGATTCCTATTTCCAGACCAGCAAGGGCTACACACCTTGTCTCAAAAGAGACAGAAATCAAAGTGCAAACCTTGGTGCAGAAGGTTGGTGTAAGTGGTGGGAATCCTGAAATATCAGGCAAGTGGTACACACTTAATGCAGGTACAAGCAATTATAGCTTACCAAATTTGGGGATCAGGCATGATCAACTGGTTGTAGATGCTAGTGGTGGGCCATTTTTAATTGGAAAGAAAATCTGAATGCACGGTGTCTAAGGCATACAGTAATGAATATGTTCTATATCTACCCTACTGACTCTTGGGGAAGTAAGTTCATTCAGTAAGTTGTTAAGATTTCAGCAGAAAGTGATTGGGAATATTGACTGTTTAAAAAGGTCTGGGGTTTGAGACTTGGTTCATCTCTTTCTAACTATGCGACTTTGAAATGACTTCTCTAAATTCAGTTGCTCTGTTAAGTATGAATCACACACACCAAAAAAGAAATAATTTTTAATATCAACAGTAATATTTCCAAGGTTATATTTTCTGAGAAGTAACTTCCATTTTACATATGAAGCAAGTAGATTACCCCATGGTAAATATGTCCTCTGAAATTATGAGTGGCTAAAATAGAAACTTAGAAGGACGTGCTGATACTTCACATAAGTTGTTATTACCTACGCTTCAGGCACTGTGATACAGGTTGGGTGGATGCCAATGAGATGTGATAGTGATCAATGAGATATGGATATTTTCATCTAAGAGATTTGATAAGAGTATTAAATGCTATTCTTGGAGTAACTATATTTTCTATGAATAAGGAAATGTTAATTGGGCATGGTGGTGCATGCTGGTAATTAAAGCACCACAGAGACAGAGATTGGAAGATGGCAAATTCATAGCTAGCCTGAGTTTTATATATATATATATATATCAAGATCTTAGGGAGAGACTACTGAAACTTCTAGAATTTATCAAACGTGAGACCCTAAAGGGACATGATGGAAGAAAATCTCAAATTTTGTGAGAGAGAATCCAGGAAGTTTAATGACTGTCTCACCTAAAGGGAACAAACTTTGTGTGCAACCAGTGTCTCGGATGTATTTGCTTGGAGACTACGAAAAAAAAATGGAGAAGTTGGATGTGAAGCCTGGTATATCAGAAACGAGAGTTAGTGAGGGAAAGGAATGAGGCCAGGGATGTGACTGAAGAAAGCACCTGCCTAACATGCCTCAGGCCCTGGATTTGAGTCATAGTACTGAGAAAAGGGAGGGGAGGAGATTGCAGTGTGGTCGAATTGAGTGACTCTTGCAGACCTTTGCCTCCTTTGGTCAGGTCCCAGCTAGACTCTGACCTTCCAACCCTGGACTAAAAACCCAAGATGTCCTGTATTTCTCCAGCTCCAGATAGCACCTTCTCTTTCTGAGGCCTAGGCCTGGAACAGGTCTCCAGTCTTTAAGACAAAGGTCTTACCACATCCATGGAAATATTGGTTGACACCTACCATGCAGTGCAAATGACTGATAGCTCTAGGATGATTTGCTGTTTCCCTGTACTGAACAATAGACTCTAGTTCTAGAGAACAGAGACTTTGGGATCCTAATCTTGTGTATTTGTGGCACTGAACACATGGCCTAGTATATATTAAGCCTTCAGTGAAGGCTTGGTGAGCTTAGATGAGTCATGAGTGAATGTGTTAGACACTCAGATTGGAATCTGCCAAAGTCATTAGAAAATATGGCACTGGAGTTTGAGTAATCACAGGAAGAGATGGTGAGCTTTAGCCCACAGAGTGGCACACACCCATCCAACCTAGAGACTGGCACTGTTGACTTACTTACCTAACTTGAGGAGGAGGCAGGGTGGCAGTTTCTGTTGGTACAGGTAGGAATGTGAAGTGTGGGTGTTCCAAAGCACTGCGTGCTTTGAATGGAAGAAGGTGACAAGCAATATCCCCTTTTTTGTTGCTTGCTCTAGAATTGCTTGTCCACAATGCTGGCTACATCTTTGTGGTTTCCTCCTCATTTCTAGCAAAATAATACATTCTTCCATGTTTTCTTCCCCTCTTTATTGCTTTCTCTATAGGGAGTTTTAAGTCATACACTGGACAATCTTTAATCAACATTTTCCCAATTCCATTTGTACAAAGTTTACTAGTGGCTGTCAATGAAGTCTATGGTAAATATCCTGTGAGTTACTAGGGTTGTTGATCAGTTTCTTTGTTTTCTGCTGTGCTGGAAATGAAACTCAGGGAACTTGGTAGACAGGGTCTCTAATGCTGAGCTACAAACCCAGCTCTGTCCCGGTTTTATCCTTTATTTGGCCAGTCCAGTTCCAAGAGGGAAAAAAAAAACAATATAGAATTCCTAATCCAAACTGATTACCCACAAAGGAGTTCCCGAAAGTGCCACCCTTTCCTCCTGACTGTACCATGGCACAGAATGACACACACTAGTAAGTCCACTGTTGAGTACTTGAGGAAAAGGGATCAGGACCCTCCTCCCGCCCCCCCCCCATTCCCAACCTCGAACAGCCTTCAAATTTTGAGTAATAGTTTCAGGTAGTTTTAGGTAAACCAGTCTCAGCAAGGATTTGTGTCCAAGGTTTCTGTATAGTTACATGAGGCAGTGGAGTGGTTTCATAATTGCTGTATTGTTAGTCAAACGCTGTAATTAGGGATGACTTCATAAGCATAAGATTCTTCTATGGGTGACGCCCTGAATCCGTACCCTGTTGTACACCATATCCTTTTATGAAAAACAAACAAACAAACAAACAAGGTTTTGTTTGCTTTTGTTTTATACCCCGAGTTGAAAATCTGTTTTTCTATGTCTCAAATGTTTAGGAAAGAGTGCTCGCCTGACTCCTGCTGCTATCTCTGTACCAAACAATTGGTCAGATGGAAGAGAACAAAGGCAGAGTGAAAGGCTTTGCAAACTGGAGACCCTGGGAGCATTCTTCCTTGGCTAGCATTTCATTTGCCAAAATGAAATGGAGGGAAACATAGTTCTGTTCACTGAGTCTTAGTACTCTCATATCATATGAACAAAGTTCACTTTTGTAAGACAGGATGCGAGGGGAGGGGTGAAAAGGAGACATTTCAAAGAACCTTTTCCTTGTCTATAATACATTATTAAACAGGCTTTAAACTTGAATCTTAATCTTTACCTTTTATTCAGCATTAGTGCTCATAAGAAAATGTTCGGGTGGAGAGGAATGTGAGATTATTAGCAAGCTGTTGATGCTTTGAAGTATTTGGACTAAAATTACTTTTAATTTTTAAAATGTATCACTTGCCTACACCTCAGGTTCTGTCTAGAGGTTGGCCTTGGGAAAGAGCCAAATTGAGTCATACATAAACTGTGACTGACAGGTTTTTTTATCCTCATCCTTCTTAAACTACACTGACTGAAGGCTTGTAATTTGTATATATGAGGGAGACTTGTTATACTCTGTAGCCAATAATTATAGGGGAGATGAGACAGCTCTTCATGTATCCCCTTTAAAAGACTCTTAGGAGAGCTGATGCCTGATATTTATAGCCTCTCACAATTACTTATGGAGTTATTTATTCCCTGTTTTCTTTCACTGAGGATTTGAAGTTGCTGTATAATGCTTTGTAGCTTATAATTTGCTTTCACATACGTCATCTTTAATCTTTATGAGGATCCCTGGAAACAGGTATTATTAGTGCTGTTTGCAGATGAGAAGCTGAGCCTCAGAGAGATGAAATAAACTCACTCGTGGATTTACAGTTAGGAAGTAGCAGGACCAGGGTACTGATTGATGGCCTCTCATTGCATGCCCAAGAAGAATACACTATGTCCTTGGGACATCAAGAAATCACTCGGCATGACAAGCATTCAGGAAGTATCCAGAGGCAGCAATGATAAGAAATTTTCTGTTTCACATAAAAGCCAATCTAGGATATTTTAGTTTCTTCGGGAGAACTTGTATGAAAATAAAAAAAAATAAAGAAAGAACAGAAATTAAAATAATTTCAGTGAGATCTAAGCATGTCCTAATTCTATAGGAAGACCACATAGTTCTATTCCTGGCATCCATGGGGGTGGGGTGGAGAAGAGGGAGCAGGTCACAACTGCCTGTACCTACAGATACAGTGGACTGATGTCGTCGTCTGGCCTCTACAGGCACTGTAGCCAAGATGTGCATACCCAAACACACACAAATTCAAAAAGAACAATAAAACATTTTTTGAAGTGTGGTGTGAGGATAAAAGGGGAGCTGAAAGGCCTGTTGAAGAGGGACGAAGTGGAACGGAAAAACGGAAAGATGTATGTTCCTGTCAGCTGGAATAAGGATGGTTCCAAGCAAGCAAGGTCAACAAGGATCATAAGTTGTTTAGGTGCAGGCTTAACTCTTTACATTTTCTAACTGATTTAAAAACAAACAGACAGACAGACAAACAAACAGAAATGATCTGTAGTATGTGAGTGAAATAAGTTGTATGGTTTTATTATCGCTTGGAAATTTTTTGACTGACCTATTTTAAATAATTATGGATTCAAACTACCCAAACGAGGAAGGGCCTTTAGAGATAGAGGTCAAACCACATGGTTTAGATTCGATTTTCTCACTTCCAAGTCTTTTTGTGCCACTGTTCAATATATATATATATATGTGTGTGTGTGTGTGTGTAATTCATTGAATGGCTAATAATTTTTCATTAAAAACATGATTGGGCATGATGGCATGAGCCTTTCATTGCAGCTTGATGAATCATAGAGGTACGAGGATTGCCATTGGTTTGAGGTCAGCTAGATCTACATAGAGAGTGCCCGTCCATCCAGGATTACAGAATGAGTCCCCAATTTAAAACAAACCAAAATGATCACTTAAAATGTTTGTCAATAAAATTAGAATTAATCCAATTTAGTATATTTGTGATTGGCACTGTTAAATATCATTAGTACAATATGTAAAACGAACTAAGAATTATTACTACAGCTTAATGTTGTAGAATGTTTGGCCATATTATGAATCCAGAAACTGTTATTTACTGAAATAACCTGGTTCGAGTTGTGGTGCCGCTCAGCCCTAGCAAACACCTTTAGTCCCAGAACTTGGGAGGCCCGTGCCTTTAATCCAAAACAATGAAGGTAAAGATAGTGCATAGAAAGAAGCCCCCATGTTTGTAAACGATGTCTAATGAGTGGCAGACAAAGTGACTAATAAGATTTGACAGAATAGGATTTGCCCCAACTCTCCAATAAAACTTATAGCTACAGCTACATCTTAATTTTTAAAAAATCTTTTTATGATTTTTTAAAGGTTTTATTTCTTTCTTTTATATGTGATTAATATGCTGTCTTCAGACACCCCAGAAGAGGGCATCAGATCCCATTACAGATGATTGTGAGCCACCATGTGGTTGCTGGGATTTGAACTCAGGACCTCTGGAAGAGCAGTCAGTGCTCTTAACCTCTGAGCCATCTCACCAGCCCCAGTTTATGATTTTTAAACAAAATAGCTACTTTATTTTGAGTCAAGATTATTTGTTTCTTTGCCAGTTTGTTTGTTTGCTTGTTTGTTTATTTAAGTTATGTGTCACCAAATAGCCTTATCAGCCTGGAACTTACATGAAACAAAATGGCCTTGAACTCATGGAAATCAGCCTGCCTCTGCCTCCCAAGTGTGTGCTAACATATACTTGTGGAATCTGTATAAAAACCAAATATATTTGTTTTGACTGGTTTCTCTTTATCCCCCTTTTATAAATAGTGCTTGACAGATATCAATATGATTGATGTTTGAAATCAATAACATTTTACAGGAATTACTAGCCAAAGTGATTTGGACTTTCACTATGGCACACACACACACACACACACACACATGATTCTGTCATATAATACTTTTGCATTATACCTTGGTGTGTTCCTATCTTCTTTTAGTGTAGCTTAAGATTTTAATTTTTTTTTGCGTTTTTTTATTGGATACATTTTTATTTACATGTTAAATGTTATACTTTTTCCCAGTTTCCCCCTTCCTGGGTAGCCCCTATCCCATCCCCATCCCCGTGTTTCTATAGAGGTGTTCCTCCAACCACCCCACTCCCACCTACATGTCCTCAATTCCCTCACTCTGGGGCATCTATGGAGTCTTCACAGGACCAAGGACCTCTCTTCCCCTTGATGCCTGAAAAGGCCATCCTCTACATCCAGCTACATATGCAGCTGGAGCCATGTGTACCCCTTGGTTGGTGGCTTAGTCCCTGGGAGCTCTGGGGGGAGGGGTCTGATTGGTTGATGTTGTTGTTCCTTCTATGAGGTTGCAAAACCCTTTAGCTTCTTCAGTCCTTTCTGTAACTCCTCTATTGGGGACCCCACACTTAGTCCATTGGTTGACTGTGAGCATCTGACTCTGTATTTGTCATGTTCTGGCAGGGAGTTTCGGGAGACAGCCATATCAGGCTCCTTTCAGCAAGCACTTCTTGGCATCCACAATAGTGTCTGGGTTTGGTGACTGTATATGGGATAAATCTCCAGGTGGGGCAGTGTCTGGATGGCCTTCAGTCTCTGTTTCACACTTTGTCTCTGTATCTCCTCCCGTGGGTAATTTGTTCTCCCTTCTAAGGACAGAAGCACCCACACTTTGGTCTTCATTCTTCTTGGGCTTCCTTTGGTCTGTGAATTGTCTTGGGTATCCAGAGGTTTTGGACTAATATCCATTTATCAGTGAGTACATACTATGTGTGTTCTTTTGTGATTGGGTTACCTCACTCAGGATGAAATTTTTAGTTCTACACATTTGCCTAAGGATTTCATGAATTCATCATTCTTAATAGCTGAGTAGTATTTCATTGTGTAAATATACCACATTTTCTGTATCCATTCCTCCTTTGAGGGACATCTGGGTTCTTTCCAGCTTCTGGCTATTATAACTAAGGCTGCTATGAACATAGTGGAGCATGTGTCTTTATTGCATGTTAGGTCCTCCACATAAAACCATATAGAGGAGAAAGTAGTTTAAAATTTTATCATTGGGAAGTTGCTACCAAGTGAGACCTCCTGAGTTCAACTACTGGGATCCACATATTGAACAGAGACTCTATGCCAGTGGTTGTCCTCTGACTTCTAAATGCAGGCTGTGACTAAACAGACACACACACACACAAACACAAACACACACACACACACACAATGGATAACTGTAAATTCTTTTAAAAATTTTAACTTTATTCTTTTTTTTTAAAATTTTTTTTTATTCGATATAATTTATTTACATTTCAAATGATTTCCCCTTTTCTAGCCCCCCCACTCCCCGAAAGACCCGTAAGCCCCCTTCTCTTCCCGTCCTCCCACCCACCCCTTCCCACTTCCCCGTTCTGGTTTTGCCAAATACCGCTTCACTGAGTCTTTCCAGAACCAGGGGCCACTCCTCCTTTCTTCTTGTACCTCATTTGATGTGTGGATTATGTTTTGGGTATTCCAGTTTTCTAGGTTAATAACCACTTATTAGTGAGTGCATACCATGATTCACCTTTTGAGTCTGGGTTACCTCACTTAGTATGATGTTCTCTAGCTCCATCCATTTGCCTAAGAATTTCATGAATTCATTGTTTCTAATGGCTGAATAGTACTCCATTGTGTAGATATACCACATTTTTTGCATCCACTCTTCTGTTGAGGGATACCTGGGTTCTTTCCAGCATCTGGCAATTATAAATAGGGCTGCTATGAACATAGTAGAGCCTGTATCCTTATTACATGGTGGGGAATCCTCTGGGTATATGCCCAGGAGTGGTATAGCAGGATCTTCTGGAAGTGAGGTGCCCAGTTTTCGGAGGAACCACCAGACTGATTTCCAGAGTGGTTGTACCATTTAACTTTATTCTTAAAAGGATAGATTCATTTTATTTTCTATATAGCTTTTGATGAATGAGGACTTGTCATTGGTTGGTTTTCTTTAATTTGGGTGTACATACATGGTTACGTATTCAGAGTGTTTTAGTACTTTGCAAGCTTACTGGGTTTGTGATTTAGCAAGTGCTAATGTTACATATTCTTCATGAACTTTTTTGAACAGTGAACCTTTTGCTTCCCTTTAAGATCTTTACATGGATGAGATGGCGACCACCCAGATTTCCAAAGATGAGCTTGATGAACTCAAAGAGGCCTTTGCAAAAGTTGGTGAGTGTATTTTATTCCACAACCAGATGAAAGGCATATTTATTTGATCTTAAGGTGATATTGCTAGAATTTACCATAAACCAGCCTTTGAGCAATATAGTGAGACTATCTCCAAAAATCAAACCAGAACTAGACAGCTAAAATTTTAGAAATTATAGTGAAAACTGTATTAATTCCGGCAAATATTACTCAATAGTTAATGGCTCTTATCTGAATTTAATCCTGGGAACTCACTTGGTGGAAGGAGAGAACTAATTTCTGCAAGTTGTCCTCTGGCACACACACACACACACACACACACGAAGACATAAAAGTTATACATTTTATTACTCTTTCTATATGAATACAGTATTTATATTATTTGCGGTCTCCCCCTTTTTCCCTCCAACTCCTTCCATGTCCCTGACATTCCCTCTCAAATTCACAAAATCATCTCCTTCAGTATATATGCATGTATGTATATACATACATATATGTATATAAAAACTTTTAAATTTTAAAAATACTTTAATAGTATCTAGTATTTATTATGGTCAATCATTTTTTAGCCCAGAGTCCTAGTCATTAAATCTGGGCTGCTGTGGCACTTGAAAATTTGATGACACATGTTGTGTTATTAGAATATTGTGTTATTTTCATATCATGTTTTTTCAGAGGGGAGTGTTTGGAGTGAAAGCTGAAGCATTAGTCAGATTTCACTGTTCCTGTGCTTTTTATTTATTGAGAAAACAGTCTCAATCTGTATCCAGGCAAGCCTTGAACTCACTGTGTATACAGTTCATGCTGCCAACAAGCATCATACAAAGAGGGAAAGGCCTATTGGAATGGCGTTGTTTTTCCCTGGATCAGAGTATTGAACCCAAACTTAGGCATGGCAGGCAAGTCTTCTACAGCTGAGCTGCATCCTCAGCCATTATTATTTTGAGACAGTCTCACTGAGCTTTCTGGCTGATACAAACTTGTGATCCTCTAACCTCACCCAGAAATCGGAATTATAGACACAAGCAATATATATGGCTGATTTTCTTTCGTGTGTATTTGTTGTATACATGCATACAGTACTAGACCAACTATCTACCAATAAACAACATTACCATCTTTTTCTTTCACTTTTTATTGTGAGACAAAGTCTCATACACTGCCCACACTAACCTTGAGCTGAGTTCATAGCCCAACCAGGTCTTGAATTTGTTATCTATCCCTCTTCCTTGGCTTCCCCAGTAGCTGGGGTTGCAAGCCTGTACCACCAGGCCCAGTTTTGTTTTGTTTTGAACCTTTTAACATCATATCACATGCCTTCCAATTGAGTAGCTATGGAAGCAATACTTAGTGTTTTCATTCTATCAAATATCAAGTCCATAAAGGCTAAAGCGAAATGGAGTAAGAACTAACTACTGATATGAATCCTCACAAGGCACAGCTTGTACTTAAGCTTTGGCTCTCAACCTGTGGTTATAAAACCTCTGTCTCCCAAAATATCTACATTACAATTCATAACAGTAGCAAAGTTACAGTTATGAAACAGCACCAAAAATAATTTCAGAGTTGGGGGTCACCAAATATGAGGAATGCCATTAAAAGCTTTTCTGCATTAGAAAGGTTGAAAGGTTGAAACCACAGGGTGGTGGTGGCGCACGCCTGTAATCCCAGCACTCTGGGAAGCAGAGGCAGGTGGATTTCTGAGTTTGAGGCCAGCCTGATCTACAGAGTGAGCTCCAGGACAGCCAGGGCTACACAGAGAAACCCTGTCAAAAAAAAAAAAAGAAAGAAAGAAAGAAAGAAAGAAAGAAAGAAAGAAAGAAAGAAAGAAAGAAAGAAAGAGAAGAGAAGAGAAGAGAAGAGAAGAGAAGAGAAGAGAAGAGAAGAGAAGAGAAGAGAAGAGAAGAGAAGAGAAGAGAAGAGAAGAGAAGAGAAGAGAAGAGAAGAGAAGAGAAGAGACGAGACGAGACGAGACGAGACGAGACGAGACGAGACGAGACGAGACGAGACGAGAAAAGAAAAGAAAAGAAAAGAAAAGAAAAGAAGGTTGAAACCCCCTGGCTTAAGGTAAACCTAAACCAGAGGGAGTGAAGTTAGAGCATAATGGTTTGTTATTTAAATCAGAATTACTCTGAAACTGATTCTAAAATCCTATTATTAATAAAACATTTAAAAGGAAAGCTATCTCTGTTCCCTTTTCATTCATTCATTCATTCATTCATTCATTTTTGAGACAGTCTCTTTTAGAGCAGGTTGGCCTCCAGATTCATTCCAAATAGCTCATAATGACTTCAAACTCTCAGTCCCCTTTCTCCACCTCCATAGTGCTGAGATTAAAGACATTACCACCTGTCTTAGTGTTTTCATTGCTGTGGAGAGACACCTCGAACTCAGCAACTCTTATAAAAACAAACCTTGAATTGTCAGGGCTCATAGTTCACAGGTTTGGTCCATTATTGTCATGGCAGGATGGATGGCATGCAGACAGACATAGTGCTGGAGATGTAGTTGAGAAATCTACATCTTGATCTACAGGCACCAGAAGGAGACTGTGTACCATGCTGAGCATAGCTTGAGCATACAAGACCTCGAAGCCTGCCTTCCAGCAAGGCCACACCTACTCCAATAGACCACACCCCTTAATAGTGCCACTCCTTATAGGCCAAGTATTCAAGCACATGAGTCTAGGGGAGCCAAACCTATTCAAACCACCAGGCCGTTGTGCATGCTAAACAAACTCTCCGCCAACTGAGCTACATCCCTATGTATGATCTTAATGTCTATAACAGCATTTACAGTAATAGAAACAGCATACCCTGAAGAGAATAATGACCCCCTAGCTACAGTGGCTATTCATATCCTATCATAAGGCTAGACAGAAAAGGTTAAATTGTTCTGAATCATCATTTTATCTGTGTATATTTTACAAAGCCGTATATTAACTTGCTGCACATATGATGCACTGGGAGAATGGAAGTCCATAGGTATATATTCAACTGATGAAAAATAGGAAATAAGTCCTTGGTCATAAGAAGTGGTGTTATTTTTTATTAATAATTTCTATTTCATCAATATCCCTTTAGACCTGTTCTTACTATAATTGTTTTAGAAACGTCTTTTGTTTACATTCATCTTTCAGTGTTAGGAAGGGCGTGGTTTGTTTCTTTATGTGTTTGAGTAGGGCCCATGGCATACTAATGCTACATTGCTTCATCACTATGCCTAGCCTCCTGAAGGAAGGCCTTGACCTCTTGGATTGCCTCTTAGAAATATTTATGGTCACTGTTTCTTTTAAATTAACATTAAATGAGATGTGACTTACTTTGATGGGACTTGGAGTACTTTTTATGAGTTTGCAACATAATTGCTTTGATAAGATATAATGATAGAGAATTGATTAATCATTGCCATGGTGAGGACAGGGTTAAAATATACATAGTAAAGAGGGATCAATTAGAACAGTGGTTCTTAACCTTCCTAATGCTGTGACCATTTATACAGTTCCTCATGTCCACTCCAACCATAAAATTATTTCACTGCTACTTCATTAATTTAATTTTGCTACTGTTATGAGTCATAATGTAAATATATGATATGCATGATACCTGATATGCGCCCCCAGTGAAAGGGTTGTTGGACATCCCCCCAGGGGTCACAACCCACAGGTTGAGAACCTTTGGATTAGAGTTTTTACTGAAAAAATTCAGAACAGCAACACAAACAAAAGCCCATCGCTGTATGAATCTTTGCATTGCATAGGCAAGAAGTGGGACTGTAAGAAACCCATACCAGGCACAGGTTTCCCTAAACAACCCCTTACAACCTGTCAATCAAAATTCAGGAGGCCAGTATTTCTGCCTGTTCTGATTAATACTCTTTTTATTGTTTCCCCTCTAAATGCCTAGTGCAGTGTTGCCACTTGTTAGGTTCTTGATAAATATTTAATTACTTGCATATCAAGGAAATACAGTCTTTTGATGAACTCGGCTTTTACCAGTATCAATTTCACACTCAAAGGGTCTTTGCTGTGAAGAATCAATTATTAAAGAGTATTTTTGCCCATTACACTGAAACACATAAAAGCAGGCGTGGGGTGTCTGTGTGGGAGAGTGTGTCTGTGTGGGTGGGGTACTATGTGTGGGAAGTGCTTGTGCAGAGTCTATCTTTCAGAATCTCTTTGAAAAGCTCACCCGATTCTTTGGATATTCCTACAAACCTCTTTGGAGTTTTTCCATGGTGTTGGATACAGAACCCTCAGGCGGCCCTCAAAGGTGTTGTGGAACTAATTTGTTAATTTAAGGATCCCTTATTCATGAAACAAAGATCTAGAATTAATTTTCTGATGATGATGATGATGGTTTCATACTTTGTATGGTAAGGGAGGGCAGAGACGACTACTTTGTCTCACTTCATTTGTGACAAAATATGGAAATCGTTTTCCTCATCTATTAGCAATAATAGCCTTGATTATCTGCTTAGAAATTCAGCAAAATCACAGTGGGCAGAGAAAATCTCTGTAATCACGACTAATCACAGGTTTTGTTCAATCAATTAATAGTGCTTTGAAACTCTCTTTACCAGCAATAAATTGAGTATTAGGATTTAAAGTTCTTTCACTAGCTTCTTGCACCTGTTCTAATCATATGCAATTATTTTAATTATACCAACAACTGTCTCAGGATTTCCCTCTGGGTGAGTGGAATCCATAGTGCTACCCTTCCCCCAACACAAAACGTTTCTGTTTTAATGTAAATGCCGATATCCTGCATGGATTTTTTTTTTTTTTGTAAAGAGAATAAAGCTAGGTGTATTAGAGCCTGCCAGGAATCCTTGCAGTCTATAATCTTTGCACTAGGGTGGCTACAGGAAGATCTCAACAATGCAGGGCTAGCCAAGGCTAGATAGGGAAAGCCTGACTATATTTTTCAAGCCAGAAGTGATGGCACACACCTCTAGTCCCACTATTAGGCACATATCCGAGAGTTCAAGGCCGGCATGGTCTAGACTCTGTTTCAAAAAAACATAACCTAGATTGATAGATGATAGGTAGGTAGGTAGATGGATGGATGGATGGATGGATGGATGGATGGATGGATGGATAGATAGATAGATAGATAGATAGATAGACAGATAGAGTTTTCCCCCTTTGGGTGGTGGCCTAGCACTGGGAAGGCAGGTGAACCTCTGCTTGAGGCTAGCCTGGTCTACCTAAGGCGTCTCAGGACACACAGGGGTACACACAGAGAAACCCTGCCTCAAAAAAAGTGTGTGTGTGTAATTTTGTTTTCATTTTATTTATTCATTTACAAAGTGAATGTTTACCAGATACAAGATGTCTTTTACATTCTAAGACTTTAATTTTGTATTGTTACTTCCACCAAATAATGAATTTTGGGTGAATTAAAATACTCTCAGTTTGACTTTTGTCCTGCAACTACTTTCTTAAAAACAGAACTTTGGAGAGCTGGAAAGGTGACTCAGGGTTTATGGCTATTCTTGCAAGGGATCTGGGTTCAATTCTCAGAACCCACATAGGAGGCTCACAACCTTCTAGAACTCCCAAGGCCAGATCAAACACCCTCTTCTGAACTCTGTGGAGAGCTGCAATCACATGTGTACATGCCCCCCAACAGACACACACATAATTACAACAAAGATATAATCTATAAAAAATAGTAATAAATTACGACTTTTTTCTCCCCCAAAGCATGATCTAGTAAACTTTTGTAAACATGAAAGTCAGTATTTTTGAAACACAAGAATACTGGGGTTGCTTAAGTAGCCAGGAATAGTATGGGTGCATTCCTTTGAGGTTCCCACCAAATGAAGCCAAGGCATTTTGGTTGTGGTGATTTTAGCTGTGCCATATTTCTCTCAGTCCAGAAAATGGAACTGTTTCCAATTACTTGATATTCTCTGGTATATAGAAACCACATCACAATGCCACAAAAAAATGGCAGTTTAGTCCAGTCTACTTTCAGTGTTAAATAAAACTACAACACTGCACATTTGTTTAATTATATCTTAAAATAGAAAACTATAAGAGCTACGAGGCTAGTGGAAGTGTTTGGTTAGTATATAGATGGAACTGGGCATTCCTACAAACACACACATACATACACACACGGGTGGGCACATATGTGTGTGTATGCGTGTGTGTATTTCTAGACCCAAACCAACACAAATGAATGAACATGCAGATTAATGAATAAAGCTGGGCATGTTCATGTTGATATCTGCCAGAAATTGAAAAATTTAGACGTAGAGACAAGAAGAAGAGGAATTCAAGGCTAACCTTAGCTACTTAACAAGTACAAGACTTTCGGCTCTGTCTCATAACACTAAATAAGTAAATAAATACTGTATCTCAACTGAAAAATAAATTAACTAGTGCTCTTTCACAGTGGTGTGTGGTTCATTTTCTACACAATATTAGAAATGGATCTTTGGGGATAGCCGGAAGGCCATGTACTGACACTGGAAATTTGTATGAGGACCTGGGTGAGAAGTGAGGATCGCACACATCTGGGTATTTGTGGATGTCAGTATGTTTAGAAAGAAGAGAGTAGCAGCAGGGAGGAAACTATAGGCGAAGTGCTGGAAACACACAGGAAAAGATTATAACCTTTCTGAATACCCAGTCCTGGCCCTCTAGACTGGTCCAGTGTTCAAATCTAGGTGAACTCCACTCCTGAATCTGCAATATAGAGGAGTATTTATTAAGCTCTAGACTACACTTTACTGGGACTCATTAAATATCCACTTTTGTTTGTTGAACTAAGCTACCTCAAGAAGTAGAAGCTGAGCCACAGGGTTAGATACACATTTGAAGATTTTTTAGTAGCAGCCTTTCCTTGGCTTTTCCCCCCAAAGACAGGGCTTCTCTGGGTAGCTGTGACCATCCTGGAACTTGCTCTGTAGATCAGACTGGCCAGAACTCAGAGATTGGCCTGCCACTGCATGCTGAGTGCTGGGTTTAAAGGTGCCCAGAAACACTATCCAGCTAAGTTTTCACACTTTAATACCTAATGAATTCTTGGCTTTCCTACTTAGATCTTAGGGTGTAATATGTAAAATCTATGTTCCCATAAAAAAACTTTTGGCCAGTTGTGTTACAAAAAATATTTTTGGATTTATTAATTTTGTGTGTTTTTCCTGCATGTGTGTCTGTGTGCCACATATGTGTCTGGTACCTTCAGAGGTCAGAAAGGGATGTTAAATTCCTTGGAACAAAAGTTCTAAACGGTTGCAAGCTACTAGATGGGTGCTGGGAAGTAAGACTGAATTCTTTCTCTGCAAGAGCAACAAGTACTCTTAAATACTGAACCATCTCTCCAGGCCCTGGTCAAGTCTTTAAATCAGTGATTTTGTGAATTTTTATAGGCATTCATGTGTTTGTATAAATCCATTATTACACACTTAACTTTATCAAAATTTTATTGAAAAAGTTTTTAGAATAAATTGGTTAAGTGAAACTGAACTTTGCAAATCCCATCCTTTTCAAATTATTGTATGCCTCCACTGGATTTCTTTTAATTGTAGGGAACACAGTCCACAATGGGTTAATGTAGACCCCATATATGTATTACATATGAGGGCACAGAGTTGCAACCTCTTTTCTAGAAAAACACCATATTTAGACAGATTCACGAAGAGTTAAAGCAACACACACACACACACACTCCCTGAGGGTCAAAGGAAATCCACATTTTTCTTATTGTCAGATTTATAACCCAAAGTAGCACCTTAAAAGAGGCTTTTGAAGGGATGGGTTACACTGCATACCACCTAAGCAAGGCAGTGTAAAACAGCAGCCAAAATCAAAACCACTTGAATTCTGGCTCAGCCTTCTCCAGACAAGGACTTAAAATAGCTTAAATAACAGGATGCAAGGGGAGGGAAAACATTTCCTTTTAAGGATATGCATTCTTGGTGTGATTCAAACTTCTGCAGGAACATGGCAGGAACATAAGTTTATTTACTTTGAGGTTACTTAGGGGAGGGTGTTGAAGGAGGTAACTGGCATTTAAAATAATACTTGGTAAAAAGAGAATAATAAGATTTCCTTTAAAACAAAACGCAGATGTGACTCTACATGTGTCATCTGAAACACAGAGAGACACAGATGGAGAGTGAATTCCTTGTAACCAACAGTTGGTTTGTTTTTTATGAATTCAGCAGCCAGAGTGAAAGATGATTCTGTCTAGTACACTCTTGAGTGCCTCCTAGTGATTTTTTCAAGTCTATTGTTTTTTCAGTGTTTGTTTTTAAATAAACTTGGTATATTTGTTACATGTTAGATCATTAGTTTTGTGCAAGCACTTGGTTTGGCACCTAGGTAGCCTTCCTTGTTCCCCTGTGGCATGCTAGTGTACCCATAATAATCATGTTTTCAGAACTACAATGCTCGAAGAAGCATCATGACTATTGTGGATAATATAAGCTGTATGTAAATCATTTATAATTTTAATCAGTCAATAGAGAATGTGATGGCATAAGAGACGAGTCTCCCAAATACAAAGACTCTTCCGCCTCATACCAGTGTATAGTTGGGAGCAGTGAATGAGCCAGAAATGGGTTGCAGAATGTTGGCAGCTTTAATGAGAAAATAAAGAGCTACCATCGTGCCTGCTGATTGCGATTTTAGTTTCCAGTTAAAACTGCTTTCGATTTGGGTCTGTATCTTAGATGCTCATATTATTGAAATGTTATGTTCATATCCAATTCAGAATGGCAAAAGTTCACCATCAAACACGGTCTTAGCTTTCAGTGAATAATGTTAATGGTAGGATGGATTCTGCTGAAACTAGCATGTGCTGCCTCACACTTTCCAGCATGTTAGATCGCTGTCACTGATTCTGAAATGGACTATGTTTTATTTCTGCTTTTTTAAACTGGAGATTGGAACTAAAATCAGCATAAAATGCTTTGAAAATAATTACACACTGTTTTGTGCCTTGTAAGGACTTTACCAGCTGGGAGGTTTTGTAAACTTAATTGTTAGCTGCTGCCATTCCTCTGGCTCTCCCTGCCTCCTTAAAGACATTGAAATTGTTCTCTTCCAGTCCTGGCCTAAGAAAGGCTCCTTGTGATTTGCTAATACTAGCACCAAAATACCACAATGTAAATAATCATATCTGTTGAGAAAATATAAGAAGGTATCCAAGTAGAGCTTATAAAAGAAAGGCGATGCAGTGATACACACTTTCTCTCCCTCACCCAACTCCTCCCCCCCCCTTTTTTTATGACTTGGTTTCTCTGTATAACCTCTGGCCAACCTGGAACGAACACTCTGTAGACCAGACGGGCCTCAACCACAGAGATCTAACTGCCTCTGTCTCCTGAGTTTTGGAGCTAAAGGTGTGTACCATTGCCTGACTAGATGATACACATTCTTTTTTTCTTTCTTTCTTTTTTGTTTTTTTGTTTGTTTGTTTGGTTGGTTGGTTTGGTAGTTTTCGAGACAGGGTTTCTCTGTGTAGTGAGACCAGGCTAGCCTTGAACTCAGAGATCCGCCTACCTCTGCTTCCCAAGTGCTGGGATTAAAGGCCTGCACCACCACTGCCTGGCGATGATACACATTCTAAACACTAAAAATGTTTAGGATAAATATCCTCAAGAGTTCAAAAGTTGTACAAAAATTGAAAACTATTGGATAAAGTAAGACCCAAGGGTTCTAACTGATTATTTATTTTCTTCTTTTATTTGGGTCCAGCTTAGTGTCTCTGACAGAGGGCTGTGGTCACTTAGAAAACCAAATTACAGATCAGATGGTTGCTGGGTGGGGACAGGATTAGAACAAAGGGAGTGAGATTAAATGTTATTTGAGAGTTATTTCCGTCATGTTTTGGTTTCCTGACGACCTGACAGTTTGTCTTTTTTGGGTGCTGTTTCTGAATTTTTTGGTCTTCACTGCTTAGTTTTGTTTTGAAAATGCTCATCTAGGAATAGAGCATCTTCCTCCAGCTAATGTCTGAGAATTCGTTTGCACGGTATTTTAGAGCATTTGACTCTAGAGCCTGGGCTCCAGTAATAGAGCTTGTACTTAGCATGCAGAAAGCCCTGGTGCTGGGACTAAAGGTGTGCACCACCTATCCCTGCCTTGGCAGAACTTTTAAGTAAATTCCCTAATCAAAACATTTCCATCACGGTCATCTTGGGTCATTTGCTTATTTGTAGATTATTTCTTCCTTTACATTTTAATATACCTAAGCTGCAGTAGCCTATACATAAGAAAATCATTTATAGAATGAATCATTTTTAATGTCTGCGTTTTATTTCATTATTCTCTTGAATTCTATATTTGTGTTAGATTAACAAGTGTTTACATTAACGCAAAAAAACTGGCCCTCAAGGCTGTGTTACTCCAGGTCAGAAGTGATTTGAGATAAAAATCCATGCAAAATCATAAAACCAGTTTTACAAAAAGAAAAGCATATACATAGAAATCCCACATCCTACATCCTGCAGAGAGGTAGTAGAAACTAGGTTACACCATGACAAAGTTTGTTAGTGTATAAAGTATTGTTTCTAAGACTCCTCTTGTTTCTATGATTTAATAATAGCTCTATAAACTAGAATGTATAGTATCTTATAATCAGGGATGCTGTTTTTAAATAAAGCTTTATAAACATTTTTAAAAATACAAGATACATAATATAAACAAAATACTACCCACTCAGTTAAAATACACATTCCTCTTCCACACATCCTTAGATTCCAAAGGATTAAAACAGATTGTAATTAGGCCAGCATGTAAAGTGATGATATTCTTACAAATTTATTTCTAATCTTTTTTCTGTTTTATCTTTTTGTTTGTTTCTTTGGCTTTTTATTTTTCCTTCCTTTTCACAAAGATCTCAACAGCAATGGATTCATTTGTGACTATGAACTTCATGAGCTTTTCAAAGAAGCTAATATGCCATTGCCCGGATATAAAGTGAGAGAAATTATTCAAAAACTCATGCTGGATGGTGACAGAAATAAAGATGGGAAGATAAGCTTTAATGAATTTGTTTATGTAAGTATGTCAAAAATCTGTGATTATTAAAAGTCATTGTTGTTCCATTGTATAATGGGAAGTATAAAATATGAATACCATTGTATTGAATGGTTAAATATATCATACTCTGGTACCTTGTAACATTTTTGTTATTCTGATTACTAAATTTAAGTTCTTCGGCTATTAGAATATTTAACAAAATATCTTTAAAAAAAGGTACATTGAGCAAAACAAGCTAAATAACAGCTTTGAGGAATTCTTTCTCTCCTCATATAGAATATCATGCTACTCAAGTTTACTGATATCATATGACTCAGTCTTAGAGGTTTCCTGAGCTGAAGTTTTTGATTAAAAGATGTTATCTCCCCCTTGTAACAGTGATATTTAAACATCACATTTTCCCCAGGGTGATCATATTGATAATTAAAAGCTAGAAGAAAATCTTTTCAGTCTATCCGGAGAGGCATTTACAATTTTGTTTTCTTGTCTAGTGTCATCAAATATTCTTCAAGGTTTGTGGCTGATTTCATAACACTTCTTCTCCTCTGTAAGCATTTAGTTCAGTTCCTGTAGCATGTGTGTCAGGCATGTGGTTCTTCATCAATACATAACTATCTTAGCTGCTTGGATTATAGCCAAGATTGTAGTGAATTATAAATTTTCAGTCTAGATTTGTTAAGAAATTATTGCATGATGACGTTTTAAATTGCTGTTGCTTCTTCTCTCACTTAAGAACACCCTTACGGGGTTGCAAAGATAGCTTAACATTTAAGAGTACTAGCTGATCCTCCACAGTACCTAGGTTCAATTCAAATGGAGGGTTGTGATTCTAGTTGCACAGGAAATGAATGGCACCCACTTCTGGCTTCCCTGAGCACTGCACATGAGTGGAGTACAGCCTATAAACCAGGGTACTGGTGGCGTATGCCTTTAATCCCAGAATTTAGGAGACAGAGACAAGTAGATATCTATGTATTCAAGGCCAGCGTGGCCTACAGAGCTAATTCTAGGACGGCAAAAGCTGTACAGTGAAGCCCTGTCTCACAGGGGAAAAAAAAATAATCAAAAAGAATGCCCTAAAGGCAGACATGGTGGTATATACCTTTCATCAAGGCAGAGCAGCCATTACTGCAAAGAGAGACCCTGCCTCAGATAAGACACATGCATGTTTGGGGTTTTGTTTTTGTGTTGGGATTTGTTTAGTTTATCTTGTTTTTTGACAGTCTGACTTTAAAGTCATGGTCAGCCTGCCTCAGCCTTCAGAGAGCCGAGGGTGAAAGGCATGTACAATGTTATATTCAGCCTACTTTAAGATTTTATGGATGTTATTATTTATTGATTACCTTGGTTTTTAAGATGACCAGACTGGCTTCCAGTTTATGATTTCTTCCTGCTTCAGCATCCCCAGTGCTGGGATTGCAGGAGCATGATATACTGCCTGACTATTTGTGATTATTTTAAGCCTGAATTTGAATCGATCTTGCCACGCATTGTTTTCAATATATTGCAAACTAAGAATTCGTGTTTCATATTTGTCACCAAGTTCCCAGCATGCCTGTCCTCCTTTTCCATACTCCATCTTGGCACCAGCATATCTGCTATTATGGCATATGCTCTCTTCAGTTACCATGACTCATTATGACAACTGAAATTCAGATATGTTCCCTCTGAGTAGAACTAATGCAAAGAACACACCATATGGTCACGAAACAAATAGACTACATAAGGCTAGAGAGATGGCACTGTGGGCCAAGAGCAGACTGCTCTTCCAGAGGACCTAAGTTCAACTACCAACACCCACATGGCAGCTCACAATGGGCTGTAACGACAGAATCTACATTCTCATGCAGCAGACATACATGCAGGCAAAACACCAAATATATATGTATATGTGTGTGTATATATGTATGTATATGTTTATGCATATGTATATGTATATGATTTCTTAAAACCAAGTAGACCTTTCAGATGTGGGGGATGAGTTGTCATTACTGAAAATTACAGATGTGTGCCATTATTATACACACACAATTCTTGCCATTTTCCTTGTGAAAAACTGACTTTCTCCCATCATTTTGTCTCTAGTTATGGCCAAAGCATTTGCTTTGAATTCTGTGTTCAATAGTAAGTTACAAATGATTTGTGGTGTCAGCATTTGCATGTCTCTGTATGTACTCTGCATGTGTCACTGTAAATTTCACGCAGGTCAGAGCAGTCGTGAACTGTGGTTAGGTGCTTTTCATGTAACTTATAGCTGACAATTTGTTAACGACTAGAAAGAAGCAGCGTGAGTCATTATAATCTGCAGTCTAACTGATAATGTTGAGGACAACATTATAAACTTGTCTACAAAGAAAATATTCATGAGAAAACTTTAAATTTTGTATTTTTTTAAAGACTGCCATTTGCACACATCATTTAGTGGTTTTTGTAAGGTAATGTTGACTTAGTATGGACTTTAAAGTAGAGACACAATAATTTGGGCAAACTGTATGATTTTTCTATAATAAAAGAGTAAGGAGGGGCTGAAGAGTTGATACAATGGTTAAGATCACTAGTTATTCTACAGGTCCTAAGTTCATTTCTCAGCACCCATATGGTGACTCAGAACCATCCATTGGGATCTGATACCCTCTTCTGTCATGCAGATATACAGGAAGACAGCAGTCAAATCCATAAATAAATAAAACAAACAAAAGAAGGATATATATATATATATACATATATATATATATATATTAGAAAATTAAGGAGGACATTTAAAGTCAAAGTACTATTTAGAAGAATTTCCACTCTCGTGTTTGAGACAGCATCTGTCTCTGTAGTCCTGGCTGTCCTGGAACTGACTGTGTTGACCAGGCTGTCCTCCAACTCACAGAAGTAGCCCTGCCTCTGCCTCATGTGCTGCAATTAAAAATGTGATCACTGTGCCTTGCTTCAACATGAAACAGGCATGTATGGAAAAGGAAAGTGAGTTGACCAGCATTGTCTAGCGGGTAATAAGCCTTTTCTAGTTGGTCCTCTGCTAATCAAGACACTAGAGAAATGGCTCAGCAGCATGGGCTGCACCTCCAGAAGTCCCAGCCTTGATTCCCAGCACCCAAACAATCTGTGACTCCCGTTCTAGGATGTCCATTGCCCTCTTCTGGTCTCCAAGGACATCCCTATGATATTAAAGTGATCCACATAAAAATATACTAATACTGTGGCCATGACTGTTAGAAGAAAGAGGGATGTCGGGCAGTGGTGGTACATGCCTTTAATCCCAGCAGTTGGGAGGCAGAGGCAGGCAGATTTCTGAGTTCGAGGCCAGCCTGGTCTACAGAGTTGAGTTCCAGGACAGCCAGGGCTACACGGAGAAACCCTGTCTCAAAAAAACAAAAACAAAAAAAAAAAGAAGGAGGAGGAGGAGGAGGAAGAAGGAGAAGAAGAAGAAGAAGAAGAAGAAGAAGAAGAAGAAGAAGAAGAAGAAGAAGAAGAAGAAGAAGAAGAAGAAGAAGAAGAAGAAGAAGAAGAAGAAAGAAGAAGAAGAAAGGGGGACATTGAAATGGCTGTCCACTCTCATGTGCTTTGCTGCTGATTAAACACTTTTTGCAAGTTCTCAAAGAAAATTGAACCATGGCTGAACTACACAAGAACCAGAGACTGCAACTCTTGCTGGCTATTAGCATAAGGAAAGAAAAAGAAGCATGTTCTCACATGCTTGGTTTGGTGGTTTGTTTTTTGTTTTGTTTTGTTTTTTTGTTTTTTGTTTTTTGGAGTTTTTTGTGAATTGGAGTTTAAAACACTATTCAGTATAAACTAAGCTACAAAGAAGATTGTTTCTATTCATTTTCAAGTATAGATGAAGGGCAGAAGAAGCTCCAAATATGGTAAAAAAAAAAAAACAAAACAAAACAAAACAAAACAAAAAAAACTCCAAAGCCAGGGCTTTAATTAATAATTGCTTTTGTTTTGAGTATCTCAACCTGAAGTTACTAGCCTTACTTATTTATGTTTAGTTTTTTGAAGCAGCTTTCCTCTGTGTAAGAACTCAGGCTCCCCTGGAATTCTCTCTGTAGATCAGGCTGGCCTCACATTCACAGAGATCTGCTTGCCTCTGCCTCCCAAGTGCTAGGATGAAAGGCATCTGCTGTCATGCTGTGCTACTGGGCTTTTTAAATGTTGACCTTTTTTTTCTATTTTGACTTTTCTTGTGCTATGTCTAAAACATTAGGGGTCTTGCATATGCTAAATAAATGCTCTACCACTGAACCATATACACAGAACACTGGGGTTTATACTTACAAAGTAACACAATTCTTTTCTTTGATTGTGAAAGGCCGGTGGGGCAATATATTTTTAAACGGAGGTGATTACATTAATTTCTTGTTTTCACAATGATAAACTTGCTTTTACATAGTGGTAATAGGTCTAACTTTTTGCTAATAAAATCAGCCCACATGCCAGGCGGTGGTGGCGCACGCCTGTAATCCCAGCACTCTGGGAGGCAGAGGCAGGAGGATTTCTGAGTTCGAGGCCAGCCTGGTCTACAGAGTGAGTTTCAGGACAGCCAGGGCTACACAGAGAAACCCTGTCTCAAAAAAAACAAAATCCAAAAAAAAAAAAAAAGAAAAGAAAAGAAAAAAGAAAAAGAAAAAAATCAATCCACAGGATTAATCTTTTCAAAATAGCTAAGTACTTAGAAGAACAATGATAGGCACAGAGTAAATGTTCCATAGCTCCTAGTGGTTTAAATAATTATTGCTATTTTTGTTGATTGATTCCTTTGAGACAGGGTCTCATCAAGTTACCTAGGCTGGACAAACCTCAATGATGCAATGAATTGTCTTGCTCTCAGCTTGTGGCTACTGTAGACCCTTGGCCCCTTACCTCTCTCTCTCTCTCTCTCTCTCTCTCTCTCTCTCTCTCTCTCTCTCTCTCTGATTTTCTCCTATTTAAAATAAATGCACCCATGCTCTTTTCCAAGTTGAGGCCAGCAACAATTTCCATAAGAAGGAAAAATTCAAACCGGCTATGTTGGAAGCAAGCCTCATACTGGAAGCAGTCGATATTTTCTGCAAATTCTTTCTGAAATCTTTCCTTCTGAAGTCATATGCCTCTGCACTGCTCGGTGTTGGCTGCTTAGCCTGGGCAGGACTCACTTTGGGGTCAAAAGATCTTAAGTGCCTGCTGAAGCTTTTGAGAGAAAGTCATCGAGGCTTAGGAAAGGAAGAGCCACAGATGCCACCAAAGAAACTAAAAAAGATGCATACAATGAGAGTGGCTATTGCCTTCAGAGCTTAGGGCACAAGGAAATTGTCTCCAGATGATAAAAACAACTTTGTCCTCGAGGAGGGAAAACAGCATAACACAGAGCACTCATTAGGATCACAACTGAGCCTTAAAAAAAATCCACTGGGTAACCTAGCACAGCCTTGTGCTGGCTCTGGTTTCCGAGATGCCTATTAAGCCAAAGCCTCTACTCCAAAGGTTTTGTCATCCAATCCAGTAATGTCTTCCCTGAGTAGAAAGAAAAATACAGACTTTCATAGAATGAACCAATCTGATGTATCAATTTTCTTTTTCTTAAGAGTGTTAAATTTATTAACTTGCTTTATAACCGAATATCAACCCTTCCTTTCTTCCCAGTACCCCGCAGACAAGTTCTTCCCCATTTCAACTTCCCTGAAGCCCCTCTCTGTATTAAATACCACCCCCACATGCTCTCCCCACCACGCACCCACCTCTCCACCCTCCACCTCCTCCCCCACATATAAAGTCGCTGTAGGACTGAGAGCATCCTCTCCCACTGAGACCAGACAAGGCTATCATTTTAGGGGTGCAGGACCCAAAGATAGACAGGCAGCTCATGGCTGACCTCATGGACAGCCAGCCTCTGTTTCAGCTGTTGGGGGAACCCTAGAAAGACCAAGCGCCTCATCTGCTACATACTTACAGAGGAGCCTAGGTCTAGCCTGTGCTTGCTCTTTGGTTGGTGATTCAGACTCTGGGACCCTCCAAGTTAGTTGCCTCTGGTGGATGAATTTTCAATGCTCTCTCTCTCTCTCTCTCTCTCTCTCTCTCTCTCTCTGTCTGTCTGTCTGTCTGTCTGTCTCTCTCTCTCTCTCTCTCTCTCTCTCTCTCTCTCTCTCTCTCTCAAGGAAAATAGTTATAATGAGATCTGGTGCCCTCTTCTGGCATGTATGCATACATGCAGGCAGAACACTACATAATGAATCTTGTTTTCAAAAAGGATAGAAAAAAGTTTTAAACTAAGAGAAAGGATAAAATGTTATGGAACAAAATTTTAAGGTTGGCTGAAATGTGTTTAGAAACGTTTCAAAGGCAGAATTGGGAATATAACTCAGTGGTAAACATGGACTCTGTGCACAGAAAAAGGCACTTAACACATTTAATTAGATTTTCCACATCATTCTCAAGCACTGTTTTCCATATTTATGAAAGAGGTATGATATTTACCACAAATATATTTTCATGGCATTCTGCTCTGCATATATATGTATACATATATATGTATGTGTATATGTGTGTGTATAGACATACACATATAGTGAATTTACCATTCAGCTAGACTCATGATCGTTGAAACAACTTAATTTGTTAGAAGAGTGTGATGCATAAGTAAATGCCCACAGAACAAGAACACCAGCTCTTCCCATGTTCCTCTGAAGCAGCTCTAACAGGTTTGGGCTGGTCAGTGGTGACTGCAATGCTTGGTATGAGGAAGTGCACACCTGTCCAACTCCACGATTTTTTTCTTTTCTTCCTTCCTTCCTTCCTTCCTTCCTTCCTTCCTTCCTTCCTTCCTTCCTTCCTTCCTTCTTTCCTTTCTTTCTTTTTAACAAAATGGAGTGGAGTTCACAATTACAAAGATTAACTTTTTACTGAGGAGATACTCTTTTTTTTTCTCTTCTCCATTTTGTCTTATTTGAGCCAGGATCTCTATCTGTAAATCAAGCAGACTTTGAATTCCTGGCAATCCTCCTGCTTTAATCTCCTGAGTGCAGGGATTATGAATGTGAGCCACCATGCCCTATTTTTTTTTTGTTTGTTTCATTTTTGTTTTTGAGACCGACTCATTATAGCTATAGCTTAAAATTTCAACTTTTGAGGACACACCATTAAAACTAGAGGAAGCAGCTGTACGTGGTGGCACACACATTTAGGCCCAGTACTCACAAAGCAGACAGGCGATCTCTGAGTTCCAGGCTAGCCTGGCCTACAGAATGAATTCCAGAATAGTGACAGGTACACAAAGAAACCTCATTTCAAAAACTAACATACACATACACACCTGCAAAAAACAAACAAACAAAAAAAAAAACTAGAGGGAACTTGATTTTTAAAAGCTAATTGCACAGTATTTTCCCAAACAAAAAAAGTTTCTGGAGCCAAAGTTGGGATTTGAGAATGGTAATGGCATACTATGACTGCAATAATCAATAACAATGTCCATTACAGAAAGTCCCCCTTTTCCTGTGTTGGGTTGCACATATATAATCCCAGCTCTTGGGAAGGGGGAAGGCAGAGGCAGTTACATATAACAAACCAACAGCAAAAAAAGTCCCTTTCTCTTAGTAGATTAATTACAAAAGGGCTTTGCTTGGAGCTTGCTTGGTATTGCATGGGCTAGACTGTTCCAGTCTGCACTCACTACTCTACTTTGTGAACTTCAACTAAAGGTGACCTCCTCTACTGGGAGGAGAATGACACTGTCTATGAGTCAGCAGCACTAAAATCCTATGACATGGCTTATGTTCTGTTCAGCAATTCTTTTGTTTATGGTTCCACTTAAAGGGAGGTTCTAAAGACGTTTAGCAAAAGTTTTGTGACCCTGAAGGATGGTTCAGTGGGTAAAACATTTGCTTAGCAAGCCTGCTGACCTGAGTTTGATTGCCAGAGTGCATATGAAGGTGGAAGAAGAGAAACAGCTTCCTCAGAACTGTTCTCTGACCCCCCCCCATGTGTGAGCCCCTCCGATAACAATAGTACATTCAATTTCTCGTAAAAGAATGCTTAGCAAATTGCCAGACTTATTCCTAGTTGGCAGTGATAAATCGAAGCATGCATATTATAAATGGGGGGTGGGGTGGGGTGGACATTTTGGAAGGAGACAAATTTGGGAATCTCAGAAGTATAGAGACAAATTTCAAGGATGCTCATTCATTCACATTATTTAAACCAGTTTATAAAGCTTACATTCTTCTACCCTGTTTAACTTGTGGTTCTGGAGAGATGGCTCAGTGGTTAACGGCACTGTCTGTTCTTCCAAAGGACCCGGGGTTCAATTCCCACACACCCATATGGCAGCTTACAACCATCTGTAGCTCCAGTTGTAAGGAGATCTGGCACCTTCACAGACATGCATGCAGACAAAACACCAATGCACATGAATCTTTTCTAAAAAGCGAAAATTTATTTTAAAATGTTAACACATTATCTAAGTTCTGCAGTGGGAAGAGGAGCTGAACTCAAATGCCCAAATAGGACAATCATTAAAGCGCACTTTATCGGTGTGCTTCCTCTTCTGTCTCCTTCTTCACATAGCTGAGGTTAAAACCCTGGCGCTTGCGTGGACAAGGCAAGAGCTCTGCCCCTGCTCTGCCTTCACAGCTCTTAATTTCACTTTGTTTGTTGTTTGTTTTTTGAGACAGCGTTTCTCTGTGTAACAGCCCTGGCTGTCCTTAGAACTCACTGTAGGCCAGGCTGACCTAGAATTCAGAGATCAGCCTGGCTCTGTCTCCAGAGATTAAAGATTGTGCACCCCTTCTGCCTAGTCCAATTTCACATTTTTAATTTTTTGACTTTTAAACAAGGTCTCACTGTGTTCTCCAAGGTGGCCATAGACTTGCAATCCTGCTTCAAGCTCTTCTTTGTAGTCATTACTCCCCATCCCCTCCTTCTTGTGGTAAAACTTTTCTATGTAACCCTAGCAACCAGGAACCTATGTAGGCCCAACTGGGCCCAAACTTGTATGGATCCTGCTGCCTCTGTCTCTCCTGGGTTCTATGATTACAAATGTGCCCGCCTGTGCCACTGTGTAGCAAATGCATCCTGGCTTGGTTGTCTACATTCTTTCTTACTTTTTAGACTAGTTTTTTGGGTCTGCCACATTAGAGCAGCAGACTGCAGTATTAACAATACTGCCTATTTCATACTTACTCTCCTTGAGAATCATCAATGCTGTCAGGATAATACTTTTGTCCTTTATTACTCTGTTGCTTTTTATTGAGTGACCTCTTAGCTACCACATTATACCACAAAATAGAATTTTGGTCGAGTCATAAATTTGTCTGTAGGTAAGAATTGTGGTTAAAGAAGGGGCTATCCGTCATCCTCTTCTCTCTAAGAAAAGAGCAGAGCTATGCTTCACCATGGGAAATGAATCGTCTGTGCCTTTGATCTCCACTTTTTTTTAACTTAAAAGTGCATTCAATGCATGCAGCACTGAATATGTTTGGCGAGTGTGTGAAACTGTCGCTTCCTCTTTAGTAACAGTGCTGTAGTGTTGCAAAAACCCAAGCCAGTTTTTCTCTTAACACTCACTGCCTGTGGAGAACACTATAGGTGATGGACAGGTAAAACGGGGTTCCATGTGCTTGTTCGTGCGCCCGATTGAAAATTGTGAGTCAACAACCTTGTTTTAATTGATAGATTTTCCAAGAGGTAAAGAGCAGTGACATTGCAAAAACCTTCCGCAAAGCCATCAACAGGAAAGAAGGGATTTGTGCTCTGGGAGGAACTTCGGAGCTGTCCAGTGAAGGGACACAGCATTCGTACTCAGGTAATCACACGACATGGGTGTACCTGGGTTAGTACAGTTCACTCAGCAGGCGCATGCTGTATATTATGTAACTTCCCTAAAGATCGGTTAACCTGTTCTTTTGTTTCTACTTACTAACGTATTAGTTAATCCCTACTGGCCACTGTGTTGCTTCTGCGTCACTGAGTATTCAAAGAGGATGACCACTCATTTGTAAGCATTCTCTCTCAGCAGCACTATGCAGCAAGCATAGGGTTTGGGAACCAAATGATTGACAGAAAGCATGAACTGATTTCTTGCTTACTTCATATAATTTTAGAGGAAGAAAAATATGCATTTGTTAACTGGATAAACAAAGCTTTGGAAAATGATCCCGATTGCAGACACGTCATACCCATGAACCCAAATACTGATGACCTGTTCAAAGCAGTTGGGGATGGAATTGTACTCTGGTAAGAGACTAGTTTGGTTTTGTATCAAGATTTCCAAAGATAATCTCTACAGAATAAAGGTATTAGTAATGAATTTGGTTATTTGACTGTTTGATGACAAGAAGGGGTTGGGGGGGGGCAATTGCCCAGGTTTTATCTTTTTCATTTAATATCTCCATCTATGTGTGAAAGTAAAGGTCAGTCACAGAGTGGGGACCTTGTTTATAGGGTAGAACTTTTGGCTTCCAATTTATCTTTATCACTGAGAAAGCAGAACATTACAATTTCTTTTGAAACATAAGTATGTCAGTATCTGTTTATTCTCAAGTACCTTGGCTTCCAATGGGAAAAAAAGAAGCTAACCTTCAGTTCTGACTCTCCAGTGTTCTATATCTGAAAACTGCTTTTGTCACCTTAGGTGCCTTAGAGCCAGTACTGTCTTGGCAGAAGTGGTGTAAGATTATCAACACTGTCCATTGCTGCTCCTGTTCTTAGAGATGGTTTTGCTACACTCAGAGATGAAAATATGCCCCATGAGAAAGTTCTGGGTTCCTTTGCAAGCCTTCCCACTCAGTAGCTGTGTGAATGGGGTCAGACCCTTTTACATTTCCGTTTCCAATGTGGTCTTCATAGTATCATGCAGTTTGGGCATCCCTAAGGAAAAAATCCAAACTCTGAAACTTTAGTTTTATTTTTGTTCGTGCTTTTATTAGCATATAGTAATTACACATGATAATGTGTTACCTTGTGACCTTTTCATATACATACATACATGTGTGTCTATATATGTGAGGGATTTTGAACATATTCCTATGGACATTCCTGTCTGGTCCCTCTCCCTTTCCTACTTGATCTCCATCTTCTTCCGATCTCACCCCCTTCTACTTTCATATTTATTTTTGGCATTGACACAGTGAGTGTCACCAGGCATACTTCCAGAAGCAAGGTTAGAAGCTGGTTACAGGACCATCTGAAACTTTTCAGATTCTGATAAGGACACCACAAGTGGAATATCCGTAGCTGACCTCGGTTGACAGATCCATTCGGAGAACAGATGCCCCCAAATACTGCACAAGACTGCTGCTGGGCAAAAGTCATGCCCTTAATGGCAAAAGGCATGACCAACATATTCATAGCCTTGGTTTCCAAACTCAGCAGTCCACTGTGCATGGTGGCATATGCCTATCATCCCAGCACTCACGAAATGGGGCCAGACAAATATCTGTGAGTTCAAGGCCACCCTCGGGAGGGAGGGAAGGAGGGAGGGAGGAACAGAAAAAGAAAAGAAAGAAGGAAAAAAACAACAAAAAAGCAAACCTGCCAGGCAGCTATGGCACACACCTTTAATTCCAGCACTTGGGGGTCAGAGGCAGGCAGATCTCTCTAAGTTTAAGGCCTGCCTTGTCCATCGGTCAACTTTGAGGACAGCTCTAGCTACACATAGAAACCCTGTCTCAAAACAAAACAAAATAAAACAAACAAACAAAACCCTCACAGCCTTAGCATCAAAAAAATCCCAAAAAGCAAAACTGAGATTCAGATTGTATGTATGTGTGACTGTACATATGCATGTCTTTGTGTGTGTCCATACATATGTGTATATGGAATATGAATAAAGATTTGTTTTCAGACCTGGGCACCCCAATATGTCACCATATTTTGTCTAATCTGCACTTTGGACATATATGGTTTTTATGGTCAACATGATAAATGTCATCTATGGCATTTTGTATATTTTTATTATGTGTGTGGCTTCATGGGTTTATGTTAACACATTCTGCAGGTACCTGTGAAGGCCAAATGAGTGCATAGAATCCCCTGAAACTGGATTTAACAAGCAGTTGTGAGCTGGGAGCTAGGAACCAAACATGTGTCCTCTACAAGAGCAGCAAATTCTCTTAGCCCCTGGGCCATGTCTTTAGCCTCAGATTGACTGCATTTTTATATTGCATGAAAGATAGTTTATTGATTTTATAAAGATTTATTTATTATATATAAGTACACTGTAGGTGTCTTCAGACACTTTTTCTTCTCTCTCTGACCACGCTCACTCCCCCCCAAAGATTTATTATTATATGTAAGCACACTGTCTCTGCCTTCAGATACACCAGAAGAGGGCACCAGATCTCATTATAGATGGTTGTGAGCCACCATGTAGTTACTGGGATTTGAACTCAGGACCTCTGGAAGAGCAGTCAGTGCTCTTAACTGCTGAGCCATCTCTCCAGCCCGGAAGATAGTTTATAATAAGATTTAACATTCATGAAGATTTATTCAAGCCTTGTTGTTAGAGACAGTCTCACGCTAGTTCAAATGGCCTTGGCCTCCTGATTCTTTTCCACCATGCTCTGGTGCTGAGAATATAGATTCCTCTGTGTCCTAGTTAAGTGGTGCTGGGGATTGAACCCATGACCTCACACATGCTAGGTAAGCACTCTACAAACTGAGCTACATCTCCGAACTTTGCGGACTCTTTAAAAAGTAACCAACTTTTGTTTGTTTGTTCATTTCAGCAAAATGATCAACCTTTCAGTTCCTGATACAATTGATGAGAGAGCAATCAATAAGAAGAAGCTGACACCCTTCATCATCCAGGTGTGTGGACGTCTCTCCTCGCTCTTCCATGAACTATGATGTGAACCAGAGGCCATAGATTGTGTGTTCTGTTCGCTGGCCTGTAATCCTCAGAGCAGCTTTGAGTGTGGAGTGACCATTGATGTTTTATACAATGAGCTGGGACTCAGGCTTGTAGGGGCTTGCTGGAAGTTCACACTGGCACTGAGGTGTTGCTCCATATCAAACTCAAAGCCCTGTATTCCTTTCATTGCCTGTTGAGTTAAGAGAGCACCCAGATGAACAAAATGATTTAAGCTCTTTCTTAGCTAGTGTACTTAAGGGACAGAGCATTTCTTTTTTATTTCTGCTGAAGGAGTGAGTGGATTAGTACAGCAAAATCCCATCAGGCAGGCGTGTCTTTGAGATGTTCAGATTGGTTATTTCTAGAACCTGAATGGATGCCCTATGCTGCTGGACTCCAATCCAGGCAATTTTAGAAAAATAACACCATTTACATGGACATGTTTAATTTGGTTACTTGACTTTTTACTTTAGAATTGGCATAGTTCAAAAGCAACCAGATAAAAAAGAAAAGGTCCACTTCCTGTAGAGTTCTGCAAAATGAATACTAGTGAGGCTGAGAATTGCTGTTGCTTTGCTTCTTAATGCTGAACTCTGCAATTTGTTTTCTGAATATGTGGGTGGATGAAATTAATACCTCATATTAATTTCTCAACTTAGTAGTATTTTCACGGAAGGCTGAGCTGAAGTGGACTGGGTGTGGGGGAGAATAAAAGGTCAAGAAGTACATAATTTGGCTGTCTTGCAGGAAAACCTGAACTTGGCACTGAACTCTGCTTCTGCCATTGGATGTCATGTTGTGAACATTGGTGCCGAGGATCTGCGGGCTGGAAAACCTCATCTGGTTTTGGGCCTGCTCTGGCAGATTATTAAGATTGGCTTGTTTGCTGACATTGAATTAAGCAGGAATGAAGGTAATAGAATACAGTTGTTCTTTTGAAAGACGTATATTGTTGATTTTTACTTGTTCTTCATAAAAATTGTCATGTTTGCGCTTTACTGAGTTAAGCAGGTGGTACCTAGAATGAATCCAAAGCTGTTCAGGAAAACAACCAAACACCTCTGTAATTTATCTGTAACTAACATGGCAGTTCATGTGTGATTTTACTATAAAGACAGGACACCACAGAGAGGTTGATATTGGGTGCCTTCCAATGTCTCTCTCCACGATTGTGTGTGCTTGTGTGTGTGTGTGTGTGTGTGTGTGGTTATGTACATGAACTGTCAGATTTTTAATCCAGCTATCCAAGGTGGCCAGTGAGCCCCTGGGATCCTTCTGTGTCCACCTCCCCAACACTTGGATTACAGATGAACACCACTCCACCCAGGTTTTTACGAGTACTGGGATCCAAACACTGGTCTTCATACATACACAGCAAGCAATTTACCAAGCTCTTCTCTCCAGCCCCAGGCTTACTTTTGAGACATGGTCTATCATTAAATCATGAGCTCACCAATGTGGCTAGACTACTGGGCAGCAAAACCCCAAGACTGGCGCACAGTCCACCCCACCCCACTTCACCCCTGCTTCCACTTCTGCAGCTCTAAAGAGTACAGACGTGTGCTCCCACACCTGGCTTTTCACGTGGGTGCTGGCAATTGAACCTGGGTCCTGGTGGTTTCACAGCAAGCCCTTTACCAACTGAGCCATGTCTTTAGCCCAGAGTTTGAGGACCTAGAAACTAGGTCTCTATTACCAAAGTATCAAAAGACTAAAATGACGTATGATGCTGCATGCCTTTAATCCTAGCATTTGGGAGGTTGAGGCAGGGAGATTGGAGCAAAATGGGCTGGTTTCAAAGTAAGAAAGAGTGTGTGTGTGTGTGTGTGTGTGTGTGTGTGTGTGTGTGTGTTTGTGTGTGTGTGTGAGAGAGAGAGAGAGAGAGAGAGAGACAGACAGACAGACACACAGGCAGGCAGGCAGGCAGACAGACAAAAAGACAGACAGAGAGAACACTCAAGTGCTTGGTATGGCTACTCTCACATGACATACTGACTGAGGCATTTCTGTCTACAAGCACTGGCAGCTTTGCTTCGAGATGGCGAGACTCTGGAGGAGCTTATGAAACTGTCTCCAGAAGAGCTTCTGCTGAGATGGGCCAACTTCCATCTGGAAAACTCAGGCTGGCAGAAGATCAATAACTTCAGTGCTGACATCAAGGTAACTTCAGAAAGCCAGAGCATTTGTGGAGATACGATGGCTTCAGAGATTTTCTCCCATCTTTCCAGAGACAAAAATTACAGGATATCACCAGTCCCTGTTGTATCTCATGCTTTGAGATAAGCTCTTGCTCACGTGTGCTATGTAGTTAAAGATACTCACATTTTGTGGAGCCTTCAGGATTAAGTCCAGGGTTTCCCCCATTCCCAGCAACCACAGTTCTTTTTTTCAGAGACAGGGTTTCTCTGTGTAGCCCTGGCTGTCCTGGAACTCACTCTGTAGACCAGGCTAGCCTCGAACTCAGAAATCCACCTGCCTCTGCCTCCCAGGTGCTGGGATTAAAGGCGTGCACCACCACTGCCCGGCAGAAGCACGCTTCTGAGGCCATTTTGATTTATACAGATATGATTTGACTCTGTAGCCCAGGGTGGCTTTGAGCTCACTGTGTCATCCAGGCTGGCTTCAAAACTGCAGTCTTCCTGCCTCTGCCTAACAACCATGTACAGGCGTGCCCCAAAATGCCTAGTCAGTGGAAATCTTTTATTGTGAAGCCTGCTTTGAATATTTTTGAACTGCAAAGACTTCTTGAATGTGGTGATCATGTAAAGCCTTATCCTCAGTCCCCATCACTGTGGGCGAAGGGGAAGAAATGAGCTAGTTTCACTAAGTGTATTCTGATCTTAGAAGGTTAAATGCTGTTTTGTATGTGTTTCCCATTTAAGCTTCTCTGTTTCAATGTTTGATTAAACATAACTGACATGTCAGATGTAGTCTCCATAGGTTGCTACTCCCCATGCTTTGCAATGCCATAATGTGTTCATTTTCTCTTTCCCTATGCTTCCTGGATTCTGCTCTTCTATTTCATGCTTGCTTATCTGTCAAGCTTATTGACTTCAGTAATTCAGTGAAGGTACAGAAACTCTTAATAGCTTTATTGGGTTGATGGTATCAATACATTGTAAAGTCATAACAATCAAGTTCAAAGAAACAAAAGAAAGATCTCTCAAATAAGAAAGCAGAGAAGAATGTCTTATCACTCAAGCTGATCCAAAGATCCCCATCACCAAGGGACAAGAAGATGCAGCTACTCTTTGCAAGTGTGGTCACACTGGTATGTTCAATTCTCTTGTAGGATTCCAAAGCCTATTTCCATCTGCTCAATCAAATTGCACCAAAAGGACAGAAGGAAGGGGAACCACGGATAGACATTAACATGTCTGGTTTTAATGTGAGTATAGGTGCCTTCTTTTTTTTTTTTTTTTTTTTGGATTTGTTTTTTTTCAAGACAGGGTTTCTCTGTGTAGCCCTGTCTGTCCTGGAACTCACACTGTAGACCAGGCTGGCCTTGAACTCAGAAATCTGCCTGTCTCTGCCTCCCAAGTGCTGGGATTAAAGGCGTGAGCCACCACCGCCTGGCAAGGTGCCTTTTCAAATTCCACTCTTTTACCATTGTTTGTTTCTTCTTGCCCCCCCCCCACTCTAGTTTGTTGACACAAACTCTTGCTACATACCTCTATAACAGGCTTTATAAAGCACGCTTGTGTTAGACTCATAGACATCCACATGCCTCTGCTTTCTCTGTATTGGGTCTAAAGATAATGTCCTGCCATACGCAAATAATTTTACATAAATTCTATCAATTTCAATATCACTTCATGTAATGGAGTGAACACTTTTTTTTTAATTTTTTTATTCGATATAATTTATTTACATTTCAAATGATTTCCCCTTTTCTAGCCCCCCCCCCACTCCCCGAAAGTCCCGTAAGCCCCCTTCTCTTCCCCTGCCCTCCCACCCATCCCTTCCCACTTCCCCGTTCTGGTTTTGCCAAATACTGTTTCACTGAGTCTTTCCAGAACCAGGGGCCACTCCTCCTTTCTTCTTGTACTTCATTTGATGTGTGGATTATGTTTTGGGTATTCCAGTTTTCTAGGTTAATAACCACTTATTAGTGAGTGCATACCATGATTCAACTTTTGAGTCTGGGTTACCTCACTTAGTATGATGTTCTCTAGGTCCATCCATTTGCCTAAGAATTTCATGAATTCATTGTTTCAATGGCTGAATAGTACTCCATTGTGTAGATATACCACATTTTTTGCATCCACAATGGATGCACACTTTTAAAATGGATACACACTTTTAAAATGATTTTTTTTTTTTAGAGGATGTGGTACATGTGATTCACAGGGAAGTACCCTGATTTATTTTGAGAACTTCTGAGTTTCATAATTTTGATGACACTGGATTGTATGAATGCCATAAACATTCAAGGAGAGTATGTGGAAATAAACATTTCCCCTGGCTTATTCCCCCTGGTAGGGGTAAAGGGCCAGCCCATGCATTGAGAGAACTACCTGGGATAGCTTGTCCTCTCTCGAAATATAATTTCAGACACTCTCAGAGGTGTGTCTCCAAGTTCATTTGAACTCAAGCCGTATTAATGGCCAAGATGAACCATCCCACCAGCAAATACTCCCTATTGAATGTTTTTCTCCTACATCCCTTTGAGTCATTCTCCAAATATCCATCCAGGATTTCCCTACTGGCTTTAGAATTTGGTCAATCTGTTTAGTATTTAAATTCATACAAGATATTACCCATCTCTTTCAGTCTGTTCAAAAAACCTCTTTCCACCTTCATGTCGCTGTCTCAGATTTGTCTAAACACCCCTCTCCCATTTCTTTCTTTCTTTCTTTCTTTTTTTTTTTTTTTTTTTTTTTTTTTTTTTGAGACAGGGTTTCTCTACATAGACCTGGCTATCCTGGAACTCAATCTATAGACCAGGCTGGCCTTAAACTCAAAGAGATCCACCTGCCTCCACCTCCTGTGTGCTGGGATTAAAGGCATGTGCCACAACCACCCAGCCCAACATCCTTTTTAACTTCAAGCCTAGGCTTCCAAGTTATTTCAGATATGTTCTTTAAGTAAAAAAAAAAAAAAAAAAAATTAAGGGTCTAGATTGATGGTGCAGCTGTTAAAAGTTCTTGGTGCTCTAGCAGAGACCATAGTGCTGCTCTCTAACTCACAACCTGTAGCTCCCGATCCAGGAGATCCAAATGCCCTGTTCTGTTCAGGCAAGTGGATGTGAGAGACATTTAAAATAAAAAAAATAAAAAAATAAAAATAAAAAGCTGTTTGGAAAATAAAATATTTTTCTGAACTATCCATATTTAATGTTAAATCTTCAAAGGAATGTGGATGAAATAGTAGGTAATGGCTTTTTTCCTTCTTCATTTTGCCTTGAGAGGTAAAGTCAATGGAATGCTTTATTCAGTTTTTAGATGTACTCTGGCGCCATCTCGGGGAACTTACAAGTACTGCATGTTCCCCATGTTTTGGTATTGGAAACCAATTTCATGAGTACCATGGGTTAGGTGAAAGAAAGTACTATCCTTTACCCAGCCTATGACTGGATTGTAGGTGGGATTATATATATATTAGGATGGCCTTCAAAATATGTCTTCTTTTACTTCAACAGGAAACAGATGATTTGAAGAGAGCCGAAAGTATGCTTCAACAAGCAGATAAATTAGGTTGCAGACAGTTTGTTACCCCGGCTGATGTTGTCAGCGGAAACCCCAAACTGAACTTGGCTTTTGTAGCTAACCTCTTTAATAAATATCCAGCACTCACTAAACCTGAAAACCAGGATATTGACTGGACTCTTCTGGAAGGTAACTCAAAGGTCCTCTAATTCTAATAGTGCAATCTGTAACATTAAACCCCAGAGGCCACAATGATGATGTCATTCCAACCCAGTGACTTGCTTTGTCCATTTGGCTTTGGAAGAATCTATTAAGAGCAGATGCCATGCTGAGTGAGAACTGGCAATGGCTGGGTGGAGGTGGTGGTGGAAGGAAAATATGCAAATAAAATCATCTACTTGGAGAGTGTGGCTCAGTGCCAGAGTTCTTGCCTAGAACAGCCACCACTACTAAAGAAAATGAAAAAAAATCCAGGTTTGCCTATCACGAGAACACTGAGTAAACACACGTTTGCTTCACTGTTTAGTGCTATATCTTCCTTTTTGTTTGTTTGTTTTGAGTTTTTTTAACCTAGTCGTCTATTTTGTGACAAGCGTTTAGTGTGTCTCCAGTTGACCTCAAACTTACTACATAGTAAACGATGACCCTACGTATCTGATCCTCCTGTCTCCAAGTGCTGGGATTATAGGCATCATCCGTGGATTTGAAAGCGCTAGGGAATGAACCCAGAACTTCATGTACTCTAGGCAAGGACTCTATAAACTGAGAGACATTTCCCAGAGCCTTGGAGGTAGTTGTGAGACAGGGTGTCAGCATGTAGTGGAAGCTAGCCTGAAACCATGTAGCCCAAGACTGGTCTTGGACTCCTGCTGCTCCTCTTTCTTCAGCCAAAGGAGGGCTGACATTATAGATAGGAGCCACCATGTCTGGCCAGACCACAGGAAGGTGTACCTACATGCAGAATTTAACTTCTCAGCTTTTGTAATCATATTTCATTTATCTATAGTCAGAGTGACATCCTAGGATGCACTGATTATTAGCTCAGAATGAAGCATATAAAATAAATGAGCACACGCACTATGCCCTATGTACAAGACCTTTAACCAATGAATACAATTTGTGGATGTTTTAATAGGGGAAACTCGCGAAGAAAGAACCTTCCGCAACTGGATGAACTCTCTTGGGGTTAATCCCCATGTCAACCATCTCTATGCGTAAGCTGCCCTCCTGCTCTTATGACGTTATGAATATCATGAATAGATGTAGCAGAAGTAATGACAACACTGAAATTGTTCTGCCTGATCGTTTGTAGCAGATATTCCTGTTATAAAGTATTAGTTATTTCCATCATTGTTTTCCAAATACACAAAAGCCAAATTCTTTCTTTGCCTGACTTCAGGCTGTTAGTGATAGAGTATGTGTCTTGATGGTACATTAGGGAACAGGTACTTTAAGTTTCTTAACTAGTCCGGGAATCCTCCTAACAGATTCCTTATGGCCTTTGGCTTCCTGGCCCAACTGTTCTTTGCTGGCATACAATGGTTTGGATGCTAACTATATTCCCTATCTTTACTATTTTCCTGTCATCTGTCATGCACTACCTATGAACTCTATCCATAGCATTTACATATATGCCATGAATATATTATGTATTTATCTGTATCATTGTTTATTATACATATTTTTGACTCTCAAGCAATGCCTTGCATTTTTATCCTGTGACCCCAACATTTATAATAGTTTTTGATTACAATAAGTTCAATCCTTACTTCACCATCATCATCATCATCAAAAATATTTTGGTTTTTCAAGGCAGGGTTTCTCTGTGTAGCCCTGGTTGTCCTGGATCTTACTCTGTAGACCAGGCTGCCCTCAGTCTCACAGAGATGTGCCTGCCTCTGCCTCCCAAGTGCTGGGATTAAAGGCATGTGCCACTACTGCCTGGCCCTGACAGGACAGAAACTCACTGTGTAGCCCTGGCTGTCCTGGAACTGGCTGCATAGACCAGTCTAAACTCAATCACAAAGATCACCCTGTCACCTCCTCCCAATCCTGGGACCAAAGGTATGTGCCACCTTGCACAGTTGCGCTCACATACTATCAAGTGAATTGAATGGTCTTGGCTCTATTTTCAGCACAGACAAATGAGTCGTAGGAACTGCGACTTTATAGACCTTGTGTGATTTGTGTCCCTGTCTATGATCACTGATGAAGTTATGTTTCCAATTTTTAGTGACCTGCAGGATGCCCTGGTGATCTTACAGCTCTACGAGAGAATTAAAGTTCCTGTGGATTGGAGCAAGGTTAACAAGCCTCCATACCCAAAGCTGGGGGCCAACATGAAAAAGGTAGAGACCCTTGAACCTTCTTGATTTCTTTCTTTGCTTTTAAACATCTAGACTCGGGCTGGAGAGATGGCTCAGTGGATGAGGACACTGGCTGTTCTTCCAGAAGACCTGAGTTCAATTCCCAGCACCCCAGTGGCAGCACACAACTGTCTGTAACTCTAGTTCTAGGGGATCTGAAACATGTACGCAAAACACAAATGCAAATGAAATGAGAATAAAAATGAGAGAGAGAGAGAGAGAGAGAGAGAGAGAGAGAGAAACCTCTAGAACCTTAAGATGCTTCTAGAGGACAGGAACTAGATCTAAGATTTGAGCTGATACTTACCATTATCCAACTTATGAGTGCACCTGTGTGTGTCTGCACACGCGCACGAACACACATACACACACACACATGCACGCACGCACGCGCGCGTGCACGCACGCACGTGCGCGTGCACACACACATACACGCACGCGCACCCGCGCGCACTCGCACGCACGCACGCACGCACGCACGCACGCACGCACTGGGTGGGCATTGAACAAATGACAATATTTAACTGTTACTTTGCTTTTGTCCATTTGCAGTTAGAAAACTGTAACTATGCGGTTGAATTAGGGAAGAGTCCAGCTAAATTCTCCTTGGTTGGCATTGGAGGACAAGACCTGAATGATGGGAACTCTACCTTGACCTTGGCTCTAATGTGGCAGCTGATGAGAAGGTATTGGTCACACTGCTGGCTATGGAAACTTCACAGTGATATGCATATATGAATTCACCCTCAGTATATTTCACTGCTTAAATTAATCATTTAGTTCAATGAATACACGAGCCCATTGTACTTAGAGTCTGAAATGACTTTACTGTGAGTGCATGTTGGCTATTCACTGGGAGATACGTCCTTGTGAGTTAGGTAGAACTGTAGCTGTTTCCAGTCTGGCCCAGAAGCCTGATGTGTAGACTTAAGTCTGATGCAATGTCAGTGAATAACATTAACAGATGATCTACTGTACTTCACTGACTCAAATTGTCCGAGGGTCTGCAGCTCTAGCTTAGTAGTCTAGGATATCCTCAGCATGCATGGAGGCTCTCCGTAGCGCTCCCAGATGAATCAGGAAATGTTGTCAGAAGCCCAGGATGGTGGCTTGTACTTCAAACCTCAGCACCGAGGAGTCTGAGGATGAGAAATGGCTAGTTTGAAGCCAGCTTGGGCTACATAGGGAATTCTAGGACATCCTGAACTATAAAGGGGAACCTTGCCTAAAAGGAACAAACAAAAACATTAAATTATCAGAAGAAATATGAACACCTATATGTATCCATTTGGAATTGAAGATCAGGGCCAGCAGGACAGCTCAGTGGTAATGCTCCTGTGTCCGGCTTGATAACCTGAGTTCTGTGCCAGGAACCCATGTGGTAAAGGAACAAAACCATGTCCTGCAAGTTGTTTCCTCATTTCTATAGGGGTACCACGACATGCACGTGTTCAAGAACATGTGAATAATGGCAGTATTTTATAATAATTTAAGAAGGTGAAGATGTCTTTTCTTGATCTATTTTTAATAATTCTTTGAGAATTTCATACAATGAGCTCTAATAATATCCAATCCCACTTCCAGCCCCTCCAACCCAACCAGGTTCCCCCACTTCTCCTTCCTACTTTAATCCCCTTTGTTATAACCTACTGGATCCCACTAATGCCTCCCATATGTACAGTGTGGAATCTTACATGGGAAGCTATTAGCAGGTACATTCCATGGTAAAACTGACTCTGTCACCCAGTCACATCAGTTGTCAACACTAGGAGTATGGCACCATGAGTCTTTCCTCTGCCGATGATGCTCTGAGGCTGTGTCTTTATCTTGCATGGGTCTTGTTCAGGCAGTGACAGCCCCTGTGAATTCGATGAGGGCAAACAGACCTGCCATGACCCTGGAGGCAGGAGCTGATGCAGAAGCCATGGGTGGCAGGTGGCAGGGGATGCTGCTTGCTTGCTTGCTCCTCATTGCTGGCTCGGCCCTCTTTCTGAAACTTGGCATGACCAGCTCAGGAATAGAACAGGGGGCTGTACCTTCTCCAATCAATCACTAATTCAGAAAATGACTAACAGGCAGGTCTTAAGGAGGCAATTTCTCACTTAAGACTCCCTCCTTTCAGATAACTCTCTTTTGTATATCAACTTGACACAAGGCTAGCGAGCACAGAGGGAGAGGGAGAGAAGAGGAGGAGGAGGAGGAGGAGGAGGAGGAGAGAGAGGAGAGAGGATGACCTCAGGTGTCCTGCTTAGGAACACCATCCACCTGCTTTGATATCTGCCCACTCCCCTGACAAAGAAAGAGCCTTCCATAGGGGCATGGCCTTAGCTCTTTGGCTAGGTTGATTGGCCAGTGAGCCCCAGGAATCTGCTGTTTTCACCTGCCCAGCACTACAATTACAAATACATTTCCCCATGCCTGGCATGTCTTTATATAGGTGCTCCTGTTTGAACTGAGGTCTTCATGTTTGTGTTTATAACACAAGCACTTTCCAGACTGAGCTATTTCCCCAAGACCTTCTTGATACTTTCCAGATTAGGCTATTTCCCCAACTCTTCCTTGATACACACACATACACACACACACACACACACACACACAGAGAGAGAGAGAGAGAGAGAGAGAGAGAGAGAGAGAGAATCATGTTTCATTACACAAAGTTCCTTTTATTGTATGTGTACATATACTAATTTTGTGTAAGTATATAATTTCTATGCATATGTATGAACTGTATATGTGAGAGTGAGTATAGCAAGGCTCAGACGACTGCCTCGGATGGATGTGAGAGTTTTGGGAATCATTTTTCACCATCCACCATGTGGGAATCAGATTCAGTTTGTGAAACATACATGTATGAGGCTGCTTTACCCACTGAGCCATCTTGCTGACCCCCATGAAATCTTTGTGATAAAAATGGACAGGAGGTGTATTTCTGATGTTTGCCTTTTTCTCCATAGACTGCATTGTGACTTTCTTCTGCTACTTCTCTTAGGTATACTCTTAATGTTCTGGAAGACCTTGGAGAGGGTCAGAAAGCAAATGATGACATCATTGTAAACTGGGTCAACAAAACATTGAGTGAAGCTGGAAAGACAACTTCCATTCAGAGTTTTAAGGTCAGAATACTGGTCGTTATTATACGTTATGGGTGCTATGTAGTATCAAGTATGTTAAGGACAACCTCGAGTGTCTTTGTTAGAGTTGTTATTGTTGAGCTAGTGGTCAAGTTCTCCTTTTCATGGTCAGGTTGACATGAAGAAGCACATAATCGTTTGTCAACAGCAGAATTCTTAGACTTGTTCCCTTTTTCACAATAGGACAAGACAGTCAGCTCCAGTTTGCCAGTGGTGGATTTAATTGACGCCATCCAGCCAGGCTGCATTAACTATGACCTTGTGAAGAGTGGGAATCTGACAGAAGAGGACAAGCACAATAACGCCAAGTAAGGGCGACCACACATGGTCCCTGGGGCTCAGACCCAGAACACTGGGGTTCCTGCCACGCAGACCTCTCCGATTCGAGCTCTGACCCTTGTTAGTGGTGACATGCTTACCTTAGAAGGTTCAAAGGTTTACAAATGTGTTGAGAATTTGTTATCTCCTTACACTGCACAGAGAATTTCATAATTGATTATGCAGTGAACCTGGTTAATTACACACACACACACACACACACAGACACACACACACACACATATGTTTCTTTTTTTGTGAGGGAAGGCTGTTAATGTTTGTTTTTTCAACAAAGAGTTTCTCTGGCTGTCTTGGATCTCTCTGTACACCAGGCTGGCCTCTCAGACTCTGAGATACCCCTGTCTCTGCCTCCCAGGTGCTGAAATTAAAGGTATATTTCACCATGCCTGGCTAACAATTTCATTTTTGTATGAACTCAGTGCTTCAAGCTTTCTTTTCATTTCATATTGGGAAGAAATGAGTAAATAAAATCAAAATTAATAAATTGTAAAAATTGAGAATAACTTGGGGCTGGAGAGACTAGCACTGGTTGCTCTTACAGAGGATCTGGGTATATTGGTGGCACTTCCACTTCCGGGAAAGTTAATACCCTCTTCTGACCTCTTCAGTCATCAGGAACACACCTGTGGTACACAAACATATATGCAGGCAAAACACACATTCACAGAAAATAAGTCTCATGTCTTGATTTAGTATAAGTTAAAAATCAATTCAAAACAAAAATTAAGCAGAAAACAAATGTGAAATTATTATTTTGTACTGTATGTTTTCTGGGACAAAGTGTCACTGTGTACTTCTGAGTACTTTCAAAGTTACAGGGACTCTTTGACCTCACCTTCTGCCCCAAGAGTACTATGATTTTAGGATCATGAGCATGTGCCACCATGCCCAGCTCTCTGAGTTATACATCCAATACAGAAATTTTGCATCCCAGCCATCAGGTTATATAAGAGGAAGTACATCTCTTAAATGCTGTCCTTGTGCCAGAGAGATGGCTCCGTGGTTTAAGAGCACTGGCTGTTCTAGAGGCCCTGGGCTCAGGTCCCAGTACCCTCAGGGCAGCTCACAACTGTCCATAGCTTCAGGTTTACACCATCCAACCCCCTAACACAAACATACATGAAGGCACAACACCAAAGCACGTATAGTAAAAAAAATTTAATCCTTTTTTAAAAATAGGGTGCAAAGGTTTTCTCAATGAAAAACACCTCATCTTGATTTTGTTTCCTCAAAAACTAGGTATGCAGTGTCAATGGCTAGACGAATTGGAGCCAGAGTCTATGCTCTCCCCGAAGACCTTGTCGAAGTGAAACCGAAGATGGTCATGACCGTGTTTGCCTGTTTGATGGGCAGAGGGATGAAGAGAGTGTAAAATAACCAATGTCAACAGAGCCCACCTTACTCGAAGGTGCATGATTAGCAAGTCAGCTAGTCCCAGGTGAAGTGCTCATGGCTTCAGAAGTCTTGGTCATTTAAAGGACTTTTAGTTTGGATTAGCAATACTAATTAATCATGACAGCCTTCGGAGAAAGCATTTTAGTAAACAGGCAACTCCTTTTCCCGTACAGCTGACTCTTGTCAGCACACCTGAACATGCTCACAGCCGACCATCTGCTCTCTCCTCCTAGAATGCTGCCCTTGACATTCCAGCTTGCTTTCTATTATCTATGAATCTTCTCCCTCCTGGGATATCCATCTCTTGAGACTCACCTAGATGTGTAGCTAGGAATATTATTAGCTCGACCTTTGGCTTTCCAAGTTCTAGCAGTTCTTTCTGGAGAACAGAGCTCTGATGCTGTGTGGAGATGAGTGTTCTTTGCTTTCTTTATAGTGCTGAAAATCCGCTGAAGTAACTGGCTGTGCAGAATGGATTAGAAGCTCTTCTCGAATTCTTTTATTCTTAAAATCAGTATCTTTTTACAGTATTCTTTCTACATGGTTATTTTTTGTACATTTAAGAATATTTTGATTACATCCAACACGTCTGCTGATTTGCTACTTTTTTAACAGGGGTCATCATGTAAGTAAAACACACAAAAGCATAAATTATAGGTGGAGGAAAGTGGACCCTAAGGATGCGTTTCCCCCTCACACCCAGGCTCAAATAAAATGAAATATTTGGTCTTCAATAAGTCAGTCCGATACACGCTTCTTTGTTTGAAAACCTTTACCACAAAACTCTTTTTCAGTCTAAAATGCTGTTGAGTATGACACTTTTGAGGAGAGGGAGGGCTCCGAATTTAGATGGGAATTCGATAAGCAAAGAATGCTAAAGTGTACAATGGAATTTTAAGTTTTACACCTATAACAAGGACATGTGGTCACAAAAATGGGAAAGTATGTATGTCGGACTTGATGTACTCTTGCTCTGTCAAGCTCTTTGCTATAGTTCTCAAGATCATTATGTTAATCTAACTCTGAAAAGTGATGTAATCTGGTAGCAACATAGTAGTCGAAATAAAGGCATTTGCATAATAATTACCCTCTAATCTTTTTTGTTTTGTTTTAATGATTTTTCATGGTGTGGGGGGTGTGGTGAGATTTAAGGAGATGCTTAAGGCCAACAGAAAGAGCATTAGTTCGCTCTGGATCCGGAGTTACCGAAGGTTGGAATCTTTTTGGTGAGGATGCTAGGCATCAAACTTCTAAAGGGCAGTAAGCACTCTTAATGGCTGAGCTGTCTCTCCAGCACATTGTTTCATTTTTTGAGACAGGTCTCCCTCTGTAGCTCAGGATGGTCCTAAACTTAAGTCTTTCCACTTCAGCTTCCCCAGACCTGCCCTGAGTCTCCTCTTAGTACTTCTGCCCAATAGTGATATACCAATGGTGACCAGCATTTTCTCCCTTTTCTGTTACATTCTCTAAAATCATTTGTATTCGATTTGGGCTTTGAGGGCTGAATTGGAGGTGTGGGACTAACTCAAGTACAAATAAATGTTAAGTGTAATTATTTCCTCAAATTCACCAGATCTCTGGGTGATGGTATGTAGCTCAGTAAGCAAGAGAACATAATGTTCAAAAGGTGCTCGGTTCAATCCCCATTCCTCTAGATACTATTTTATAAACTGCCTCCTTTCTTTTTCTCTTTGTCTTTCTCTTTCTGTTCATCTTAATCTTTTCAGTGTTTTCTTTTTTTTTTTGTTTAAAATTTTTTTAATTTTTTTTATTCGATATCATTTATTTACATTTCAAATGATTTCCCCTTTTCTAGACCCCCAGTCCCATAAGCCCCCTTCTCTCCCCCTGTCCTCCCACCCACCCCTTCCCACTTCCCCGTTCTGGTTTTGCCGAATACTGCTTCACTGAGTCTTTCCAGAACAAGGGGCCACTCCTCCTTTCTTCTTGTACCTCATTTGATGTGTGGATTATGTTTTGGGTATTCCAGTTTTCTAGGTTAATATCCACTTATTAGTGAGTGCATACCATGATTCACCTTTTGAGTCAGGGTTACCTCACTTAGTATGTTGTTCTCTAGCTCCATCCATTTGTCTAAGAATTTCATGAATTCATTGTTTCTAATGGCTGAATAGTACTCCATTGTGTAGATATACCACATTTTTTGCATCCACTCTTCTGTTGAGGGATACCTGGGTTCTTTCCAGCATCTGGCAATTATAAATAGGGCTGCTATGAACATAGTAGAGCCTGTATCCTTATTACATGGTGGGGAATCCTCTGGGTATATGCCCAGGAGTGGTATAGCAGGATCTTCTGGAAGTGAGGTGCCCAGTTTTCGGAGGAACCGCCAGACTGATTTCCAGAGTGGTTGTACCAATTTGCAACCCCACCAGCAGTGGAGGAGTGTTCCTCTTTCCCCACACCCTCTCCAATACCTGCTGTCTCCTGAATTTTTAATCTTAGCCATTCTGACTGGTGTAAGGTGAAATCTCAGGGTTGTTTTGATTTGAATTTCCCTAATGACTAATGAAGTTGAGCATTTTTTAAGATGCTTCTCCACCATCTGAAGTTCTTCAGGTAAGAATTCTTTGTTTAACTCTGTACCCCATTTTTAATAGGGTTGTTTGGTTTTCTGGAGTCTAACTTCTTGAGTTCTTTATATATATTGGATATTAGCCCTCTATCTGATGTAGGATTGGTGAAGATCTTTTCCCAATTTGTTGGTTGCCAATTTGTCCTCTTGATGGTGTCCTTTGCCTTACAGAAACTTTGTAATTTTATGAGGTCCCATTTGTCAATTCTTGCTCTTAGAGCATACGCTATTGGTGTTCTGTTCAGAAACTTTCTCCCTGTACCGATGTCCTCAAGGGTCTTCCCCAGTTTCTTTTCTATTAGCTTCAGAGTGTCTGGCTTTATGTGGAGGTCCTTGATCCATTTGGATTTGAGCTTAGTACAAGGAGACAAGGATGGATCAATTCGCATTCTTCTGCATGCTGACCTCCAATTGAACCAGCACCATTTGTTGAAAAGGCTATCTTTTTTCCATTGGATGTTTTCAGCCTCTTTGTTGAGGATCAAGTGGCCATAGGTGTGTGGGTTCATTTCTGGATCTTCAATCCTGTTCCATTGATCCGCCTGCCTGTCACTGTACCAATACCATGCAGTTTTTAACACTATTGCTCTGTAATATTGCTTGAGGTCAGGGATACTGATTCCCCCAGACTTTCTTTTGTTGCTGAGAATAGTTTTAGCTATCCTGGGTTTTTTGTTATTCCAGATGAATTTGATAATTGCTCTTTCTAACTCTGTGAAGAATTGAGTTGGGATTTTGATGGGTATTGCATTGAATCTGTATATTGCTTTTGGCAAAATGGCCATTTTAACTATATTGATTCTACCGATCCATGAGCATGGGAGGTTTTCCCATTTTTTGAGGTCTTCTTCCATTTCCTTCTTCAGAGTCTTGAAGTTCTTGTCATACAGATCTTTCACATGTTTGCTAAGAGTCACCCCAAGATACTTTATACTTTTTGTGGCTATTGTGAAGGGGGTCATTTCCCTAATTTCTTTCTCAGTCTGCTTATCCTTTGAGTATAGGAAGGCCACTGATTTGCTTGAGTTGATTTTATAACCTGCCACTTTGCTGAAGTTGTTTATCAGCTGTAGGAGTTGTCTAGTGGAGTTTTTTGTGTCACTTAGGTAGACTATCATGTCATCTGCAAATAATGATAGTTTGACTTCTTCCTTTCCTTTGTATCCCTTTGACCTCCTTATGTTGTCGAATTGCCTGAGCTAGTACCTCAAGTACAATATTGAAAAGATAAGGAGAAAGGGGGCAGCCCTGTCTAGTCCCTGATTTTAGTGGGATTGCTTCAAGTTTCTCTCCATTTAATTTGATGCTGGCTACTGGTTTGCTGTATATTGCTTTTGAGTAGACCCTGTAATGAGACAGTCTGACTAGACAGTGATGAGAAATTATTAACCTCTTTACAGTTGTCATCAGGACTAGATAATTCTCTCTGAGCACCTTGGGTACAGAATACCACGTAGCCTCTGTCTACTGGATGGCAAGGTCATGCCTCTAATTGTATTCACCAAAAGTATCAACAGCCGTGGCCTCTTGTCCCATAGTATGCAAAATGAACCCTTTTTGCTTAGTGCAGTGGGTTAGGGTACCCTTTTAAAGTTTTGTGTGATTAATAAGATGAAGTTCAGTCCTTTTAGAGACTAGTTACATGACAATATTTTAAAACAATTTGAATAGGCATGGATACACAAACCTGTTGTTAGAATACTTGGGAGGCGAAACCAGGAGAAAGATGGCATTTCTAAGACTGCCTAAGCAAGATATCAAAATCGTCTCCTAGAAGGAAATGAAGGAATGAAGGAAGGAAGGAAGGAAAGAAGGGAAGGAAGGAAGACAGAGAAAGAAAGAAAGAAAGAAAGAAAGAAAGAAAGAAAGAAAGAAAGAAAGAAAGAAAGAAAGAAAGAAAGAAAGAAAGAAAGGCAAGCTAGTTTATACATACTGTCTGAAAATTTGAAAAATGACTTTCTAAATATAACACAATTACTAAAGACACAGACAAAAATAAATAAACAAAATATAAGTCACCTTTAGGAGCTCTATAGACCAGGATGGCCTCAAAACCAGATATCTGCCTGCCTCTGCTTCCTGAATGCTGGGATTAAAGTTGTGTGCCACTACCACCCATCTTTCAAGATTGTTGAAAAGAAGTCTGATGAGATAGATAGCTCAGGATAGCCAATCAGGAGGTGTGTCGTCCTATGTCCTGAGGTAAAAACAGTAAGTCAGTAGCAGTATTTAGGCTCTAGAGTAAGTTCCTCCAGCTCTAGCCAATCTCAGAAACAACCATACCCCTGGAGATAGAGCCAACAAACCAAGATAAAGGTTACCTATTCCTCCCTCGGATTGCCCTAATCATCTTTAAATTGAACCTGTGAAGCCAACATCTCTGTCTCCATTCTGGTAAATGGTTGACCCCTGCATGCTGGATTTCTGCAGAATAAAATGCTTTCTGTTTTTACACACATTTTGAGTCATGGGTATCACTCCTCAACAAATTAGACCTTTACTGAGGATGTAGAGATTGTTGGTTCCCTGGCCTGGCAGCTCAGTCAGTTTAGCTTAGACTGTGAGTTCCCTTCCAATGGGAGAGAAAGTGGACATTGCCTCAAGAACAACACCCAAAGTGATGTCTGGTTCCAATGTGTACATGCACACACATGCATCTTTGTACAACCTGTAAATGGCTAAGGACATCCCTAGAGCCTCATAAACTGGGCATAGTGATATAGACCCGCAACTCTAACATTCAGGAGATGAAAACAGGGTGGTCAGAAGTTGAGTTAGCCTCAATTATGTAGAAACTTTGAGGCCAGAGGGCTACATAAGACCCTCCCTGCTTTTAAAATGAATGTATATAGTGGTTCACTCCTGGTTGTTACAGAATCCTGTAGGCTCAGGAAGGAGGAAGACTGCAAATTTGAAGTGATTCTGGGCTACATATCAAGTTGGCCAGACGAGGCTACATAGTGAGATACCATCTGAAGAAGTAACAGCATGGTGGCCTAAGTTAGTAATTTCATCACGGGGAGACAGAGGCAAGAGGGTCAGAAGTTTGAGGTAGAACTAGGGAGATAGCTCAAGGAGATCCTGCCTCGAAAACTAAAGTGGGGAACAACTGAGGAAATCACCTTATGTGAAACTTTTGCCTCCCCACCCTCACACAAACATGTGCACATTCTACAGAAACACTTGCATAAACCATACACACACAGAAATCAAAGAATGTAAAAGAAGTTCAAGCCAGGTATGGTTTGCATGCCTTTAGATTTTTATTTACATGAGCACACTGTAGTTGTCCTCAGACACACCAGAAGAGGGCATCAGATCCATAGAAATGGAAGAGGGAAACCAAAAAAACAAAACAAAATAAAACAAGCCGGGGCAGTGGTGGCGCACGCCTGTAATCCCAGCACTCTGGGAGACAGAGGCAGGCGGATTTCTGAGTTCGAGGCCAGCCTGGTCTACCAAGTGAGTTCCAGGACAGCCAGGACTATACAGAGAAACCCTGTCTCAAAAAAAAAAAAAAAAAAAAAAAAAAAAAAAAAAAAAAAGAAAGAAAGAAATGCAAGAGGGAATAAACCCCTTCCTCTCCAAGATGCTTTTGGTCATGATGTTTATCACAGCAAAGGAAATATAACCAGGACAAAATTTTTCGTATGTTCCTGACTCCACACATAAACCCTCCCGCTATCCATATTGCACACTGAGAGTGTATGGGGTGGATCTGATGTTTTGATCAGGGATCTGCATTTGAATCCTGAAGATCCTGTTCCCCAATCAGTTCTTGATCCATCAATAAAGATATTAGCAGCCAATGTGCTGGGCAGAATAGGAGGGACTTCCAGTTTTCCCATAGGCAGGCAAGCTGATTCTAAGGAGAAGGGAGATTTCTCCATTCTTCGAAGGGGAAAAGCTGACCAGTCATGAGAGATCTCAGGCAGAGTAGAAATAGGCCGTCTCTCCAGACGGGAAGTTAGAAAAATAATTAAGCTTAGGGTAGATTTAGGGTGCAATGATAGGACTAAAAGCAACAGAGCAACTAAGGTTGAGGGCAGATTTAGGGTGCTGAGCTGGGAATGAAAAGAAGGGTGCATTAGCCAAAGAAAGCTTAGAAGAGCTCAGCCATGGAGCTAAAACAATTTAAAAAATCAGGTTGTGTGTGTGTGTGTGTGTGTGTGTGTGTGTGTGTGTTTCATCTGTGGATCCAATATTCTCTGGGTGGGGGGCTGGTAGTGGAGTTTAAAACAGGGTGGCAAAAATTACACGCTACACAGAGGACTACATAAACTCCATTTCAGGACCAGGTCTGAGAGCAAAAGAAACATCATTCATTCCAGGAACTGACAGCCATAACCTGTCCCCCTAAACCAGCAGTCCCAGGAAATGAGGTCATAAAAACCACCACCCAAAGATCAGCCTAGAAATAACCATAAAGACAGGGAAATATCTTATCTCAGGATGCGACATTTGTGATGACCAAGCTTATATGGTTTAGTTATCTCATCCTACGGTTAAACACTCAGGACATGGGAATGCAAAACACTGACCACCAGGCAGAAGCCAATCAGAACCCGATGTACATAGCTTCCCCAGCACCCACTGATGAAAGTTTAGATTACTTACTCACTCTCTAAGTTCTCACCAAAGATAGATAAACTACCATATTGGCCAATCAATATTGTACCCCTGTCAGTGCTTTGGCCCCTACCAATCATATGAGAAATTACCTTCTTTAAAATTCCCATCTCCCAAAGAGGAACACTCCTCCACTGCTGGTGGGATTGCAAGATGGTGCAACCACTTTGGAAATCAGTCTGGTGGTTCCTCAGAAAACTGGGCACCTCACTTCCAGAAGATCCTGCTATACCTCTCCTTGGCATATACCCAGAGGATTCCCCAGCATGCAATAAGGACACATGCTCTACTATGTTCACAGCAGCCCTATTTGTAGTAGCCAGAAGCTGGAAAGAATCCAGATGTCCCTCAACAGAAGAATGGATGCAAAAAATGTGGTATATATACACAATGGAGTACTATTCAGCCATTAGAAATGATGAATTCATGAAATTCTTAGGCAAATGGATGGAGCTGGAGTGAGTACCTAAGTGAGTACCTCACTACCTAAGTGAGGTAACCCAGTCTCAAAAGATCAATCATGGTATGCACTCACTGATAAGTGGATATTAGCCTAGGAACCTGGAATACCCAAGATATAATCCACACATCAAATGAGGTACAAGAAGAATGGAGGAGTTGCCCCTGGTTCTAGAAAGACTCAGTGCAAGAGTATAGGGGAATTCCAGAACAGGGAAGCGGGAAGGGGTAGATGGAGGAACAGGGGGAGGGAAGAGAGCTTATGGGACTTGCGGGGAGTGGGGACCCAGAAAAGGGGAAATCATTTGAAATGTAAATAAAAAATGTATCAATAAAAAAAAATTCCCATCTCCCAGCCGGGCAGTGGTGGTGCACGCCTGTAATCCCAGCACTTGGGAGGCAGAGGCAGGCGGATTTCTGAGTTCAAGGCCAGCCTGGTCTACAGAGTGAGTTCCAGGACAGCCAGGGCTACACAGAGAAACCCTGTCTCGAGAAAACAAAACCAAAAACCAAAACCAAACAAACAAAACAAAACAAACAAACAAACAAAAAAAAACCACAAAAAGAAAAAAAATTCCCATCTCCCTACAATAAAAGGGGCCTGCAAGGGCTTCTGGGATCAACATATTGATGAGGGGTTGAATACACACCCCCAACCCCCATGCTGATTGTTTCTGCAAAATGAGTGTTCATTGTCTTTGCATACTTTTTGAGTCTGGGGTTTTTCTTCATCGATTTTCAGAGCCTTACAACACTAGAAGAGTATGCTTCTTATGGTCAGTGACAAATGCTAAAACATGTAATATGAAGCTGTTTAAATTACTCATACCAATAAAGACAGGGGAGGCAAAGAATGAGGTAAAAACCTGCTAGCTCAGCGAGGTAACTGTGTTTTCCTGCATATATACAACATATGTATTTACAAGTCAGATCCTACAACTAAACTGCTAGCTAGATCTTTAGAAATCTCTGTGTCATTTCACTAATCTAGTCTGCCTTTCTCTTTAACAAGTCCAAACTCAAGATGGCTTCTTTGCTTTCCTTCCTAGAATACCTACTTCCTGCCAGCTGCTTCTCTACTATTCCTGCAAGCCCAAAGAAATACCCTCTCTTACCCAAAGCTCCATCCACAAAGACTCTTCCCAACCAAAAGAGACAGAGCTCTAACAAAAATCTAATTGCCTATAAAAACAGTTCTCTAGCTCCACTCCTATACCCTTGGTAGGCTGGACCATGTTCCCACTTGGTTGCCCAGCAGACTTTACATCGGGTCACAAAGAAAAGACCACAAGACTTCTCCCTGGTACCTTGCCTTAAAATAGGCAGGAACTTTCCATTTTTATCACTGTCTTAGGGTTTCTATTCCTGCACAAACATCATGCATCACAAGAAGCAAGTTGGGGAGGAAAGGGTTTATTGAGCTTACACTTCCACATTGCAGTTCATCACTAAAGGAAGTTAGGACTGGAATTCAAGCAGGTCAGGAAGCAGGAGATGATGCAGAGGCCATGGAGGGATGTTTCTTACTGGCTTGCTTCCCCTGGCTTGCTTAGCCTGCTCTCTTATACAACCCAAGAGCCGGGCGGTGGTGGCACATACCTGTAATCCCAGCACTCTGGGAGGCAGAGGCAGGCCGATTTCTGAGTTCAAGGCCAGCCTGGTCTACATAGTAAGCTCCAGGACAGCCAGGGCTATACAGAGAAACCCTGTCTCGAAAAAAAAATAGAACCCAAGAGCACCAGCCCAAAGGTGGTACCACCCACAAGGGGCCTTACCCCCTTGGTCACTTATTGAGAAAATGCCCCACAGCTGGATCTCATGGAGACACTTCCCCAACTGAAGCTCCTTTCTCTGTGATAACTCCAGCCTGTGTCAAGTTGACACACAAAACCAGCCAGTACAATTACTGTTATCTAGGGAGGCTTCAAGAGATATAGCCAAATTGCATCTCTTAAGGACACAAGTAACTATATCTGGCAAATGCAGTATCCATTCTAAGTTTGTATATTTTGCTAATAATTGGATTTACTATGTACAATAATCAAATAGCTTGTAACCAAAGCATTGTCACTCGATGATGTAGTTTACATTAGAGTTGGTTTGGTTGCTTTTGCTTTCCTGAGCTGAAAACCAGACTCCCAGGCATGCTGGTCACCACTTTACAGCTGAGCACCACCCTCGGGCCTCTCCATAGAAGTACAGTCCATGGGTTTAGACAAACACACAGTGACACATATCCAATATTATCCTGTAGGAGAGAACAGTTTCAGTATTGTGAAATCCTCTGTGCTCTGTGCTTTTGCCTCCCACTGTTGCCAGGCAGCTGCTTCAGTGGTTTTGTCTTTTCCAAATTGTGGGACATACATACAGTCACACATAATCTGTCAGCCTTCAGAGGGAATTCTTACACCTGGGTGGATGCACTTGTAGAGAAAAACTAAACTTATTAGTTTTGTTTTGTTTTTACTGTTTTGTTTTGTTTTTTAATTTTGTTGAGGCACAGTCACACTAATGACACAGTGGACGTGTTTTAAACATTCAGTAAACTGAAGGGCAGTGTTAGTCCCAAAGATTTGAGGGAAAAGACCACAGACCCAAATCTTCATGGCCAAATTAATTCTTGTTTTGTATACACAGGCTGCTTCCCCCTAACGAGGGGTTGGAGAGGTCACCAATTGACAGGGTTTCTATAGTTCAGGGGTAGGGGGTTTCCAAATGGGGGCACATACACAGGGTTTTAGAAGCATATCGATTAAGTTGGTCAGAACCTCATGAAAACACATCGTTACAAGTTAGTCATAAGGGACACATATGCACATAGATAATAGCAGATGGTCATATTAACCTTTTACAACACATCCATGGTTGCCATTTCCTGGAACAGGCAGTACAGAACCATTTGTATTTAAAGTTATAGGTGGGGCACAGTCTGATCCTTGAGAACCACAGGATAATCAGAAACAGGAATGAACCTAGTTTGTCTTTACTGTAAGAAGGATTTCAAGAAAAAGATAGAGACAGGCTGGTTTATCAGCTAAATAGAGATGGTTCAGCAGGTCAAAAGCCTTTGCCTCTCTTACAGTGAACCAAAGTTCCTGTACCAGCACCCAAATGACTGCCCATGCCAGCCCTGGTGGATATGGTGCCCTCTTCTGGCCTCTGTGGTAACTGCATGCTTGTGGTGTACTTACGTGCTATCAAAATATTCAAACTCATAAAAAATGAACAATTACAAAACATACAAAAAACATTTTAAAACTTAGATTCACACACACACACACACACACACACACGGTTTTACATGTATGAGTGCTTTATTTGTATTTATATCTGTAGGTGGTGTATATGCCAGAAAACAAAGGTCAGATCTCCTAGGTCTAGAGTTAACAGACAGCTGTGAATCACATTGTGGGTGTTGGAAACAATACCTTGGTCCTCTGAATGAGCAGCCAGAACTCTTAACCACTGAGCCATCTCTCCAGACCCTGGCCCCCACATAAACATTATGTATAACTCATTATTTAGACAGGGATTTTTACATTGGAGGCTGATGTCTAACTCACTGGGGGTCATTTGAACTTCTAATCTTCCCTGCCTCCATCTGGGAACCAAACCCAAGGCTCTGTGCTCATGCTTTGTAGCAATTCCACAATACTCCCAGCCCTAAGCCATCTCACAGTGTACCTCTGAACACACACCCTTAAAGAGTATCAGGGTTGTGTCTGCATATACATCTGTACACCTGGCCTACTCAAGGACAAAGTGGGTGTCGGGGCCCCTGGAACAGGAAGATGGTTTGGGGCCACCTTGTTATTGCTGGGAATTGAACCCTGATCCTCTGGAAGAGCAAGCAGTCAGTGCTCTTCATTCCTGAGCCATCTGTTCTGCTCTCCTAAGCATTCCTTCATGGAGAGGAGAAAGCAAAGGATTTGTGCTCCAGGACACTCACTCTATCAAAATCATTTCATTTATGTCAGACCAGGAAACATGCAGTGTAAAGGCTTTTGACTTTTTCACAACCTAATATTTTTATCGATTGTTTGGGGATTTCACACGATGCACTCTGATCACACTCACTTCCCTTTACCCTCTAATACAACTTCCACACTTGTGCAATCCAATTCCAAAAAAAAAAAAAAGAATTTTTAAAAAATATACCAAATCCAAGTTGTGTTGCCCATATACTCACTGGTGCATGGTCAAAGTCCCAGTGTCCATCCCCTTAAAGGAAACTGCGTCTTTCCCTGCCCTCTACTCCCAGCCCCTCCAGAAGCCATCAAGTAAGAGCTCCACACTTCAGCAGCATTGTCATCACAATTTTTTAATAACTCTCTAAGATGACATCTTTTCCACTGTGGGCTCAGTTGAGATTGAGAGATATAGAAGGCTTCTTGCAAACACCTCTCCCACCCCAACCCCCCAAAGGAAAATAAGCATTGACTTTTGAATGCCCATTACTTGCTAAAGTGAAAGAGAAGAAAAAAAAGTGGAACGAGAAAATGGCTTCTAAAAACCTGGAGAGAGTTGTAATCCCAGCCCAGCCTTCTCCATGGGAAATTTCGCCTGGGAGTCTTCCTTCCTTCCCACTTGCAAAGAGGTGAAATGGGGGCTCTAGACTTTTCCTTCTCCCCCAGAGGTCCCTCACTGGGAGAAATGCAATGGGGATTTTATGAGCAGTCCTACTGATCTGAAATGCAAAGCCTCTTGCTTGGCCAGGATAAATCAAGTCAGGCTAGGCAGGACTGAGGCCCTGGGTTTCATCCCACCTCTGGGTTAAAAAAAAAAAAAAGTCATTTGAAACCATTCCTGGCTTCCGGTTTAAATTCTTTTACCCTTTTACTTTCTATACTGGATCTAGTTTCAGAAGGATACTCCTGAATCAGAAATCAGAAAGGAAACACCTTAAGGAAACACTTCATTTACAGAAGCCCATATTAATCAGGACTTTGTCTCTGTTGCAATTCTGATGCTATGACCTCTTGTGGTTTTGCTGATCCCAGAGACAATGCCCTATATAAGGCATAGAGGTAGTAAACAACTGCTTGGGCTATTGTCTTTCACCTGAAACCTAACTAGTGGCCCTCTCATCCTCCCCTCCCCCACCCTTTCACCAGGACTTTGCAGCCTTAACCTCCCCAGGGCCAGTTACTAGGTGAATAAGGACTCACTTCTGGAAATCATTCAAATCACCTCATCTTCAACCTGCTTACTGGGCCTTGCTCCTTTCCTCTATGGAAACCACAACAAAAGCTTTTTTCTACAACCTAGTGTGGTAGCTTCTTTCTTAGGGACTGTGAAGCACAAACTTTATTCTCAAAACTCGCCATCCCCTGAGTTATTGGTCTTACTGTACCCCCAAGTGAACAGACTACCCCAAGGCAAAATGTGTGTAATTCAGGCACTTTAAAGATGGAAGTAGGAAGATGAAAATTTTGAAGTTAACCTAGGCTTGATAGTGAGTTTCAGGCCATGGTGAAGTACAAGAGACCATTTCTCAGGGAGAAAACCACAAACAAACAAACAAAAATGTTTTTATCTGGGGTTGAGGGGCTTGGACTAGAATCCAAGGCCTTGCCCATGCTAATAATTCTTTCTACCTTGGCTGGCTATATTTAATTCAAAGAATCATGGGGAAAAAGACAGGAAAAGGGTAAAGTCCTCCTATTTTTGTACTTCTGGCCTGTCAAATTGTCCTGAAGGAGGTTTTGATCTTTCTCACTTGATGGTCATTCCTTGAAGTCATGCATCCAGACCTAGCAGGCAAATCCTGCGAGCATTTGTTTAATTTTGATTGGCAGTGTTGGGGAGGAACCCAGAGCCTCCTGCATGCTCTAGCTACACATGTTACCCTACGTGTCCCTAGAGAAAATTTTGTTTGTTTACTTTCATTTTGAGATGACATTTAGGGGTTGGGGATTTAGCTCAGTGGGTTTGGTCCTCACCTCTGTTAGAGGGGGGGGAGAAATGACATTTGGCTGCCTCTGACTTCTGAGAGCAGGGTCACAGATGTGGGTCACCAGATCTCCCTGCATATAGATTTTATTAGCATTTCTTCTAAGCTTGATATAATAATGGACGGTTTGGCTTCTCTCTCTCTCTCTCTCTCTCTCTCTCTCTCTCTCTCTCTCTCTCTCTCTCTCTCACCTCTATCTGTCCCTCTGTGTTCTCCCACCTCTCTCTCCACATGTTCCCAGCCAGCCTCTTTTTTTCTTTCTCTCTCCTCTCTCTTTCTGCCCTTCTCTGTCACTTTCCCTTCTCTCCCTCCACTCCCTTCTCACCTTCTTCCCATGTCTTAAATAAACTTCATTTTATACTAGACCCATTGGTACCTTGGGGTGGGGTCGGGAAGGAAGGCTGCTTTAGCCCGGGCCCACTAAGTCACTCCCCTCCCGCAGCATCATGCCACCATATTACAAAACATATCAGATTTATCTAGTATAAGGATATTAATGCTTTCAAACACCTAGGCAACTACTCATCTGACAGATAAAGTATCTGGAAATGTATGGACAGATGATTCAAACCAGGCATCTCTGGACTAACTGAACTAACGTCTACTTCCTAAACAACACAAAATCCAAGGCAGGAGCACAGGGCATTGACCAACAAACAGCACTCTTCTGGCTAGAGCTCTCACCATGCAGCAAATATGTTCCTGTATGGGAAGGCTTGGGATCACAATCACAGCTGCCATATTTGCCTGTGAGAGGGCCTTATTACAGACTTTCAGGAAGCTAATAGGTCCATTTATAAATGCAGCTATACAAATGGTGTGGGTATATGTCAGAAATCCTTGAATCTCTGTGTCGAATCAAGGTGCCTTTACTCCATGCAGTGGTCCTATGTAACTCCTGGATTATGACTATAAAACTTGACATGAACTGAACTTCTCCAAATGGTGTGTGTGTGTGTGTGTGTGTGTGTGTGTGTGTGTGTGCATGTGCGCGTGCTCTCAAAACTATGTTAAAATTCTATGAATCTAATGAGCTAGTTAGAATTTCTCTGGTGGTTGTGGTGAATAGGAATGTTGTAAGTCTTGAGACCCTTCAGTCTTGGCCTATCTTTAGCCCAGGAAGAGCCACCAATTGCCCACCTCTCTGCCGGGAACTAACATCCCTGAAGTCTCAAATAAATTCCTATTAGAATGAATTAACAGTCCTTCCACAAAGGCAAAGTTCAAGAATGTAATTGACAACTGACCCTGTAAAAATTTGACCGCAAATCAGGAGAAAGACAGGGGAGGGAGAGGGAGCTGGAAGAGGTAAGGGAGACAGAGAAAGGGAGAGACAGAGAGAAAAAAATACATGCTTTTAATCTCAGCACTTGGGGGGAAGGCACGGGCAGGCAGATCTCTGAGTTCCAGGCCATCCTAGTCTAAAGAGGAAGAAGATTCAGGATAACCAGGTCTATACTGTGAAACCCTGTCTCAAAAAGAAATGAAAACCAAAAATGACTCTGAGATTACACCTTACAGCCATACAAATGTCCAAGATCAAAAATCAAGAGATAGCACATGCTGGTGAGGATGCGGAGCAAGGGGAACACTTCTCCATTGCAAACTTATACAACTATCTGGAATTCAACTGGGCAGTTTCTCAGAAAACTGGGAATAGTTCTACCTCAAGACCAAGCGGGGCATATACCCAAAAGATGCCCCCACTCGACCACAGGGACACTTCCGCAACTATGTTCACAGCAACTTTATTCATAACAGACAGAAACTGGATACAACCCATATGTCCCTCAAGGGAAGAATGGATAAAAAAAATGTGGTACATCTACACAATGGAATATTATTCAGCTATCAAAAACCAAGACATTACAAATTTTGCATGCAAATGACGGAAGTTGAGATTATCATACTGAGTAAGGTAACCCATGCACTCACGTACAATGAACTGACTCACAAGAGGATGTTAGTCATAAAATACAGGATACCCATACTGTGCTCCACAGACCCGAAGAAGACAAACAAGAAAGAAGGCCCAAGCAAGGATGCTTGAATCTCACTTAGAAGGGGGAATAAAACAATCATAGGAGGCAGATGGAGGGAGGGAGCTGGGAGAGAGGGAAAGGGCATTGGATCCCCTGAAAGTGGAACTACAGATGGTCCTAAGGCACCGTGTGGGTTTGGGAACTGAACTCGGGTGCTCTGCAGGTGTAATACTTGCTCTCAACCACTGACCCATCTCTCCAGCTCCCTTAAAATATTTGTTTGCCTTGTTTCTTTACATGCTGAAGATTGAAAACAGGGCCTTGCATATTTTAAGCAAGGGTAGTGTACCATTGAGCTCCTCTTTCGGCCCCTGAGAACAATGTGCCTAATCTTCACAAGAAAATATAAAATAAAAAGTATATTTTTCTGAATATGATAGAAAACAGTAGTATGTATGTATGTATGTATGTATGTATGTGTATATATATAGTTTTTCAGGACAAGTTTTTCTTCTTTTTTATGGGCTAATTTATTTACTCTCATTTCTAATGTTTTCCCCTTTCCCGGGAGTTTCCCCTCTGGAACCCCCCATCTCATCCTCCATCTGCCTCCTTCTATGAGGATGCTCATCTACCCACCCACCTATCTATTCCCTCCTCCCTGGCCTCAAATTCCCCTACCCTGGGGCATCCAGCCTTCTCAGGACTCACAAGGTAACATTTCTTACAGGCACTCAGTATGACCTGATACTAGATGTACCTTGTGGCAGAATCTGAGTTCTCTTCCAAGTTCTGTGCACATTTATTCCATTTGGTTTTCACATCTGGGCTTGAGCTTATGAGTGGTCTTTGATTATTTCATTCACTTACAGTGAATGCCATAATATTTATACTTACTTAAAAGTCTGCATTTATTTGTACATTTCTAGCAAATCTTTAAATAATACTAAATAGGAAACAAAGAAATCACTATTTCCTTCATGAACTGCCCATAATGACTATTTTCATAGCAAGAAAACATCTATTTGGGGGGGTGGGTGAATGTGGCAGTGATGATTGTGGTAGTGATACGAAAAAAGTGCTCCTAACCAATCCCATCTCACTTGTGAACAAAAAGGAAAAAGAAGGAGGAGGAGAAGGAGGAGGAGGAGGAAGAGGAGGAGGAGAAGGAGGAGGAGGAGAATTCACAGATATGGAGATCTGGGTATGGCGTGGTGGCACATGCCTTCAGTCCTTCAGGTTAGCCTGAGTCAATACTATGAAACTCTGATGCCTTAAAAGATCATTTGAAACATCAGACTTCATTGTGTCAATGTGAACACTTTGCAGTTGAGGGCTTTACTCTGATTGCATCAGAACACATTGTCCATTGTCCTTCTTATACTGCCAAGATTGATCTGTGGTTTGCAATAATCTCTCTTCTGTCAAGTGCATTGTAAAATTTCCTACCAGCTATATTTTGCAAAAGTCTGGGCAAGGTGGCACAGGCTTACAAGTCCAGGCTTGAGGGAGAAGGATTTTTAAGTTCAGCCACCTTAGGCTACACTGTAAGGCCTTGTATCCCAAACAACAAAATGGAGACATGGTGCAGACTAAGCATTTTGAATAAACACTCATCAGGCCAAGGACATGTAGGCTGTTTCACACTTTGGGTCCTATCAATAATGATTTCAAGAATGTTCATGAAAGGAGTTTTTAGTAGACTGGGGTTGCTTTCAACCAAATTGAAGAGAAACTATTTGAGTGGAGGTAGGAGACCAACAAGATAGGAAGGGGGTGTCAGAGGTGTGGGAGAGAGATGAATGAAGGAAAATGGCACACATCTATGAAAATGCTATGATGGAGACCATTATTTTGTCTGGTAACGTAAAAAAATAATAAGAACAGGGCACACACAAACACACACAATATGTTTTGATTTTCTCGACTGCAAAGTAGAATGCAGATGCTATGAAGACAGCAGGGAAAATGGGAGGGAGTTATGGGAGGGCAAAGTATAGGACAGGAAAACCAAAAGGGATAAAAAAAATACGATGGATGTTGAAAAAGCCATAAGCACACCTGTTATTTATAAGCTTTCTTAAATCCATCCATCCATCCATCCATCCACCTATATCCACAGGTGATGACACACTCCTTTAATCCTGGGACTCAGGAGGCAAAGGCATGTGGGATCTCTGTGAGCTCGAGGCCATCCAGGTCTACAGAGGCAGTTTGAGGACAGCCAAAGTAGCACAGAAAAAACCTGTCTCACTACAAAAAAGAGTAAGTAAACCTAGTTGAATTGGAATTACTCCACCTTGGGAAATTCTCCCCTCAAAGATGTAAGAACAAAAAATCTGGTGCCAAGTGTATGAGACCTCCCTGTGAGTTTTCTGGTTTTATGGTCCAAGAGAGTCCCCCCTAGACAATTCAGGGTATTGTCATTGATCTGGTTGCCTGCCAGAACTTGAGGACATGACCCTAGCACTGAGCTGGAGAAATCATTCAGCAGTTAAGAGGTCCCTCTGCTCTTCCAGAGGACCCAGATACGATTCCTAGCACTTACATAGCAGCTGCTGTCCCTGTGTTTCTATAACTTCACTTTCAAGGGCTCCAGGGCCATCTCTGGTCTTATTCTGGACATTGTGGGCACTAGGAATGCATGTGGTACACAGACACGATGGCCAAACACCCATAATCGTGTGCTGCCACAGAACTCTCATCCTTATTAAACCTTGTTTAAGCTTTTTCTTCCTGTAACTACTTTTGAGAATCTTGGATGGCTATTTTCCTGTACGAAGATTCCTTCTTATTCAATGGACAAACAGCCTCTCAGTGAGTGACTAACAAAATGAGCTGTCCCAAGACCCTGTGGCTTTCCCAGGCTCATCGCTCCCGCCCCTTTGAGACACTGGGGTGGATCTCATTTGTTTCACGTCCGCAGGGCGGAGCCAGCACTCAGTGGGAAAGGATTGCTCTTTTTCCCTTTCTTCTTTGTTCCCAAGTAAGAATGCAGACTCGAGGAGATGGCGCGGAGGGAATGCTGCTGGCCATTGCAGTCCTCCAAAGGACTGAGATTCGATCACAGGACAGCCTGGCCTGGATCAAGTAAGTTTACCCCACCCTCTGACTCCTTATAAGATGTTGGAGGAGTTAGTGGCTAGAGAGGTCTTTGTGCATGTCCTCTCCCCTATGAGTGTGTAACCCTGAGCTCAGAGCCTTGGGCCTTGAAGGAACACCACGTGGGTCGGCTTTGTTCTTGAGTTTGGGGACACTGAGTTTTGTGCTGTGGGCAGCATCTGAAGAGCCTTGGTGGAAGATCCTGCTGGGGTACTCAGAAGTACTTCCCTGGGACAGAACGCAGGGAAGGCAGAGAGGATTCAGGGACCTTCACCCTAAGCAGAGATCACCTGCCTTGGCTAGGGAGGTGCAGGTGCTGTGGTGGTTTGAACTATATAATTGATAAAGCATGGCCTGCCCTGTGGATGGCTGCTTCGGCTTCCTGAACCTAACCAGTAAGAAATTTTACTATTATTGATTTTCAGGCAGACAGAAAGTCAGTCGGACCCAAAAACAAAAGCAGCAAAACCTCTGCATTTCTGAGTGTGCATTGGCAAGTTCTCACAAAAACTCAGGGACATTCTTTCTGTTTTTCATTTTCTTTTTCTTTTTCTTTTGTTTTTTTCGAGGCATGTTCTCTATGTGTAGTTCTGGAGGTCCTCTGTAGACCACGCTGACCTCAAACTCACAGAGGAGGTTCCACTGAACTCTGCCTCCAAAGGGCTGGAACTAAAGGCATGGGCCACCACTGCCGGGCACATGTGCATTTTCATGGCTCTAGACTCTAGAATTGTGAACCAGGGGAGACATGAAATTATGGTTATGATAATTACTATTACAGCACTGAGTGTACATACCAAAGTCTCACAACAGCAAATAAAGTTACTCTTCCGCAGAATTCTGTGCTCCCTGGAATAGTAAAGGAATAATCAAACTTTTAGTTTTTTTTTTTTTTTTTGTTTGTTTGTTTGTTTTGAGAGAGAGGGTTTCTCTGTGTAACCCTGGCTGTCCTGGAACTCACTCTGTACACCAGGCTGGCCTCGAACTCAGAAAGCTGCCAGCATCTGCCTCCCAAAAGCTGGGATTAAAGGCGTGTATCACCACCACACGGCTTAAACTTTTAAAACATTTTAAAAGAAAATATTTGAGATACCAAGGTCTATAATAATGCAAAATGTGCCTAAGTCGAGCAAGTCCTACTTTAAAAGTAGGTCAGCAGTTATTTATTTACAGAAAAGTCTGAATTTGTCTGTTTCTGTATCTTTCTTTTTCTACTTATTCATTCTGAAAGTCTAAAGTGATAAATATAGTCCCTGTTTAACACAATGAATATTATGATCAAATACAGTAGATTTTTTTTGCAGAATTTTTACTCGTATGTAGGAAATATAAGCACCTTCTGCAGTCTAAAATGCTAAAGGAAAGACCTAATAACCCACTGAAACAAGCATATTTCCATTCCAACTACCATTTTTCATAATGAAAGAATACATAAAGGTTTATTTAGTGAACCAGGAATGGAGCTACGAACTCTGCCTAGCTGTTCCTACAGGCACATCTAGTTGATTAACTTGTTGGGAGGATTAGGACCCTACTACCACTTTTATTTGGTTTATTTTTTACTTAAAAAATTAACTGTTTTGAACCAGATTCATCCCGCTTCTGAAGATAGAGTAGAAAGGCTCAGGATGTAAATCACTAGAAACAGCCAGAGTATGCCATATTCTGAAGGATGTCCAAAACAGGCCAGGCTATCAGGTATTCATAGGGACGTAGGCACTTTAGAACACTTAAAAAAATCCTTCCTTGGGATTGTGGTATCTGGTATCCTGAGAGGCCCATCTGCCCTGGAAAGTGTGCCTGAAACGGTAAATATTGGCGAGCCAGAGGCAGAGAGGAGTAGGAGGTGCTTAGGTCGGTAGGTCAGTAGGTCAGTAGGTTCACAGGTAGGAGGACACAGGAAGAAGTATGCATGTGTGAGAGTGACATGGGGACTTGAGAGGAAGGAACAAGAACAAAGTGTCCCTCTGCCCTCCCGCCCCCTGCCCCCCCCGCCCCGTCCCCTCCTCTCATCTCCTAGGAGTGCTGGCTAGTGGTTAGTGAAGGGCTTGGGTGGGGTGAGGGTGGTGTGGATTGTTAGGGAGAGGAGAGAGATTGTGAGGGAGCCCGAATTAGGTCATAGTGGTTGCCTGGTTCCCCGGTCGCCTGGCGATGGTGATCCTTATTTAGTAGGTGCTTAGAATTGGGGTCCTGAGGCCAGGACCTGGTAGTCAAGGGGTCAGGGTGGGAGTTTTGTGTGGAAAGAATATTCATTCCTTCTCTTCATATATCCTTGTCCTCAGCTCAGGGCGGTGGGCGGCCTGCGGGCTAGATTGCAGAAGTAGGCATCCTGCCCATCTGGGTCTCTGAAGTGGACTGCATGATTGGATGACTCCCTGGAACAGAATCCAGCAGAACTCATCCTGAGCGGTACCTGAGATAGCAACCTGTGTGGCCAGGTAAGAAGGGTTTCTTTCCGTTTCCCTTCTCTTCATCTCCCCTGGGACTTGGGGCTCAGGACAGGGAAACTGAAGGCATCACAGGCACACACACACACACACACACCAAACAGCCCACCCATTGCCCTGGGTGCACTCGGTAGCCTCCCCTGTGCCCAGAGCTCTCTGACACCAGCACCTAGCTTCCCTACCAGCCAGCCAGGCAGGGAGATCCTGGGAGGGCCTTCTTGGCTGGCAGCCTTGACCTGCAAACTTGAGAGAGTGTGCCCAGGCACCGCGGAGTCTGTGCCGCCCAGAAATGAACTGAGACCTGGCTGTCAGTTTAGAGGACCCCCAGGAAGTGTGGGCCAGCTCAGGCAGGTGTCCTCTGGATCTCTGGGCCCACTCCAGTCCCAGCAGCCAGGCTGGGTCCTCCGAGTGGGCGGGGCCAGCAGCTGGTTGTCCAGTCCAGGGGTTTGTTTCTGAGGCTCCGCCCCTACGGTCCTGATTGGCACTGGGTTTAGGTAGAGCTGCCCTAGGGCCCTGAGCAATACCTGCTCCTGTGCCTAAGGTCTTGCAGGCCTCTTCCCTGGCCATTCTGTGGCTGGCAGGTGCCCTGCAGTCGCCCAGTGCCTGTGATCAGTGTGACCCCTCATCTCAACCTCACGCACCCCCCCCCCACAAAATCACGCAAAGCTCGTCCACGCAAGAACATAGAGAAACATCCCTTAGGTGTCCCTAGTAGCCTGCAAAGGGACCCATCTCTGAGCAGTGGGAAGCCCTAGCGCTTAACTGGCTGCCATGTTGGCTGCTGGTTGCTGCCTCTTGGCGTTTTTTGCCTCTGAAAGGGCAGAGGCACAGAGCCCTTGCCGGCAGGCCATTGGCATGCGCAGTGCTCTACCGCCATCAAGCGGAATGGCTTTGAGGAGTCCGCCTGCAGGTCCCTGCACCTCTCTGAACATGGCGGCCGATCGGCTAGGAAGCTGATCTTTTCCTGGCTGCAGGGGAGCGACTGGGGGCTCCTGAGGCCCTCTTGAGCCAGGAGAGGCCCGTGAGCCCGCAGGGTGCAGCTGCCCAGGGGACGGGGTGGGCACCACAGGGATGGGCTAGCCTGAGTCGGGAAGCACAGCCTCCCAGGTCCAGAGTGCACTGCAGGCGGACATCTTAGGTTGCACGGGGTCAGGAAGGGACCTCTCTACACAGGGATCTGCACCCAGGGCTGCATCTGGGTTCTCGTGGGCAAAGTGTCTTGTCTGTCCCTGTTTAGCAGACCGATCCCGGTCCCCCTTGCTGTTGTCAAAACCTTCCCAGCACCTGCCTTCCTCAGGGGCTGCCATCCCAAACCCCGCCTCCCCGTGTTCTACACAGAGAGACAGGAAGGCCAGACAGGCTACCTGCTTGTCTTGCTTCCCAGAGCTCTCAGTATGCTCAGGCCTTGTAGTTTTTCTGGCCAGGTATCTTACAGCCAGTTAACTCCCTCCCTGCCAACCCCAACTCCAACTCCAACCCCAACCCCAACCCCAACCGCAGCTCACACCCTTCCCATGACTCTGGTCATCTCTGGCTCTCCCTTCCTTTCTTTTAGAAAAGGCTCTCTCTTCTTGTGCCATGCTGCAGGTGGAGATCAGGGTCCCATTCCTGTCAGGAAAACACCCACATCTCAGGAAGCCTTCAGTGGTCTGGGAAGTCCCACCATCCTCCAATGCAAGGCACCTCACTGTGTGCCCCCAGTGGGGGAAGAGCCTAGGCAGAGAACTCAGAGTGAAACTCAATAGAAACAGCTAGAGTATGCTATAGTCCCCAGGGTGACCAAAACAGACCAGGCTGCCAGGGTTCCATCCAGGCCGGGCCCCTGGAAAGCCTCCTTACTGTGATGCCTGACACCCAGGAGGGCAGCTGACTCGGGGGTTCTCCTGACTGGGGCCACTTCCCTAACACCCTGGCAGATGTGCCAGGATCAAGGCTGCCAAATCACCTGGCCTTCTCTGGCACGTCCAGGGATGTCTGGAAGAATAGAGAAAGTTCTGGAAATAACGGATGCACAAACTAGGATCCTAGAAGACAGGGAGACCAGAGTTTCATTCTCTCTCTCTGTGCCTGTCTGTGTCTTTCTCTGAGTGTGTGTGTGTGTGGGTGGGTGGCGCGAGCGCGCGCGCGCGTGTGCGTGCAGGTCCGTGCGCGTGTGCGCGTGCTCGCATGTTTGTATCCATGCAGCTATTCGGTGCGTGTCCCCTGGTCAGGTCCCTAGGCCTCTTTTGGCCCTGAAGCAGGTCCAGTTGGGACCCAGGGGTTAGTAGTTCTTGTGCTTTTGAAGTCAGTATTGCCTGAGATGGACAGGTTTGGATTTGGGGGAAAGCAGTAAGGCTGTACATATCCACAGGTCGTATCTCCAGTGGAGTCAAGGTATGGAAAGGTCCGAGGGGCCCGGCAGGGGATTTGTTCCTGATGGCATGTCTGTATTGGTGGATGAGACGATGGCTTAACAAGAATACGAGGGTGGCAGGACAGGTCCTTCCTTGGGCTTGTGGCCTTTGTACCTCTGAAAAGCCAGAGCCGGCCTGCCTGGAAGGAGAAAGCTCTCTTGGTTGTATGAGCATAGAAGGCCCAGGAAACTTGGGAGGGATGGAGAATTGGGAAGCAGTGGCAGTGGCAGGCTAGTCTCCTGGAGGCTGTCAGAGGTCTGTCCACCAGCCGTGACTTAGGATCCTGGCAGTGCAGGGGGTGGGCCTCTGGAGAGACTCAGTGTTCATGACAGAAAAGGCTTGCTGGTGGATAGTGGACAGGATTTCCCACAAGACCAGGGTGTACATCATCTGGTATCCTGAGAGGCCCATCTGCCCTGAAAAGTGTGCCTGAAACGGTAAATATTGGCGAGCCAGAGGCAGAGAGGAGTAGGAGGTGCTTAGGTCGGTAGGTCAGTAGGTTCACAGGTAGGAGGACACAGGAAGAAGTATGCATGTGTGAGAGTGACGTGGGGACTTGAGAGGAAGGAACAAGAACAAAGTGTCCCTCTCCCCTCCCGCCCCCTGCCCCCCCCTTGCCCCGTCCCCTCCTCTCATCTCCTAGGAGTGCTGGCTAGTGGTTAGTGAAGGGCTTGGGTGGGGTGAGGGTGGGGTGGATTGTTAGGGAGAGGAGAGAGATTGTGAGGGAGCCCGAATTAGGTCATAGTGTTTGCCTGGTTCCCCGGTCGCCTGGCGATGGTGATCCTTATTTAGTAGGTGCTTAGAATTGGGGTCCTGAGGCCAGGACCTGGTAGTCAAGGGGTCAGGGTGGGAGTTTTGTGTGGAAAGAATATTCATTCCTTCTCTTCATATATCCTTGTCCTCAGCTCAGGGCGGTGGGCGGCCTGCAGGCTAGATTGCAGAAGTAGGCATCCTGCCCATCTGGGTCTCTGAAGTGGACTGCATGACTGGATGACTCCCTGGAACAGAATCCAGCAGAACTCATCCTGAGCGGTACCTGAGATAGCAACCTGTGTGGCCAGGTAAGAAGGCTTTCTTTCCGGGTCCCTTCTCTTCATCTCCCCTGGGACTTGGGGCTCAGGACAGGGAAACTGAAGGCATCACAGGCACACACACACACACACACACACCAAACAGCCCACCCATTGCCCTGGGTGCACTCGGTAGCCTCCCCTGTGCCCAGAGCTCTCTGACACCAGCACCTAGCTTCCCTACCAGCCAGCCAGGCAGGGAGATCCTGGGAGGGCCTTCTTGGCTGGCAGCCTTGACCTGCAAACTTGAGAGAGTGTGCCCAGGCACCGCGGAGTCTGTGCCGCCCAGAAATGAACGGAGACCTGGCTGTCAGTTTAGAGGACCCCCAGGAAGTGTGGGCCAGCTCAGGCAGGTGTCCTCTGGATCTCTGGGCCCACTCCAGTCCCAGCAGCCAGGCTGGGTCCTCCGAGTGGGCGGGGCCAGCAGCTGGTTGTCCAGTCCAGGGGTTTGTTTCTGAGGCTCCGCCCCTACGGTCCTGATTGGCACTGGGTTTAGGTAGAGCTGCCCTAGGGCCCTGAGCAATACCTGCTCCTGTGCCTTAGGTCTTGCAGGCCTCTTCCCTGGCCATTCTGTGGCTGGCAGGTGCCCTGCAGTCGCCCAGTGCCTGTGATCAGTGTGACCCCTCATCTCAACCTCACGCACCCCCCCACACACACACAAAATCACGCAAAGCTCGTCCATGCAAGAACATAGAGAAACATCCCTTAGGTGTCCCTAGTAGCCTGCAAAGGGACCCATCTCTGAGCAGTGGGAAGCCCTAGCGCTTAACTGGCTGCCATGTTGGCTGCTGGTTGCTGCCTCTTGGCGTTTTTTGCCTCTGAAAGGGCGGAGGCACAGAGCCCTTGCCGGCAGGCCATTGGCATGCGCAGTGCTCTACCGCCATCAAGCGGAATGGCTTTGAGGAGTCCGCCTGCAGGTCCCTGCACCTCTCTGAACATGGCGGCCGATCGGCTAGGAAGCTGATCTTTTCCTGGCTGCAGGGGAGCGACTGGGGGCTCCTGAGGCCCTCTTGAGCCAGGAGAGGCCCGTGAGCCCGCAGGGTGCAGCTGCCCAGGGGACGGGGTGGGCACCACAGGGATGGGCTAGCCTGAGTCGGGAAGCACAGCCTCCCAGGTCCAGAGTGCACTGCAGGCGGACATCTTAGGTTGCACGGGGTCAGGAAGGGACCTCTCTACACAGGGATCTGCACCCAGGGCTGCATCTGGGTTCTCGTGGGCAAAGTGTCTTGCCTGTCCCTGTTTAGCAGACCAATCCCGGTCCCCCTTGCTGTTGTCAAAACCTTCCCAGCACCTGCCTTCCTCAGGGGCTGCCATCCCAAACCCCGCCTCCCCGTGTTCTACACAGAGAGACAGGAAGGCCAGACAGGCTACCTGCTTGTCTTGCTTCCCAGAGCTCTCAGTAGCTCAGGCCTTGTAGTTTTTCTGGCCAGGTATCTTACAGCCAGTTAACTCCCTCCCTGCCAACCCCAACTCCAACTCCAACCCCAACCCCAAGCCCAACCGCAGCTCACACCCTTCCCACGACTCTGGTCATCTCTGGCTCTCCCTTCCTTTCTTTTAGAAAAGGCTCTCTCTTCTTGTGCCATGCTGCAGGTGGAGATCAGGGTCCCATTCCTGTCAGGAAAACACCCACATCTCAGGAAGCCTTCAGTGGTCTGGGAAGTCCCACCATCCTCCAATGCAAGGCACCTCACTGTGTGCCCCCAGTGGGGGAAGAGCCTAGGCAGAGAACTCAGAGTGAAACTCAATAGAAACAGCTAGAGTATGCTATAGTCCCCAGGGTGACCAAAACAGACCAGGCTGCCAGGGTTCCATCCAGGCCGGGCCCCTGGAAAGCCTCCTTACTGTGATGCCTGACACCCAGGAGGGCAGCTGACTCGGGGGTTCTCCTGACTGGGGCCACTTCCCTAACACCCTGGCAGATGTGCCAGGATCAAGGCTGCCAAATCACCTGGCCTTCTCTGGCACGTCCAGGGATGTCTGGAAGAATAGAGAAAGTTCTGGAAATAACGGATGCACAAACTAGGATCCTAGAAGACAGGGAGACCAGAGTTTCATTCTCTCTCTCTGTGCCTGTCTGTGTCTTTCTCTGAGTGTGTGTGTGTGTGTGTGTGTGTGCGCGCGCGCGCGCGAGTGTGTGCATGTCCGTGCGCATGTGCGTGTGCTCGCATGTTTGTATCCATGCAGCTATTCGGTGTGTGTCCCCTGGTCAGGTCCCTAGGCCTCTTTTGGCCCTGAAGCAGGTCCAGTTGGGACCCTGGGGTTAGTAGTTCTTGTGCTTTTGAAGTCAGTATTGCCTGAGATGGACAGGTTTGGATTTGGGGGAAAGCAGTAAGGCTGTACATATCCACAGGTCGTATCTCCAGTGGAGTCAAGGTATAGAAAGGTCCGAGGGGCCCGGCAGGGGATTTGTTCCTGATGGCATGTCTGTTTTGGTGGATGAGACGATGGCTTAACAAGAATACGAGGGTGGCAGGACAGGTCCTTCCTTGGGCTTGTGGCCTTTGTACCTCTGAGAAGCCAGAGCCGGCCTGCCTGGAAGGAGAAAGCTCTCTTGGTTGTATGAGCATAGAAGGCCCAGGAAACTTGGAAGGGATGGAGAATTGGGAAGCAGTGGCAGTGGCAGGCTAGTCTCCTGGAGGCTGTCAGAGGTCTGTCCACCAGCCGTGACTTAGGATCCTGGCAGTGCAGGGGGTGGGCCTCTGGAGAGACTCAGTGTTCATGACAGAAAAGGCTTGCTGGTGGATAGTGGACAGGATTTCCCACAAGACCAGGGTGTACATCATCTGGTATCCTGAGAGGCCCATCTGCCCTGGAAAGTGTGCCTGAAACGGTAAATATTGGCGAGCCAGAGGCAGAGAGGAGTAGGAGGTGCTTAGGTCAGTAGGTCAGTAGGTTCACAGGTAGGAGGACACAGGAAGAAGTATGCATGTGTGAGAGTGACATGGGGACTTGAGAGGAAGGAACAAGAACAAAGTGTCCCTCTCCCCTCCCGCCCCCTGCCCCCCCCCCTTGCCCCGTCCCCTCCTCTCATCTCCTAGGAGTCCTGGCTAGTGGTTAGTGAAGGGCTTGGGTGGGGTGAGGGTGGGGTGGATTGTTAGGGAGAGGAGAGAGATTGTGAGGGAGCCCGAATTAGCTCATAGTGGTTGCCTGGTTCCCCGGTCGCCTGGCGATGGTGATCCTTATTTAGTAGGTGCATAGAATTGGGGTCCTGAGGCCAGGACCTGGTAGTCAAGGGGTCAGGGTGGGAGTTTTGTGTGGAAAGAATATTCATTCCTTCTCTTCATATATCCTTGTCCTCAGCTCAGGGCGGTGGGCGGCCTGCGGGCTAGATTGCAGAAGTAGGCATCCTGCCCATCTGGGTCTCTGAAGTGGACTGCATGACTGGATGACTCCCTGGAACAGAATCCAGCAGAACTCATCCTGAGCGGTACCTGAGATAGCAACCTGTGTGGCCAGGTAAGAAGGCTTTCTTTCCGGGTCCCTTCTCTTCATCTCCCCTGGGACTTGGGGCTCAGGACAGGGAAACTGAAGGCATCACAGGCACACACACACACACACACACACACCAAACAGCCCACCCATTGCCCTGGGTGCACTCGGTAGCCTCCCCTGTGCCCAGAGCTCTCTGACACCAGCACCTAGCTTCCCTACCAGCTAGCCAGGCAGGGAGATCCTGGGAGGGCCTTCTTGGCTGGCAGCCTTGACCTGCAAACTTGAGAGAGTGTGCCCAGGCACCGCGGAGTCTGTGCCGCCCAGAAATGAACTGAGACCTGGCTGTCAGTTTAGAGGACCCCCAGGAAGTGTGGGCCAGCTCGGGCAGGTGTCCTCTGGATCTCTGGGCCCACTCCAGTCCCAGCAGCCAGGCTGGGTCCTCCGAGTGGGCGGGGCCAGCAGCTGGTTGTCCAGTCCAGGGGTTTGTTTCTGAGGCTCCGCCCCTACGGTCCTGATTGGCACTGGGTTTAGGTAGAGCTGCCCCAGGGCCCTGAGCAATACCTGCTCCTGTGCCTTAGGTCTTGCAGGCCTCTTCCCTGGCCATTCTGTGGCTGGCAGGTGCCCTGCAGTCGCCCAGTGCCTGTGATCAGTGTGACCCCTCATCTCAACCTCACGCACCCCCCCCCACACACAAAATCATGCAAAGCTCGTCCAAGCAAGAACATAGAGAAACATCCCTTAGGTGTCCCTAGTAGCCTGCAAAGGGACCCATCTCTGAGCAGTGGGAAGCCCTAGCGCTTAACTGGCTGCCATGTTGGCTGCTGGTTGCTGCCTCTTGGCGTTTTTTGCCTCTGAAAGGGCAGAGGCACAGAGCCCTTGCCCGCAGGCCATTGGCATGCGCAGTGCTCTACCGCCATCAAGCGGAATGGCTTTGAGGAGTCCGCCTGCAGGTCCCTGCACCTCTCTGAACATGGCGGCCGATCGGCTAGGAAGCTGATCTTTTCCTGGCTGCAGGGGAGCGACTAGGGGCTCCTGAGGCCCTCTTGAGCCAGGAGAGGCCCGTGAGCCCGCAGGGTGCAGCTGCCCAGGGGACGGGGTGGGCACCACAGGGATGGGCTAGCCTGAGTCGGGAAGCACAGCCTCCCAGGTCCAGAGTGCACTGCAGGCGGACATCTTAGGTTGCACGGGGTCAGGAAGGGACCTCTCTACACAGGGATCTGCACCCAGGGCTGCATCTGGGTTCTCGTGGGCAAAGTGTCTTGCCTGTCCCTGTTTAGCAGACCGATCCCGGTCCCCCTTGCTGTTGTCAAAACCTTCCCAGCACCTGCCTTCCTCAGGGGCTGCCATCCCAAACCCCGCCTCCCCGTGTTCTACACAGAGAGACAGGAAGGCCAGACAGGCTACCTGCTTGTCTTGCTTCCCAGAGCTCTCAGTAGCTCAGGCCTTGTAGTTTTTCTGGCCAGGTATCTTACAGCCAGTTAACTCCCTCCCTGCCAACCCCAACTCCAACCCCAACCCCAACCCCAAGCCCAACCGCAGCTCACACCCTTCCCACGACTCTGGTCATCTCTGGCTCTCCCTTCCTTTCTTTTAGAAAAGGCTCTCTCTTCTTGTGCCATGCTGCAGGTGGAGATCAGGGTCCCATTCCTGTCAGGAAAACACCCACATCTCAGGAAGCCTTCAGTGGTCTGGGAAGTCCCACCATCCTCCAATGCAAGGCACCTCACTGTGTGCCCCCAATGGGGGAAGAGCCTAGGCAGAGAACTCAGAGTGAAACTCAATAGAAACAGCTAGAGTATGCTATCGTCCCCAGGGTGACCAAAACAGACCAGGCTGCCAGGGTTCCATCCAGGCCGGGCCCCTGGACAGCCTCCTTACTGTGATGCCTGACACCCAGGAGGGCAGCTGACTCGGGGGTTCTCCTGACTGGGGCCACTTCCCTAACACCCTGGCAGATGTGCCAGGATCAAGGCTGCCAAATCACCTGGCCTTCTCTGGCACGTCCAGGGATGTCTGGAAGAATAGAGAAAGTTCTGGAAATAACGGATGCACAAACTAGGATCCTAGAAGACAGGGAGACCAGAGTTTCATTCTCTCTCTCTGTGCCTGTCTGTGTCTTTCTCTGAGTGTGTGTGTGTGTGTGTGTGTGCGCGCGCGCGCGAGTGTGTGCATGTCCGTGCGCATGTGCGTGTGCTCGCATGTTTGTATCCATGCAGCTATTCGGTGTGTGTCCCCTGGTCAGGTCCCTAGGCCTCTTTTGGCCCTGAAGCAGGTCCAGTTGGGACCCTGGGGTTAGTAGTTCTTGTGCTTTTGAAGTCAGTATTGCCTGAGATGGACAGGTTTGGATTTGGGGGAAAGCAGTAAGGCTGTACATATCCACAGGTCGTATCTCCAGTGGAGTCAAGGTATAGAAAGGTCCGAGGGGCCCGGCAGGGGATTTGTTCCTGATGGCATGTCTGTTTTGGTGGATGAGACGATGGCTTAACAAGAATACGAGGGTGGCAGGACAGGTCCTTCCTTGGGCTTGTGGCCTTTGTACCTCTGAGAAGCCAGAGCCGGCCTGCCTGGAAGGAGAAAGCTCTCTTGGTTGTATGAGCATAGAAGGCCCAGGAAACTTGGGAGGGATGGAGAATTGGGAAGCAGTGGCAGTGGCAGGCTAGTCTCCTGGAGGCTGTCAGAGGTCTGTCCACCAGCCGTGACTTAGGATCCTGGCAGTGCAGGGGGTGGGCCTCTGGAGAGACTCAGTGTTCATGACAGAAAAGGCTTGCTGGTGGATAGTGGACAGGATTTCCCACAAGACCAGGGTGTACATCATCTGGTATCCTGAGAGGCCCATCTGCCCTGGAAAGTGTGCCTGAAACGGTAAATATTGGCGAGCCAGAGGCAGAGAGGAGTAGGAGGTGCTTAGGTCGGTAGGTCAGTAGGTCAGTAGGTTCACAGGTAGGAGGACACAGGAAGAAGTATGCATGTGTGAGAGTGACATGGGGACTTGAGAGGAAGGAACAAGAACAAAGTGTCCCTCTCCCCTCCCGCCCCCTGCCCCCCCCCGCCCCATCCCTCCTCTCATCTCCTAGGAGTGCTGGCTAGTGGTTAGTGAAGGGCTTGGGTGGGGTGAGGGTGGGGTGGATTGTTAGGGAGAGGAGAGAGATTGTGAGGGAGCCCGAATTAGCTCATAGTGGTTGCCTGGTTCCCCGGTCGCCTGCCGATGGTGATCCTTATTTAGTAGGTGCATAGAATTGGGGTCCTGAGGCCAGGACCTGGTAGTCAAGGGGTCAGGGTGGGAGTTTTGTGTGGAAAGAATATTCATTCCTTCTCTTCATATATCCTTGTCCTCAGCTCAGGGCGGTGGGCGGCCTGCGGGCTAGATTGCAGAAGTAGGCATCCTGCCCATCTGGGTCTCTGAAGTGGACTGCATGACTGGATGACTCCCTGGAACAGAATCCAGCAGAACTCATCCTGAGCGGTACCTGAGATAGCAACCTGTGTGGCCAGGTAAGAAGGCTTTCTTTCCGGGTCCCTTCTCTTCATCTCCCCTGGGACTTGGGGCTCAGGACAGGGAAACTGAAGGCATCACAGGCACACACACACACACACACACCAAACAGCCCACCCATTGCCCTGGGTGCACTCGGTAGCCTCCCCTGTGCCCAGAGCTCTCTGACACCAGCACCTAGCTTCCCTACCAGCTAGCCAGGCAGGGAGATCCTGGGAGGGCCTTCTTGGCTGGCAGCCTTGACCTGCAAACTTGAGAGAGTGTGCCCAGGCACCGCGGAGTCTGTGCCGCCCAGAAATGAACTGAGACCTGGCTGTCAGTTTAGAGGACCCCCAGGAAGTGTGGGCCAGCTCGGGCAGGTGTCCTCTGGATCTCTGGGCCCACTCCAGTCCCAGCAGCCAGGCTGGGTCCTCCGAGTGGGCGGGGCCAGCAGCTGGTTGTCCAGTCCAGGGGTTTGTTTCTGAGGCTCCGCCCCTACGGTCCTGATTGGCACTGGGTTTAGGTAGAGCTGCCCTAGGGCCCTGAGCAATACCTGCTCCTGTGCCTTAGGTCTTGCAGGCCTCTTCCCTGGCCATTCTGTGGCTGGCAGGTGCCCTGCAGTCGCCCAGTGCCTGTGATCAGTGTGACCCCTCATCTCAACCTCACGCACCCGCCCCCCCACACAAAATCACGCAAAGCTCGTCCACGCAAGAACATAGAGAAACATCCCTTAGGTGTCCCTAGTAGCCTGCAAAGGGACCCATCTCTGAGCAGTGGGAAGCCCTAGCGCTTAACTGGCTGCCATGTTGGCTGCTGGTTGCTGCCTCTTGGCGTTTTTTGCCTCTGAAAGGGCGGAGGCACAGAGCCCTTGCCGGCAGGCCATTGGCATGCGCAGTGCTCTACCGCCATCAAGCGGAATGGCTTTGAGGAGTCCGCCTGCAGGTCCCTGCACCTCTCTGAACATGGCGGCCGATCGGCTAGGAAGCTGATCTTTTCCTGGCTGCAGGGGAGCGACTGGGGGCTCCTGAGGCCCTCTTGAGCCAGGAGAGGCCCGTGAGCCCGCAGGGTGCAGCTGCCCAGGGGACGGGGTGGGCACCACAGGGATGGGCTAGCCTGAGTCGGGAAGCACAGCCTCCCAGGTCCAGAGTGCACTGAAGGCGGACATCTTAGGTTGCACGGGGTCAGGAAGGGACCTCTCTACACAGGGATCTGCACCCAGGGCTGCATCTGGGTTCTCGTGGGCAAAGTGTCTTGCCTGTCCCTGTTTAGCAGACCGATCCCGGTCCCCCTTGCTGTTGTCAAAACCTTCCCAGCACCTGCCTTCCTCAGGGGCTGCCATCCCAAACCCCGCCTCCCCGTGTTCTACACAGAGAGACAGGAAGGCCAGACAGGCTACCTGCTTGTCTTGCTTCCCAGAGCTCTCAGTAGCTCAGGCCTTGTAGTTTTTCTGGCCAGGTATCTTACAGCCAGTTAACTCCCTCCCTGCCAACCCCAACTCCAACTCCAACCCCAACCCCAACCCCAACCGCAGCTCACACCCTTCCCACGACTCTGGTCATCTCTGGCTCTCCCTTCCTTTCTTTTAGAAAAGGCTCTCTCTTCTTGTGCCATGCTGCAGGTGGAGATCAGGGTCCCATTCCTGTCAGGAAAACACCCACATCTCAGGAAGCCTTCAGTGGTCTGGGAAGTCCCACCATCCTCCAATGCAAGGCACCTCACTGTGTGCCCCCAATGGGGGAAGAGCCTAGGCAGAGAACTCAGAGTGAAACTCAATAGAAACAGCTAGAGTATGCTATAGTCCCCAGGGTGACCAAAACAGACCAGGCTGCCAGGGTTCCATCCAGGCCGGGCCCCTGGAAAGCCTCCTTACTGTGATGCCTGACACCCAGGAGGGCAGCTGACTCGGGGGTTCTCCTGACTGGGGCCACTTCCCTAACACCCTGGCAGATGTGCCAGGATCAAGGCTGCCAAATCACCTGGCCTTCTCTGGCACGTCCAGGGATGTCTGGAAGAATAGAGAAAGTTCTGGAAATAACGGATGCACAAACTAGGATCCTAGAAGACAGGGAGACCAGAGTTTCATTCTCTCTCTCTGTGCCTGTCTGTGTCTTTCTCTGAGTGTGTGTGTGTGTGGGTGGGTGGCGCGAGCGCACGCGCGCGTGTGTGTGCATGTCCGTGCGCGTGTGTGCCTGCTCGCATGTTTGTATCCATGCAGCTATTCGGTGTGTGTCCCCTGGTCAGGTCCCTAGGCCTCTTTTGGCCCTGAAGCAGGTCCAGTTGGGACCCTGGGGTTAGTAGTTCTTGTGCTTTTGAAGTCAGTATTGCCTGAGATGGACAGGTTTGGTTTTGGGGGAAAGCAGTAAGGCTGTACATATCCACAGGTCGTATCTCCAGTGGAGTCAAGGTATAGAAAGGTCCGAGGGGCCCGGCAGGGGATTTGTTCCTGATGGCATGTCTGTTTTGGTGGATGAGACGATGGCTTAACAAGAATACGAGGGTGGCAGGACAGGTCCTTCCTTGGGCTTGTGGCCTTTGTACCTCTGAGAAGCCAGAGCCGGCCTGCCTGGAAGGAGAAAGCTCTCTTGGTTGTATGAGCATAGAAGGCCCAGGAAACTTGGGAGGGATGGAGAATTGGGAAGCAGTGGCAGTGGCAGGCTAGTCTCCTGGAGGCTGTCAGAGGTCTGTCCACCAGCCGTGACTTAGGATCCTGGCAGTGCAGGGGGTGGGCCTCTGGAGAGACTCAGTGTTCATGACAGAAAAGGCTTGCTGGTGGATAGTGGACAGGATTTCCCACAAGACCAGGGTGTACATCATCTGGTATCCTGAGAGGCACATCTGCCCTGGAAAGTGTGCCTGAAACGGTAAATATTGGCGAGCCAGAGGCAGAGAGTAGTAGGAGGTGCTTAGGTCAGTAGGTCAGTAGGTCAGTAGGTTCACAGGTAGGAGGACACAGGAAGAAGTATGCATGTGTGAGAGTGACATGGGGACTTGAGAGGAAGGAACAAGAACAAAGTGTCCCTCTCCCCTCCCACCCCCTGCCCCCCCCCTTGCCCCGTCCCCTCCTCTCATCTCCTAGGAGTGCTGGCTAGTGGTTAGTGAAGGGCTTGGGTGGGGTGAGGGTGGGGTGGATTGTTAGGGAGAGGAGAGAGATTGTGAGGGAGCCCGAATTAGCTCATAGTGGTTGCCTGGTTCCCCGGTCGCCTGGCGATGGTGATCCTTATTTAGTAGGTGCATAGAATTGGGGTCCTGAGGCCAGGACCTGGTAGTCAAGGGGTCAGGGTGGGAGTTTTGTGTGGAAAGAATATTCATTCCTTCTCTTCATATATCCTTGTCCTCAGCTCAGGGCGGTGGGCGGCCTGCGGGCTAGATTGCAGAAGTAGGCATCCTGCCCATCTGGGTCTCTGAAGTGGACTGCATGACTGGATGACTCCCTGGAACAGAATCCAGCAGAACTCATCCTGAGCGGTACCTGAGATAGCAACCTGTGTGGCCAGGTAAGAAGGCTTTCTTTCCGGGTCCCTTCTCTTCATCTCCCCTGGGACTTGGGGCTCAGGACAGGGAAACTGAAGGCATCACAGGCACACACACACACACACACACACACACACACCAAACAGCCCACCCATTGCCCTGGGTGCACTCGGTAGCCTCCCCTGTGCCCAGAGCTCTCTGACACCAGCACCTAGCTTCCCTACCAGCCAGCCAGGCAGGGAGATCCTGGGAGGGCCTTCTTGGCTGGCAGCCTTGACCTGCAAACTTGAGAGAGTGTGCCCAGGCACCGCGGAGTCTGTGCCGCCCAGAAATGAACTGAGACCTGGCTGTCAGTTTAGAGGACCCCCAGGAAGTGTGGGCCAGCTCGGGCAGGTGTCCTCTGGATCTCTGGGCCCACTCCAGTCCCAGCAGCCAGGCTGGGTCCTCCGAGTGGGCGGGGCCAGCAGCTGGTTGTCCAGTCCAGGGGTTTGTTTCTGAGGCTCCGCCCCTACGGTCCTGATTGGCACTGGGTTTAGGTAGAGCTGCCCTAGGGCCCTGAGCAATACCTGCTCCTGTGCCTTAGGTCTTGCAGGCCTCTTCCCTGGCCATTCTGTGGCTGGCAGGTGCCCTGCAGTCGCCCAGTGCCTGTGATCAGTGTGACCCCTCATCTCAACCTCACGCACCCCCCCCCCACACACACAAAATCACGCAAAGCTCGTCCACGCAAGACCATAGAGAAAAACCCCTTAGGTGTCCCTAGTAGCCTGCAAAGGGACCCATCTCTGAGCAGTGGGAAGCCCTAGCGCTTAACTGGCTGCCATGTTGGCTGCTGGTTGCTGCCTCTTGGCGTTTTTCGCCTCTGAAAGGGCGGAGGCACAGAGCCCTTGCCGGCAGGCCATTGGCATGCGCAGTGCTCTACCGCCATCAAGCGGAATGGCTTTGAGGAGTCCGCCTGCAGGTCCCTGCACCTCTCTGAACATGGCGGCCGATCGGCTAGGAAGCTGATCTTTTCCTGGCTGCAGGGGAGCGACTGGGGGCTCCTGAGGCCCTCTTGAGCCAGGAGAGGCCCGTGAGCCCGCAGGGTGCAGCTGCCCAGGGGACGGGGTGGGCACCACAGGGATGGGCTAGCCTGAGTCGGGAAGCACAGCCTCCCAGGTCCAGAGTGCACTGCAGGCGGACATCTTAGGTTGCACGGGGTCAGGAAGGGACCTTTCTACACAGGGATCTGCACCCAGGGCTGCATCTGGGTTCTCGTGGGCAAAGTGTCTTGCCTGTCCCTGTTTAGCAGACCGATCCCGGTCCCCCTTGCTGTTGTCAAAACCTTCCCAGCACCTGCCTTCCTCAGGGGCTGCCATCCCAAACCCCGCCTCCCCGTGTTCTACACAGAGAGACAGGAAGGCCAGACAGGCTACCTGCTTGTCTTGCTTCCCAGAGCTCTCAGTAGCTCAGGCCTTGTAGTTTTTCTGGCCAGGTATCTTACAGCCAGTTAACTCCCTCCCTGCCAACCCCAACTCCAACCCCAACCCCAACCCCAAGCCCAACCGCAGCTCACACCCTTCCCACGACTCTGGTCATCTCTGGCTCTCCCTTCCTTTCTTTTAGAAAAGGCTCTCTCTTCTTGTGCCATGCTGCAGGTGGAGATCAGGGTCCCATTCCTGTCAGGAAAACACCCACATCTCAGGAAGCCTTCAGTGGTCTGGGAAGTCCCACCATCCTCCAATGCAAGGCACCTCACTGTGTGCCCCCAATGGGGGAAGAGCCTAGGCAGAGAACTCAGAGTGAAACTCAATAGAAACAGCTAGAGTATGCTATAGTCCCCAGGGTGACCAAAACAGACCAGGCTGCCAGGGTTCCATCCAGGCCGGGCCCCTGGAAAGCCTCCTTACTGTGATGCCTGACACCCAGGAGGGCAGCTGACTCGGGGGTTCTCCTGACTGGGGCCACTTCCCTAACACCCTGGCAGATGTGCCAGGATCAAGGCTGCCAAATCACCTGGCCTTCTCTGGCACGTCCAGGGATGTCTGGAAGAATAGAGAAAGTTCTGGAAATAACGGATGCACAAACTAGGATCCTAGAAGACAGGGAGACCAGAGTTTCATTCTCTCTCTCTGTGCCTGTCTGTGTCTTTCTCTGAGTGTGTGTGTGTGTGTGTGTGTGTGCGCGCGCGCGCGAGTGTGTGCATGTCCGTGCGCATGTGCGTGTGCTCGCATGTTTGTATCCATGCAGCTATTCGGTGTGTGTCCCCTGGTCAGGTCCCTAGGCCTCTTTTGGCCCTGAAGCAGGTCCAGTTGGGACCCTGGGGTTAGTAGTTCTTGTGCTTTTGAAGTCAGTATTGCCTGAGATGGACAGGTTTGGATTTGGGGGAAAGCAGTAAGGCTGTACATATCCACAGGTCGTATCTCCAGTGGAGTCAAGGTATAGAAAGGTCCGAGGGGCCCGGCAGGGGATTTGTTCCTGATGGCATGTCTGTTTTGGTGGATGAGACGATGGCTTAACAAGAATACGAGGGTGGCAGGACAGGTCCTTCCTTGGGCTTGTGGCCTTTGTACCTCTGAGAAGCCAGAGCCGGCCTGCCTGGAAGGAGAAAGCTCTCTTGGTTGTATGAGCATAGAAGGCCCAGGAAACTTGGAAGGGATGGAGAATTGGGAAGCAGTGGCAGTGGCAGGCTAGTCTCCTGGAGGCTGTCAGAGGTCTGTCCACCAGCCGTGACTTAGGATCCTGGCAGTGCAGGGGGTGGGCCTCTGGAGAGACTCAGTGTTCATGACAGAAAAGGCTTGCTGGTGGATAGTGGACAGGATTTCCCACAAGACCAGGGTGTACATCATCTGGTATCCTGAGAGGCCCATCTGCCCTGGAAAGTGTGCCTGAAACGGTAAATATTGGCGAGCCAGAGGCAGAGAGGAGTAGGAGGTGCTTAGGTCGGTAGGTCAGTAGGTCAGTAGGTTCACAGGTAGGAGGACACAGGAAGAAGTATGCATGTGTGAGAGTGACGTGGGGACTTGAGAGGAAGGAACAAGAACAAAGTGTCCCTCTCCCCTCCCGCCCCCTGCCCCCCCCTTGCCCCGTCCCCTCCTCTCATCTCCTAGGAGTCCTGGCTAGTGGTTAGTGAAGGGCTTGGGTGGGGTGAGGGTGGGGTGGATTGTTAGGGAGAGGAGAGAGATTGTGAGGGAGCCCGAATTAGCTCATAGTGGTTGCCTGGTTCCCCGGTCGCCTGGCGATGGTGATCCTTATTTAGTAGGTGCATAGAATTGGGGTCCTGAGGCCAGGACCTGGTAGTCAAGGGGTCAGGGTGGGAGTTTTGTGTGGAAAGAATATTCATTCCTTCTCTTCATATATCCTTGTCCTCAGCTCAGGGCGGTGGGCGGCCTGCGGGCTAGATTGCAGAAGTAGGCATCCTGCCCATCTGGGTCTCTGAAGTGGACTGCATGACTGGATGACTCCCTGGAACAGAATCCAGCAGAACTCATCCTGAGCGGTACCTGAGATAGCAACCTGTGTGGCCAGGTAAGAAGGCTTTCTTTCCGGGTCCCTTCTCTTCATCTCCCCTGGGACTTGGGGCTCAGGACAGGGAAACTGAAGGCATCACAGGCACACACACACACACACACACCAAACAGCCCACCCATTGCCCTGGGTGCACTCGGTAGCCTCCCCTGTGCCCAGAGCTCTCTGACACCAGCACCTAGCTTCCCTACCAGCCAGCCAGGCAGGGAGATCCTGGGAGGGCCTTCTTGGCTGGCAGCCTTGACCTGCAAACTTGAGAGAGTGTGCCCAGGCACCGCGGAGTCTGTGCCGCCCAGAAATGAACTGAGACCTGGCTGTCAGTTTAGAGGACCCCCAGGAAGTGTGGGCCAGCTCGGGCAGGTGTCCTCTGGATCTCTGGGCCCACTCCAGTCCCAGCAGCCAGGCTGGGTCCTCCGAGTGGGCGGGGCCAGCAGCTGGTTGTCCAGTCCAGGGGTTTGTTTCTGAGGCTCCGCCCCTACGGTCCTGATTGGCACTGGGTTTAGGTAGAGCTGCCCTAGGGCCCTGAGCAATACCTGCTCCTGTGCCTTAGGTCTTGCAGGCCTCTTCCCTGGCCATTCTGTGGCTGGCAGGTGCCCTGCAGTCGCCCAGTGCCTGTGATCAGTGTGACCCCTCATCTCAACCTCACGCACCCCCCCCACACACACACACAAAATCACGCAAAGCTCGTCCACGCAAGAACATAGAGAAACATCCCTTAGGTGTCCCTAGTAGCCTGCAAAGGGACCCATCTCTGAGCAGTGGGAAGCCCTAGCGCTTAACTGGCTGCCATGTTGGCTGCTGGTTGCTGCCTCTTGGCGTTTTTTGCCTCTGAAAGGGCGGAGGCACAGAGCCCTTGCCGGCAGGCCATTGGCATGCGCAGTGCTCTACCGCCATCAAGCGGAATGGCTTTGAGGAGTCCGCCTGCAGGTCCCTGCACCTCTCTGAACATGGCGGCCGATCGGCTAGGAAGCTGATCTTTTCCTGGCTGCAGGGGAGCGACTGGGGGCTCCTGAGGCCCTCTTGAGCCAGGAGAGGCCCGTGAGCCCGCAGGGTGCAGCTGCCCAGGGGACGGGGTGGGCACCACAGGGATGGGCTAGCCTGAGTCGGGAAGCACAGCCTCCCAGGTCCAGAGTGCACTGCAGGCGGACATCTTAGGTTGCACGGGGTCAGGAAGGGACCTCTCTACACAGGGATCTGCACCCAGGGCTGCATCTGGGTTCTCGTGGGCAAAGTGTCTTGCCTGTCCCTGTTTAGCAGACCGATCCCGGTCCCCCTTGCTGTTGTCAAAACCTTCCCAGCACCTGCCTTCCTCAGGGGCTGCCATCCCAAACCCCGCCTCCCCGTGTTCTACACAGAGAGACAGGAAGGCCAGACAGGCTACCTGCTTGTCTTGCTTCCCAGAGCTCTCAGTAGCTCAGGCCTTGTAGTTTTTCTGGCCAGGTATCTTACAGCCAGTTAACTCCCTCCCTGCCAACCCCAACTCCAACCCCAACCCCAACCCCAAGCCCAACCGCAGCTCACACCCTTCCCACGACTCTGGTCATCTCTGGCTCTCCCTTCCTTTCTTTTAGAAAAGGCTCTCTCTTCTTGTGCCATGCTGCAGGTGGAGATCAGGGTCCCATTCCTGTCAGGAAAACACCCACATCTCAGGAAGCCTTCAGTGGTCTGGGAAGTCCCACCATCCTCCAATGCAAGGCACCTCACTGTGTGCCCCCAATGGGGGAAGAGCCTAGGCAGAGAACTCAGAGTGAAACTCAATAGAAACAGCTAGAGTATGCTATAGTCCCCAGGGTGACCAAAACAGACCAGGCTGCCAGGGTTCCATCCAGGCCGGGCCCCTGGAAAGCCTCCTTACTGTGATGCCTGACACCCAGGAGGGCAGCTGACTCGGGGGTTCTCCTGACTGGGGCCACTTCCCTAACACCCTGGCAGATGTGCCAGGATCAAGGCTGCCAAATCACCTGGCCTTCTCTGGCACGTCCAGGGATGTCTGGAAGAATAGAGAAAGTTCTGGAAATAACGGATGCACAAACTAGGATCCTAGAAGACAGGGAGACCAGAGTTTCATTCTCTCTCTCTGTGCCTGTCTGTGTCTTTCTCTGAGTGTGTGTGTGTGTGTGTGTGTGTGCGCGCGCGCGCGAGTGTGTGCATGTCCGTGCGCATGTGCGTGTGCTCGCATGTTTGTATCCATGCAGCTATTCGGTGTGTGTCCCCTGGTCAGGTCCCTAGGCCTCTTTTGGCCCTGAAGCAGGTCCAGTTGGGACCCTGGGGTTAGTAGTTCTTGTGCTTTTGAAGTCAGTATTGCCTGAGATGGACAGGTTTGGATTTGGGGGAAAGCAGTAAGGCTGTACATATCCACAGGTCGTATCTCCAGTGGAGTCAAGGTATAGAAAGGTCCGAGGGGCCCGGCAGGGGATTTGTTCCTGATGGCATGTCTGTTTTGGTGGATGAGACGATGGCTTAACAAGAATACGAGGGTGGCAGGACAGGTCCTTCCTTGGGCTTGTGGCCTTTGTACCTCTGAGAAGCCAGAGCCGGCCTGCCTGGAAGGAGAAAGCTCTCTTGGTTGTATGAGCATAGAAGGCCCAGGAAACTTGGAAGGGATGGAGAATTGGGAAGCAGTGGCAGTGGCAGGCTAGTCTCCTGGAGGCTGTCAGAGGTCTGTCCACCAGCCGTGACTTAGGATCCTGGCAGTGCAGGGGGTGGGCCTCTGGAGAGACTCAGTGTTCATGACAGAAAAGGCTTGCTGGTGGATAGTGGACAGGATTTCCCACAAGACCAGGGTGTACATCATCTGGTATCCTGAGAGGCCCATCTGCCCTGGAAAGTGTGCCTGAAACGGTAAATATTGGCGAGCCAGAGGCAGAGAGGAGTAGGAGGTGCTTAGGTCGGTAGGTCAGTAGGTCAGTAGGTTCACAGGTAGGAGGACACAGGAAGAAGTATGCATGTGTGAGAGTGACGTGGGGACTTGAGAGGAAGGAACAAGAACAAAGTGTCCCTCTCCCCTCCCGCCCCCTGCCCCCCCCCTTGCCCCGTCCCCTCCTCTCATCTCCTAGGAGTGCTGGCTAGTGGTTAGTGAAGGGCTTGGGTGGGGTGAGGGTGGGGTGGATTGTTAGGGAGAGGAGAGAGATTGTCAGGGAGCCCGAATTAGCTCATAGTGGTTGCCTGGTTCCCCGGTCGCCTGGCGATGGTGATCCTTATTTAGTAGGTGCATAGAATTGGGGTCCTGAGGCCAGGACCTGGTAGTCAAGGGGTCAGGGTGGGAGTTTTGTGTGGAAAGAATATTCATTCCTTCTCTTCATATATCCTTGTCCTCAGCTCAGGGCGGTGGGCGGCCTGCGGGCTAGATTGCAGAAGTAGGCATCCTGCCCATCTGGGTCTCTGAAGTGGACTGCATGACTGGATGACTCCCTGGAACAGAATCCAGCAGAACTCATCCTGAGCGGTACCTGAGATAGCAACCTGTGTGGCCAGGTAAGAAGGCTTTCTTTCCGGGTCCCTTCTCTTCATCTCCCCTGGGACTTGGGGCTCAGGACAGGGAAACTGAAGGCATCACAGGCACACACACACACACACACACCAAACAGCCCACCCATTGCCCTGGGTGCACTCGGTAGCCTCCCCTGTGCCCAGAGCTCTCTGACACCAGCACCTAGCTTCCCTACCAGCCAGCCAGGCAGGGAGATCCTGGGAGGGCCTTCTTGGCTGGCAGCCTTGACCTGCAAACTTGAGAGAGTGTGCCCAGGCACCGCGGAGTCTGTGCCGCCCAGAAATGAACTGAGACCTGGCTGTCAGTTTAGAGGACCCCCAGGAAGTGTGGGCCAGCTCGGGCAGGTGTCCTCTGGATCTCTGGGCCCACTCCAGTCCCAGCAGCCAGGCTGGGTCCTCCGAGTGGGCGGGGCCAGCAGCTGGTTGTCCAGTCCAGGGGTTTGTTTCTGAGGCTCCGCCCCTACGGTCCTGATTGGCACTGGGTTTAGGTAGAGCTGCCCTAGGGCCCTGAGCAATACCTGCTCCTGTGCCTTAGGTCTTGCAGGCCTCTTCCCTGGCCATTCTGTGGCTGGCAGGTGCCCTGCAGTCGCCCAGTGCCTGTGATCAGTGTGACCCCTCATCTCAACCTCACGCACCCCCCCCCACACAAAATCACGCAAAGCTCGTCCATGCAAGAACATAGAGAAACATCCCTTAGGTGTCCCTAGTAGCCTGCAAAGGGACCCATCTCTGAGCAGTGGGAAGCCCTAGAGCTTAACTGGCTGCCATGTTGGCTGCTGGTTGCTGCCTCTTGGCGTTTTTTGCCTCTGAAAGGGCGGAGGCACAGAGCCCTTGCTGGCAGGCCATTGGCATGCGCAGTGCTCTACCGCCATCAAGCGGAATGGCTTTGAGGAGTCCGCCTGCAGGTCCCTGCACCTCTCTGAACATGGCGGCCGATCGGCTAGGAAGCTGATCTTTTCCTGGCTGCAGGGGAGCGACTGGGGGCTCCTGAGGCCCTCTTGAGCCAGGAGAGGCCCGTGAGCCCGCAGGGTGCAGCTGCCCAGGGGACGGGGTGGGCACCACAGGGATGGGCTAGCCTGAGTCGGGAAGCACAGCCTCCCAGGTCCAGAGTGCACTGCAGGCGGACATCTTAGGTTGCACGGGGTCAGGAAGGGACCTCTCTACACAGGGATCTGCACCCAGGGCTGCATCTGGGTTCTCGTGGGCAAAGTGTCTTGCCTGTCCCTGTTTAGCAGACCGATCCCGGTCCCCCTTGCTGTTGTCAAAACCTTCCCAGCACCTGCCTTCCTCAGGGGCTGCCATCCCAAACCCCGCCTCCCCGTGTTCTACACAGAGAGACAGGAAGGCCAGACAGGCTACCTGCTTGTCTTGCTTCCCAGAGCTCTCAGTAGCTCAGGCCTTGTAGTTTTTCTGGCCAGGTATCTTACAGCCAGTTAACTCCCTCCCTGCCAACCCCAACTCCAACTCCAACCCCAACCCCAACCGCAGCTCACACCCTTCCCACGACTCTGGTCATCTCTGGCTCTCCCTTCCTTTCTTTTAGAAAAGGCTCTCTCTTCTTGTGCCATGCTGCAGGTGGAGATCAGGGTCCCATTCCTGTCAGGAAAACACCCACATCTCAGGAAGCCTTCAGTGGTCTGGGAAGTCCCACCATCCTCCAATGCAAGGCACCTCACTGTGTGCCCCCAATGGGGGAAGAGCCTAGGCAGAGAACTCAGAGTGAAACTCAATAGAAACAGCTAGAGTATGCTATAGTCCCCAGGGTGACCAAAACAGACCAGGCTGCCAGGGTTCCATCCAGGCCGGGCCCCTGGAAAGCCTCCTTACTGTGATGCCTGACACCCAGGAGGGCACTGACTCGGGGGATCTCCTGACTGGGGCCACTTCCCTAACACCCTGGCAGATGTGCCAGGATCAAGGCTGCCAAATCACCTGGCCTTCTCTGGCACGTCCAGGGATGTCTGGAAGAATAGAGAAAGTTCTGGAAATAACGGATGCACAAACTAGGATCCTAGAAGACAGGGAGACCAGAGTTTCATTCTCTCTCTCTGTGCCTGTCTGTATCTTTCTCTGAGTGTGTGTGTGTGTGGGTGGGTGGCGCGAGCGCGCGAGTGTGTGCATGTCCGTGCGCATGTGCGTGTGCTCGCATGTTTGTATCCATGCAGCTATTCGGTGTGTGTCCCCTGGTCAGGTACCTAGGCCTCTTTTGGCCCTGAAGCAGGTCCAGTTGGGACCCTGGGGTTAGTAGTTCTTGTGCTTTTGAAGTCAGTATTGCCTGAGATGGACAGGTTTGGATTTGGGGGAAAGCAGTAAGGCTGTACATATCCACAGGTCGTATCTCCAGTGGAGTCAAGGTATAGAAAGGTCCGAGGGGCCCGGCAGGGGATTTGTTCCTGATGGCATGTCTGTTTTGGTGGATGAGACGATGGCTTAACAAGAATACGAGGGTGGCAGGACAGGTCCTTCCTTGGGCTTGTGGCCTTTGTACCTCTGAGAAGCCAGAGCCGGCCTGCCTGGAAGGAGAAAGCTCTCTTGGTTGTATGAGCATAGAAGGCCCAGGAAACTTGGGAGGGATGGAGAATTGGGAAGCAGTGGCAGTGGCAGGCTAGTCTCCTGGAGGCTGTCAGAGGTCTGTCCACCAGCCGTGACTTAGGATCCTGGCAGTGCAGGGGGTGGGCCTCTGGAGAGACTCAGTGTTCATGACAGAAAAGGCTTGCTGGTGGATAGTGGACAGGATTTCCCACAAGACCAGGGTGTACATCATCTGGTATCCTGAGAGGCCCATCTGCCCTGGAAAGTGTGCCTGAAACGGTAAATATTGGCGAGCCAGAGGCAGAGAGTAGTAGGAGGTGCTTAGGTCGGTAGGTCAGTAGGTTCACAGGTAGGAGGACACAGGAAGAAGTATGCATGTGTGAGAGTGACATGGGGACTTGAGAGGAAGGAACAAGAACAAAGTGTCCCTCTCCCCTCCCGCCCCCTGCCCCCCCCCCCCCCGCCCCATCCCTCCTCTCATCTCCTAGGAGTGCTGGCTAGTGGTTAGTGAAGGGCTTGGGTGGGGTGAGGGTGGGGTGGATTGTTAGGGAGAGGAGAGAGATTGTGAGGGAGCCCGAATTAGCTCATAGTGGTTGCCTGGTTCCCCGGTCGCCTGGCGATGGTGATCCTTATTTAGTAGGTGCATAGAATTGGGGTCCTGAGGCCAGGACCTGGTAGTCAAGGGGTCAGGGTGGGAGTTTTGTGTGGAAAGAATATTCATTCCTTCTCTTCATATATCCTTGTCCTCAGCTCAGGGCGGTGGGCGGCCTGCGGGCTAGATTGCAGAAGTAGGCATCCTGCCCATCTGGGTCTCTGAAGTGGACTGCATGACTGGATGACTCCCTGGAACAGAATCCAGCAGAACTCATCCTGAGCGGTACCTGAGATAGCAACCTGTGTGGCCAGGTAAGAAGGCTTTCTTTCCGGGTCCCTTCTCTTCATCTCCCCTGGGACTTGGGGCTCAGGACAGGGAAACTGAAGGCATCACAGGCACACACACACACACACACACCAAACAGCCCACCCATTGCCCTGGGTGCACTCGGTAGCCTCCCCTGTGCCCAGAGCTCTCTGACACCAGCACTTAGCTTCCCTACCAGCTAGCCAGGCAGGGAGATCCTGGGAGGGCCTTCTTGGCTGGCAGCCTTGACCTGCAAACTTGAGAGAGTGTGCCCAGGCACCGCGGAGTCTGTGCCGCCCAGAAATGAACTGAGACCTGGCTGTCAGTTTAGAGGACCCCCAGGAAGTGTGGGCCAGCTCGGGCAGGTGTCCTCTGGATCTCTGGGCCCACTCCAGTCCCAGCAGCCAGGCTGGGTCCTCCGAGTGGGCGGGGCCAGCAGCTGGTTGTCCAGTCCAGGGGTTTGTTTCTGAGGCTCCGCCCCTACGGTCCTGATTGGCACTGGGTTTACGTAGAGCTGCCCCAGGGCCCTGAGCAATACCTGCTCCTGTGCCTTAGGTCTTGCAGGCCTCTTCCCTGGCCATTCTGTGGCTGGCAGGTGCCCTGCAGTCGCCCAGTGCCTGTGATCAGTGTGACCCCTCATCTCAACCTCACGCACCCCCCCCCCACACACAAAATCATGCAAAGCTCGTCCAAGCAAGAACATAGAGAAACATCCCTTAGGTGTCCCTAGTAGCCTGCAAAGGGACCCATCTCTGAGCAGTGGGAAGCCCTAGCGCTTAACTGGCTGCCATGTTGGCTGCTGGTTGCTGCCTCTTGGCGTTTTTTGCCTCTGAAAGGGCGGAGGCACAGAGCCCTTGCCGGCAGGCCATTGGCATGCACAGTGCTCTACCGCCATCAAGCGGAATGGCTTTGAGGAGTCCGCCTGCAGGTCCCTGCACCTCTCTGAACATGGCGGCCGATCGGCTAGGAAGCTGATCTTTTCCTGGCTGCAGGGGAGCGACTGGGGGCTCCTGAGGCCCTCTTGAGCCAGGAGAGGCCCGTGAGCCCGCAGGGTGCAGCTGCCCAGGGGACGGGGTGGGAACCACAGGGATGGGCTAGCCGGAGTCGGGAAGCACAGCCTCCCAGGTCCAGAGTGCACTGCAGGCGGACATCTTAGGTTGCACGGGGTCAGGAAGGGACCTCTCTACACAGGGATCTGCACCCAGGGCTGCATCTGGGTTCTCGTGGGCAAAGTGTCTTGCCTGTCCCTGTTTAGCAGACCGATCCCGGTCCCCCTTGCTGTTGTCAAAACCTTCCCAGCACCTGCCTTCCTCAGGGGCTGCCATCCCAAACCCCGCCTCCCCGTGTTCTACACAGAGAGACAGGAAGGCCAGACAGGCTACCTGCTTGTCTTGCTTCCCAGAGCTCTCAGTAGCTCAGGCCTTGTAGTTTTTCTGGCCAGGTATCTTACAGCCAGTTAACTCCCTCCCTGCCAACCCCAACTCCAACCCCAACCCCAACCCCAAGCCCAACCGCAGCTCACACCCTTCCCACGACTCTGGTCATCTCTGGCTCTCCCTTCCTTTCTTTTAGAAAAGGCTCTCTCTTCTTGTGCCATGCTGCAGGTGGAGATCAGGGTCCCATTCCTGTCAGGAAAACACCCACATCTCAGGAAGCCTTCAGTGGTCTGGGAAGTCCCACCATCCTCCAATGCAAGGCACCTCACTGTGTGCCCCCAATGGGGGAAGAGCCTAGGCAGAGAACTCAGAGTGAAACTCAATAGAAACAGCTAGAGTATGCTATAGTCCCCAGGGTGACCAAAACAGACCAGGCTGCCAGGGTTCCATCCAGGCCGGGCCCCTGGAAAGCCTCCTTACTGTGATGCCTGACACCCAGGAGGGCAGCTGACTCGGGGGTTCTCCTGACTGGGGCCACTTCCCTAACACCCTGGCAGATGTGCCAGGATCAAGGCTGCCAAATCACCTGGCCTTCTCTGGCACGTCCAGGGATGTCTGGAAGAATAGAGAAAGTTCTGGAAATAACGGATGCACAAACTAGGATCCTAGAAGACAGGGAGACCAGAGTTTCATTCTCTCTCTCTGTGCCTGTCTGTGTCTTTCTCTGAGTGTGTGTGTGTGTGTGTGTGTGTGCGCGCGCGCGCGCGAGTGTGTGCATGTCCGTGCGCATGTGCGTGTGCTCGCATGTTTGTATCCATGCAGCTATTCGGTGTGTGTCCCCTGGTCAGGTCCCTAGGCCTCTTTTGGCCCTGAAGCAGGTCCAGTTGGGACCCTGGGGTTAGTAGTTCTTGTGCTTTTGAAGTCAGTATTGCCTGAGATGGACAGGTTTGGATTTGGGGGAAAGCAGTAAGGCTGTACATATCCACAGGTCGTATCTCCAGTGGAGTCAAGGTATAGAAAGGTCCGAGGGGCCCGGCAGGGGATTTGTTCCTGATGGCATGTCTGTTTTGGTGGATGAGACGATGGCTTAACAAGAATACGAGGGTGGCAGGACAGGTCCTTCCTTGGGCTTGTGGCCTTTGTACCTCTGAGAAGCCAGAGCCGGCCTGCCTGGAAGGAGAAAGCTCTCTTGGTTGTATGAGCATAGAAGGCCCAGGAAACTTGGGAGGGATGGAGAATTGGGAAGCAGTGGCAGTGGCAGGCTAGTCTCCTGGAGGCTGTCAGAGGTCTGTCCACCAGCCGTGACTTAGGATCCTGGCAGTGCAGGGGGTGGGCCTCTGGAGAGACTCAGTGTTCATGACAGAAAAGGCTTGCTGGTGGATAGTGGACAGGATTTCCCACAAGACCAGGGTGTACATCATCTGGTATCCTGAGAGGCCCATCTGCCCTGGAAAGTGTGCCTGAAACGGTAAATATTGGCGAGCCAGAGGCAGAGAGGAGTAGGAGGTGCTTAGGTCGGTAGGTCAGTAGGTCAGTAGGTTCACAGGTAGGAGGACACAGGAAGAAGTATGCATGTGTGAGAGTGACATGGGGACTTGAGAGGAAGGAACAAGAACAAAGTGTCCCTCTCCCCTCCCGCCCCCTGCCCCCCCCCCCGCCCCATCCCTCCTCTCATCTCCTAGGAGTGCTGGCTAGTGGTTAGTGAAGGGCTTGGGTGGGGTGAGGGTGGGGTGGATTGTTAGGGAGAGGAGAGAGATTGTGAGGGAGCCCGAATTAGCTCATAGTGGTTGCCTGGTTCCCCGGTCGCCTGGCGATGGTGATCCTTATTTAGTAGGTGCATAGAATTGGGGTCCTGAGGCCAGGACCTGGTAGTCAAGGGGTCAGGGTGGGAGTTTTGTGTGGAAAGAATATTCATTCCTTCTCTTCATATATCCTTGTCCTCAGCTCAGGGCGGTGGGCGGCCTGCGGGCTAGATTGCAGAAGTAGGCATCCTGCCCATCTGGGTCTCTGAAGTGGACTGCATGACTGGATGACTCCCTGGAACAGAATCCAGCAGAACTCATCCTGAGCGGTACCTGAGATAGCAACCTGTGTGGCCAGGTAAGAAGGCTTTCTTTCCGGGTCCCTTCTCTTCATCTCCCCTGGGACTTGGGGCTCAGGACAGGGAAACTGAAGGCATCACAGGCACACACACACACACACACACCAAACAGCCCACCCATTGCCCTGGGTGCACTCGGTAGCCTCCCCTGTGCCCAGAGCTCTCTGACACCAGCACCTAGCTTCCCTACCAGCTAGCCAGGCAGGGAGATCCTGGGAGGGCCTTCTTGGCTGGCAGCCTTGACCTGCAAACTTGAGAGAGTGTGCCCAGGCACCGCGGAGTCTGTGCCGCCCAGAAATGAACTGAGACCTGGCTGTCAGTTTAGAGGACCCCCAGGAAGTGTGGGCCAGCTCGGGCAGGTGTCCTCTGGATCTCTGGGCCCACTCCAGTCCCAGCAGCCAGGCTGGGTCCTCCGAGTGGGCGGGGCCAGCAGCTGGTTGTCCAGTCCAGGGGTTTGTTTCTGAGGCTCCGCCCCTACGGTCCTGATTGGCACTGGGTTTAGGTAGAGCTGCCCCAGGGCCCTGAGCAATACCTGCTCCTGTGCCTTAGGTCTTGCAGGCCTCTTCCCTGGCCATTCTGTGGCTGGCAGGTGCCCTGCAGTCGCCCAGTGCCTGTGATCAGTGTGACCCCTCATCTCAACCTCACGCACCCCCCCCCCCACACACAAAATCATGCAAAGCTCGTCCAAGCAAGAACATAGAGAAACATCCCTTAGGTGTCCCTAGTAGCCTGCAAAGGGACCCATCTCTGAGCAGTGGGAAGCCCTAGCGCTTAACTGGCTGCCATGTTGGCTGCTGGTTGCTGCCTCTTGGCGTTTTTTGCCTCTGAAAGGGCGGAGGCACAGAGCCCTTGCCGGCAGGCCATTGGCATGCACAGTGCTCTACCGCCATCAAGCGGAATGGCTTTGAGGAGTCCGCCTGCAGGTCCCTGCACCTCTCTGAACATGGCGGCCGATCGGCTAGGAAGCTGATCTTTTCCTGGCTGCAGGGGAGCGACTGGGGGCTCCTGAGGCCCTCTTGAGCCAGGAGAGGCCCGTGAGCCCGCAGGGTGCAGCTGCCCAGGGGACGGGGTGGGAACCACAGGGATGGGCTAGCCGGAGTCGGGAAGCACAGCCTCCCAGGTCCAGAGTGCACTGCAGGCGGACATCTTAGGTTGCACGGGGTCAGGAAGGGACCTCTCTACACAGGGATCTGCACCCAGGGCTGCATCTGGGTTCTCGTGGGCAAAGTGTCTTGCCTGTCCCTGTTTAGCAGACCGATCCCGGTCCCCCTTGCTGTTGTCAAAACCTTCCCAGCACCTGCCTTCCTCAGGGGCTGCCATCCCAAACCCCGCCTCCCCGTGTTCTACACAGAGAGACAGGAAGGCCAGACAGGCTACCTGCTTGTCTTGCTTCCCAGAGCTCTCAGTAGCTCAGGCCTTGTAGTTTTTCTGGCCAGGTATCTTACAGCCAGTTAACTCCCTCCCTGCCAACCCCAACTCCAACCCCAACCCCAACCCCAAGCCCAACCGCAGCTCACACCCTTCCCACGACTCTGGTCATCTCTGGCTCTCCCTTCCTTTCTTTTAGAAAAGGCTCTCTCTTCTTGTGCCATGCTGCAGGTGGAGATCAGGGTCCCATTCCTGTCAGGAAAACACCCACATCTCAGGAAGCCTTCAGTGGTCTGGGAAGTCCCACCATCCTCCAATGCAAGGCACCTCACTGTGTGCCCCCAATGGGGGAAGAGCCTAGGCAGAGAACTCAGAGTGAAACTCAATAGAAACAGCTAGAGTATGCTATCGTCCCCAGGGTGACCAAAACAGACCAGGCTGCCAGGGTTCCATCCAGGCCGGGCCCCTGGACAGCCTCCTTACTGTGATGCCTGACACCCAGGAGGGCAGCTGACTCGGGGGTTCTCCTGACTGGGGCCACTTCCCTAACACCCTGGCAGATGTGCCAGGATCAAGGCTGCCAAATCACCTGGCCTTCTCTGGCACGTCCAGGGATGTCTGGAAGAATAGAGAAAGTTCTGGAAATAACGGATGCACAAACTAGGATCCTAGAAGACAGGGAGACCAGAGTTTCATTCTCTCTCTCTGTGCCTGTCTGTGTCTTTCTCTGAGTGTGTGTGTGTGTGTGTGTGTGCGCGCGCGCGCGAGTGTGTGCATGTCCGTGCGCATGTGCGTGTGCTCGCATGTTTGTATCCATGCAGCTATTCGGTGTGTGTCCCCTGGTCAGGTCCCTAGGCCTCTTTTGGCCCTGAAGCAGGTCCAGTTGGGACCCTGGGGTTAGTAGTTCTTGTGCTTTTGAAGTCAGTATTGCCTGAGATGGACAGGTTTGGATTTGGGGGAAAGCAGTAAGGCTGTACATATCCACAGGTCGTATCTCCAGTGGAGTCAAGGTATAGAAAGGTCCGAGGGGCCCGGCAGGGGATTTGTTCCTGATGGCATGTCTGTTTTGGTGGATGAGACGATGGCTTAACAAGAATACGAGGGTGGCAGGACAGGTCCTTCCTTGGGCTTGTGGCCTTTGTACCTCTGAGAAGCCAGAGCCGGCCTGCCTGGAAGGAGAAAGCTCTCTTGGTTGTATGAGCATAGAAGGCCCAGGAAACTTGGGAGGGATGGAGAATTGGGAAGCAGTGGCAGTGGCAGGCTAGTCTCCTGGAGGCTGTCAGAGGTCTGTCCACCAGCCGTGACTTAGGATCCTGGCAGTGCAGGGGGTGGGCCTCTGGAGAGACTCAGTGTTCATGACAGAAAAGGCTTGCTGGTGGATAGTGGACAGGATTTCCCACAAGACCAGGGTGTACATCATCTGGTATCCTGAGAGGCCCATCTGCCCTGGAAAGTGTGCCTGAAACGGTAAATATTGGCGAGCCAGAGGCAGAGAGGAGTAGGAGGTGCTTAGGTCGGTAGGTCAGTAGGTCAGTAGGTTCACAGGTAGGAGGACACAGGAAGAAGTATGCATGTGTGAGAGTGACATGGGGACTTGAGAGGAAGGAACAAGAACAAAGTGTCCCTCTCCCCTCCCGCCCCCTGCCCCCCCCCCGCCCCATCCCTCCTCTCATCTCCTAGGAGTGCTGGCTAGTGGTTAGTGAAGGGCTTGGGTGGGGTGAGGGTGGGGTGGATTGTTAGGGAGAGGAGAGAGATTGTGAGGGAGCCCGAATTAGCTCATAGTGGTTGCCTGGTTCCCCGGTCGCCTGCCGATGGTGATCCTTATTTAGTAGGTGCATAGAATTGGGGTCCTGAGGCCAGGACCTGGTAGTCAAGGGGTCAGGGTGGGAGTTTTGTGTGGAAAGAATATTCATTCCTTCTCTTCATATATCCTTGTCCTCAGCTCAGGGCGGTGGGCGGCCTGCGGGCTAGATTGCAGAAGTAGGCATCCTGCCCATCTGGGTCTCTGAAGTGGACTGCATGACTGGATGACTCCCTGGAACAGAATCCAGCAGAACTCATCCTGAGCGGTACCTGAGATAGCAACCTGTGTGGCCAGGTAAGAAGGCTTTCTTTCCGGGTCCCTTCTCTTCATCTCCCCTGGGACTTGGGGCTCAGGACAGGGAAACTGAAGGCATCACAGGCACACACACACACACACACACCAAACAGCCCACCCATTGCCCTGGGTGCACTCGGTAGCCTCCCCTGTGCCCAGAGCTCTCTGACACCAGCACCTAGCTTCCCTACCAGCTAGCCAGGCAGGGAGATCCTGGGAGGGCCTTCTTGGCTGGCAGCCTTGACCTGCAAACTTGAGAGAGTGTGCCCAGGCACCGCGGAGTCTGTGCCGCCCAGAAATGAACTGAGACCTGGCTGTCAGTTTAGAGGACCCCCAGGAAGTGTGGGCCAGCTCGGGCAGGTGTCCTCTGGATCTCTGGGCCCACTCCAGTCCCAGCAGCCAGGCTGGGTCCTCCGAGTGGGCGGGGCCAGCAGCTGGTTGTCCAGTCCAGGGGTTTGTTTCTGAGGCTCCGCCCCTACGGTCCTGATTGGCACTGGGTTTAGGTAGAGCTGCCCTAGGGCCCTGAGCAATACCTGCTCCTGTGCCTTAGGTCTTGCAGGCCTCTTCCCTGGCCATTCTGTGGCTGGCAGGTGCCCTGCAGTCGCCCAGTGCCTGTGATCAGTGTGACCCCTCATCTCAACCTCACGCACCCGCCCCCCCACACAAAATCACGCAAAGCTCGTCCACGCAAGAACATAGAGAAACATCCCTTAGGTGTCCCTAGTAGCCTGCAAAGGGACCCATCTCTGAGCAGTGGGAAGCCCTAGCGCTTAACTGGCTGCCATGTTGGCTGCTGGTTGCTGCCTCTTGGCGTTTTTTGCCTCTGAAAGGGCGGAGGCACAGAGCCCTTGCCGGCAGGCCATTGGCATGCGCAGTGCTCTACCGCCATCAAGCGGAATGGCTTTGAGGAGTCCGCCTGCAGGTCCCTGCACCTCTCTGAACATGGCGGCCGATCGGCTAGGAAGCTGATCTTTTCCTGGCTGCAGGGGAGCGACTGGGGGCTCCTGAGGCCCTCTTGAGCCAGGAGAGGCCCGTGAGCCCGCAGGGTGCAGCTGCCCAGGGGACGGGGTGGGCACCACAGGGATGGGCTAGCCTGAGTCGGGAAGCACAGCCTCCCAGGTCCAGAGTGCACTGAAGGCGGACATCTTAGGTTGCACGGGGTCAGGAAGGGACCTCTCTACACAGGGATCTGCACCCAGGGCTGCATCTGGGTTCTCGTGGGCAAAGTGTCTTGCCTGTCCCTGTTTAGCAGACCGATCCCGGTCCCCCTTGCTGTTGTCAAAACCTTCCCAGCACCTGCCTTCCTCAGGGGCTGCCATCCCAAACCCCGCCTCCCCGTGTTCTACACAGAGAGACAGGAAGGCCAGACAGGCTACCTGCTTGTCTTGCTTCCCAGAGCTCTCAGTAGCTCAGGCCTTGTAGTTTTTCTGGCCAGGTATCTTACAGCCAGTTAACTCCCTCCCTGCCAACCCCAACTCCAACTCCAACCCCAACCCCAACCCCAACCGCAGCTCACACCCTTCCCACGACTCTGGTCATCTCTGGCTCTCCCTTCCTTTCTTTTAGAAAAGGCTCTCTCTTCTTGTGCCATGCTGCAGGTGGAGATCAGGGTCCCATTCCTGTCAGGAAAACACCCACATCTCAGGAAGCCTTCAGTGGTCTGGGAAGTCCCACCATCCTCCAATGCAAGGCACCTCACTGTGTGCCCCCAATGGGGGAAGAGCCTAGGCAGAGAACTCAGAGTGAAACTCAATAGAAACAGCTAGAGTATGCTATAGTCCCCAGGGTGACCAAAACAGACCAGGCTGCCAGGGTTCCATCCAGGCCGGGCCCCTGGAAAGCCTCCTTACTGTGATGCCTGACACCCAGGAGGGCAGCTGACTCGGGGGTTCTCCTGACTGGGGCCACTTCCCTAACACCCTGGCAGATGTGCCAGGATCAAGGCTGCCAAATCACCTGGCCTTCTCTGGCACGTCCAGGGATGTCTGGAAGAATAGAGAAAGTTCTGGAAATAACGGATGCACAAACTAGGATCCTAGAAGACAGGGAGACCAGAGTTTCATTCTCTCTCTCTGTGCCTGTCTGTGTCTTTCTCTGAGTGTGTGTGTGTGTGGGTGGGTGGCGCGAGCGCACGCGCGCGTGTGTGTGCATGTCCGTGCGCGTGTGTGCCTGCTCGCATGTTTGTATCCATGCAGCTATTCGGTGTGTGTCCCCTGGTCAGGTCCCTAGGCCTCTTTTGGCCCTGAAGCAGGTCCAGTTGGGACCCTGGGGTTAGTAGTTCTTGTGCTTTTGAAGTCAGTATTGCCTGAGATGGACAGGTTTGGTTTTGGGGGAAAGCAGTAAGGCTGTACATATCCACAGGTCGTATCTCCAGTGGAGTCAAGGTATAGAAAGGTCCGAGGGGCCCGGCAGGGGATTTGTTCCTGATGGCATGTCTGTTTTGGTGGATGAGACGATGGCTTAACAAGAATACGAGGGTGGCAGGACAGGTCCTTCCTTGGGCTTGTGGCCTTTGTACCTCTGAGAAGCCAGAGCCGGCCTGCCTGGAAGGAGAAAGCTCTCTTGGTTGTATGAGCATAGAAGGCCCAGGAAACTTGGGAGGGATGGAGAATTGGGAAGCAGTGGCAGTGGCAGGCTAGTCTCCTGGAGGCTGTCAGAGGTCTGTCCACCAGCCGTGACTTAGGATCCTGGCAGTGCAGGGGGTGGGCCTCTGGAGAGACTCAGTGTTCATGACAGAAAAGGCTTGCTGGTGGATAGTGGACAGGATTTCCCACAAGACCAGGGTGTACATCATCTGGTATCCTGAGAGGCACATCTGCCCTGGAAAGTGTGCCTGAAACGGTAAATATTGGCGAGCCAGAGGCAGAGAGTAGTAGGAGGTGCTTAGGTCAGTAGGTCAGTAGGTCAGTAGGTTCACAGGTAGGAGGACACAGGAAGAAGTATGCATGTGTGAGAGTGACATGGGGACTTGAGAGGAAGGAACAAGAACAAAGTGTCCCTCTCCCCTCCCACCCCCTGCCCCCCCCCTTGCCCCGTCCCCTCCTCTCATCTCCTAGGAGTGCTGGCTAGTGGTTAGTGAAGGGCTTGGGTGGGGTGAGGGTGGGGTGGATTGTTAGGGAGAGGAGAGAGATTGTGAGGGAGCCCGAATTAGCTCATAGTGGTTGCCTGGTTCCCCGGTCGCCTGGCGATGGTGATCCTTATTTAGTAGGTGCATAGAATTGGGGTCCTGAGGCCAGGACCTGGTAGTCAAGGGGTCAGGGTGGGAGTTTTGTGTGGAAAGAATATTCATTCCTTCTCTTCATATATCCTTGTCCTCAGCTCAGGGCGGTGGGCGGCCTGCGGGCTAGATTGCAGAAGTAGGCATCCTGCCCATCTGGGTCTCTGAAGTGGACTGCATGACTGGATGACTCCCTGGAACAGAATCCAGCAGAACTCATCCTGAGCGGTACCTGAGATAGCAACCTGTGTGGCCAGGTAAGAAGGCTTTCTTTCCGGGTCCCTTCTCTTCATCTCCCCTGGGACTTGGGGCTCAGGACAGGGAAACTGAAGGCATCACAGGCACACACACACACACACACACACACACACACCAAACAGCCCACCCATTGCCCTGGGTGCACTCGGTAGCCTCCCCTGTGCCCAGAGCTCTCTGACACCAGCACCTAGCTTCCCTACCAGCCAGCCAGGCAGGGAGATCCTGGGAGGGCCTTCTTGGCTGGCAGCCTTGACCTGCAAACTTGAGAGAGTGTGCCCAGGCACCGCGGAGTCTGTGCCGCCCAGAAATGAACTGAGACCTGGCTGTCAGTTTAGAGGACCCCCAGGAAGTGTGGGCCAGCTCGGGCAGGTGTCCTCTGGATCTCTGGGCCCACTCCAGTCCCAGCAGCCAGGCTGGGTCCTCCGAGTGGGCGGGGCCAGCAGCTGGTTGTCCAGTCCAGGGGTTTGTTTCTGAGGCTCCGCCCCTACGGTCCTGATTGGCACTGGGTTTAGGTAGAGCTGCCCTAGGGCCCTGAGCAATACCTGCTCCTGTGCCTTAGGTCTTGCAGGCCTCTTCCCTGGCCATTCTGTGGCTGGCAGGTGCCCTGCAGTCGCCCAGTGCCTGTGATCAGTGTGACCCCTCATCTCAACCTCACGCACCCCCCCCCCACACACACAAAATCACGCAAAGCTCGTCCACGCAAGACCATAGAGAAAAACCCCTTAGGTGTCCCTAGTAGCCTGCAAAGGGACCCATCTCTGAGCAGTGGGAAGCCCTAGCGCTTAACTGGCTGCCATGTTGGCTGCTGGTTGCTGCCTCTTGGCGTTTTTCGCCTCTGAAAGGGCGGAGGCACAGAGCCCTTGCCGGCAGGCCATTGGCATGCGCAGTGCTCTACCGCCATCAAGCGGAATGGCTTTGAGGAGTCCGCCTGCAGGTCCCTGCACCTCTCTGAACATGGCGGCCGATCGGCTAGGAAGCTGATCTTTTCCTGGCTGCAGGGGAGCGACTGGGGGCTCCTGAGGCCCTCTTGAGCCAGGAGAGGCCCGTGAGCCCGCAGGGTGCAGCTGCCCAGGGGACGGGGTGGGCACCACAGGGATGGGCTAGCCTGAGTCGGGAAGCACAGCCTCCCAGGTCCAGAGTGCACTGCAGGCGGACATCTTAGGTTGCACGGGGTCAGGAAGGGACCTTTCTACACAGGGATCTGCACCCAGGGCTGCATCTGGGTTCTCGTGGGCAAAGTGTCTTGCCTGTCCCTGTTTAGCAGACCGATCCCGGTCCCCCTTGCTGTTGTCAAAACCTTCCCAGCACCTGCCTTCCTCAGGGGCTGCCATCCCAAACCCCGCCTCCCCGTGTTCTACACAGAGAGACAGGAAGGCCAGACAGGCTACCTGCTTGTCTTGCTTCCCAGAGCTCTCAGTAGCTCAGGCCTTGTAGTTTTTCTGGCCAGGTATCTTACAGCCAGTTAACTCCCTCCCTGCCAACCCCAACTCCAACCCCAACCCCAACCCCAAGCCCAACCGCAGCTCACACCCTTCCCACGACTCTGGTCATCTCTGGCTCTCCCTTCCTTTCTTTTAGAAAAGGCTCTCTCTTCTTGTGCCATGCTGCAGGTGGAGATCAGGGTCCCATTCCTGTCAGGAAAACACCCACATCTCAGGAAGCCTTCAGTGGTCTGGGAAGTCCCACCATCCTCCAATGCAAGGCACCTCACTGTGTGCCCCCAATGGGGGAAGAGCCTAGGCAGAGAACTCAGAGTGAAACTCAATAGAAACAGCTAGAGTATGCTATAGTCCCCAGGGTGACCAAAACAGACCAGGCTGCCAGGGTTCCATCCAGGCCGGGCCCCTGGAAAGCCTCCTTACTGTGATGCCTGACACCCAGGAGGGCAGCTGACTCGGGGGTTCTCCTGACTGGGGCCACTTCCCTAACACCCTGGCAGATGTGCCAGGATCAAGGCTGCCAAATCACCTGGCCTTCTCTGGCACGTCCAGGGATGTCTGGAAGAATAGAGAAAGTTCTGGAAATAACGGATGCACAAACTAGGATCCTAGAAGACAGGGAGACCAGAGTTTCATTCTCTCTCTCTGTGCCTGTCTGTGTCTTTCTCTGAGTGTGTGTGTGTGTGTGTGTGTGTGCGCGCGCGCGCGAGTGTGTGCATGTCCGTGCGCATGTGCGTGTGCTCGCATGTTTGTATCCATGCAGCTATTCGGTGTGTGTCCCCTGGTCAGGTCCCTAGGCCTCTTTTGGCCCTGAAGCAGGTCCAGTTGGGACCCTGGGGTTAGTAGTTCTTGTGCTTTTGAAGTCAGTATTGCCTGAGATGGACAGGTTTGGATTTGGGGGAAAGCAGTAAGGCTGTACATATCCACAGGTCGTATCTCCAGTGGAGTCAAGGTATAGAAAGGTCCGAGGGGCCCGGCAGGGGATTTGTTCCTGATGGCATGTCTGTTTTGGTGGATGAGACGATGGCTTAACAAGAATACGAGGGTGGCAGGACAGGTCCTTCCTTGGGCTTGTGGCCTTTGTACCTCTGAGAAGCCAGAGCCGGCCTGCCTGGAAGGAGAAAGCTCTCTTGGTTGTATGAGCATAGAAGGCCCAGGAAACTTGGAAGGGATGGAGAATTGGGAAGCAGTGGCAGTGGCAGGCTAGTCTCCTGGAGGCTGTCAGAGGTCTGTCCACCAGCCGTGACTTAGGATCCTGGCAGTGCAGGGGGTGGGCCTCTGGAGAGACTCAGTGTTCATGACAGAAAAGGCTTGCTGGTGGATAGTGGACAGGATTTCCCACAAGACCAGGGTGTACATCATCTGGTATCCTGAGAGGCCCATCTGCCCTGGAAAGTGTGCCTGAAACGGTAAATATTGGCGAGCCAGAGGCAGAGAGGAGTAGGAGGTGCTTAGGTCGGTAGGTCAGTAGGTCAGTAGGTTCACAGGTAGGAGGACACAGGAAGAAGTATGCATGTGTGAGAGTGACGTGGGGACTTGAGAGGAAGGAACAAGAACAAAGTGTCCCTCTCCCCTCCCGCCCCCTGCCCCCCCCTTGCCCCGTCCCCTCCTCTCATCTCCTAGGAGTCCTGGCTAGTGGTTAGTGAAGGGCTTGGGTGGGGTGAGGGTGGGGTGGATTGTTAGGGAGAGGAGAGAGATTGTGAGGGAGCCCGAATTAGCTCATAGTGGTTGCCTGGTTCCCCGGTCGCCTGGCGATGGTGATCCTTATTTAGTAGGTGCATAGAATTGGGGTCCTGAGGCCAGGACCTGGTAGTCAAGGGGTCAGGGTGGGAGTTTTGTGTGGAAAGAATATTCATTCCTTCTCTTCATATATCCTTGTCCTCAGCTCAGGGCGGTGGGCGGCCTGCGGGCTAGATTGCAGAAGTAGGCATCCTGCCCATCTGGGTCTCTGAAGTGGACTGCATGACTGGATGACTCCCTGGAACAGAATCCAGCAGAACTCATCCTGAGCGGTACCTGAGATAGCAACCTGTGTGGCCAGGTAAGAAGGCTTTCTTTCCGGGTCCCTTCTCTTCATCTCCCCTGGGACTTGGGGCTCAGGACAGGGAAACTGAAGGCATCACAGGCACACACACACACACACACACCAAACAGCCCACCCATTGCCCTGGGTGCACTCGGTAGCCTCCCCTGTGCCCAGAGCTCTCTGACACCAGCACCTAGCTTCCCTACCAGCCAGCCAGGCAGGGAGATCCTGGGAGGGCCTTCTTGGCTGGCAGCCTTGACCTGCAAACTTGAGAGAGTGTGCCCAGGCACCGCGGAGTCTGTGCCGCCCAGAAATGAACTGAGACCTGGCTGTCAGTTTAGAGGACCCCCAGGAAGTGTGGGCCAGCTCGGGCAGGTGTCCTCTGGATCTCTGGGCCCACTCCAGTCCCAGCAGCCAGGCTGGGTCCTCCGAGTGGGCGGGGCCAGCAGCTGGTTGTCCAGTCCAGGGGTTTGTTTCTGAGGCTCCGCCCCTACGGTCCTGATTGGCACTGGGTTTAGGTAGAGCTGCCCTAGGGCCCTGAGCAATACCTGCTCCTGTGCCTTAGGTCTTGCAGGCCTCTTCCCTGGCCATTCTGTGGCTGGCAGGTGCCCTGCAGTCGCCCAGTGCCTGTGATCAGTGTGACCCCTCATCTCAACCTCACGCACCCCCCCCACACACACACACAAAATCACGCAAAGCTCGTCCACGCAAGAACATAGAGAAACATCCCTTAGGTGTCCCTAGTAGCCTGCAAAGGGACCCATCTCTGAGCAGTGGGAAGCCCTAGCGCTTAACTGGCTGCCATGTTGGCTGCTGGTTGCTGCCTCTTGGCGTTTTTTGCCTCTGAAAGGGCGGAGGCACAGAGCCCTTGCCGGCAGGCCATTGGCATGCGCAGTGCTCTACCGCCATCAAGCGGAATGGCTTTGAGGAGTCCGCCTGCAGGTCCCTGCACCTCTCTGAACATGGCGGCCGATCGGCTAGGAAGCTGATCTTTTCCTGGCTGCAGGGGAGCGACTGGGGGCTCCTGAGGCCCTCTTGAGCCAGGAGAGGCCCGTGAGCCCGCAGGGTGCAGCTGCCCAGGGGACGGGGTGGGCACCACAGGGATGGGCTAGCCTGAGTCGGGAAGCACAGCCTCCCAGGTCCAGAGTGCACTGCAGGCGGACATCTTAGGTTGCACGGGGTCAGGAAGGGACCTCTCTACACAGGGATCTGCACCCAGGGCTGCATCTGGGTTCTCGTGGGCAAAGTGTCTTGCCTGTCCCTGTTTAGCAGACCGATCCCGGTCCCCCTTGCTGTTGTCAAAACCTTCCCAGCACCTGCCTTCCTCAGGGGCTGCCATCCCAAACCCCGCCTCCCCGTGTTCTACACAGAGAGACAGGAAGGCCAGACAGGCTACCTGCTTGTCTTGCTTCCCAGAGCTCTCAGTAGCTCAGGCCTTGTAGTTTTTCTGGCCAGGTATCTTACAGCCAGTTAACTCCCTCCCTGCCAACCCCAACTCCAACCCCAACCCCAACCCCAAGCCCAACCGCAGCTCACACCCTTCCCACGACTCTGGTCATCTCTGGCTCTCCCTTCCTTTCTTTTAGAAAAGGCTCTCTCTTCTTGTGCCATGCTGCAGGTGGAGATCAGGGTCCCATTCCTGTCAGGAAAACACCCACATCTCAGGAAGCCTTCAGTGGTCTGGGAAGTCCCACCATCCTCCAATGCAAGGCACCTCACTGTGTGCCCCCAATGGGGGAAGAGCCTAGGCAGAGAACTCAGAGTGAAACTCAATAGAAACAGCTAGAGTATGCTATAGTCCCCAGGGTGACCAAAACAGACCAGGCTGCCAGGGTTCCATCCAGGCCGGGCCCCTGGAAAGCCTCCTTACTGTGATGCCTGACACCCAGGAGGGCAGCTGACTCGGGGGTTCTCCTGACTGGGGCCACTTCCCTAACACCCTGGCAGATGTGCCAGGATCAAGGCTGCCAAATCACCTGGCCTTCTCTGGCACGTCCAGGGATGTCTGGAAGAATAGAGAAAGTTCTGGAAATAACGGATGCACAAACTAGGATCCTAGAAGACAGGGAGACCAGAGTTTCATTCTCTCTCTCTGTGCCTGTCTGTGTCTTTCTCTGAGTGTGTGTGTGTGTGTGTGTGTGTGCGCGCGCGCGCGAGTGTGTGCATGTCCGTGCGCATGTGCGTGTGCTCGCATGTTTGTATCCATGCAGCTATTCGGTGTGTGTCCCCTGGTCAGGTCCCTAGGCCTCTTTTGGCCCTGAAGCAGGTCCAGTTGGGACCCTGGGGTTAGTAGTTCTTGTGCTTTTGAAGTCAGTATTGCCTGAGATGGACAGGTTTGGATTTGGGGGAAAGCAGTAAGGCTGTACATATCCACAGGTCGTATCTCCAGTGGAGTCAAGGTATAGAAAGGTCCGAGGGGCCCGGCAGGGGATTTGTTCCTGATGGCATGTCTGTTTTGGTGGATGAGACGATGGCTTAACAAGAATACGAGGGTGGCAGGACAGGTCCTTCCTTGGGCTTGTGGCCTTTGTACCTCTGAGAAGCCAGAGCCGGCCTGCCTGGAAGGAGAAAGCTCTCTTGGTTGTATGAGCATAGAAGGCCCAGGAAACTTGGAAGGGATGGAGAATTGGGAAGCAGTGGCAGTGGCAGGCTAGTCTCCTGGAGGCTGTCAGAGGTCTGTCCACCAGCCGTGACTTAGGATCCTGGCAGTGCAGGGGGTGGGCCTCTGGAGAGACTCAGTGTTCATGACAGAAAAGGCTTGCTGGTGGATAGTGGACAGGATTTCCCACAAGACCAGGGTGTACATCATCTGGTATCCTGAGAGGCCCATCTGCCCTGGAAAGTGTGCCTGAAACGGTAAATATTGGCGAGCCAGAGGCAGAGAGGAGTAGGAGGTGCTTAGGTCGGTAGGTCAGTAGGTCAGTAGGTTCACAGGTAGGAGGACACAGGAAGAAGTATGCATGTGTGAGAGTGACGTGGGGACTTGAGAGGAAGGAACAAGAACAAAGTGTCCCTCTCCCCTCCCGCCCCCTGCCCCCCCCCTTGCCCCGTCCCCTCCTCTCATCTCCTAGGAGTGCTGGCTAGTGGTTAGTGAAGGGCTTGGGTGGGGTGAGGGTGGGGTGGATTGTTAGGGAGAGGAGAGAGATTGTCAGGGAGCCCGAATTAGCTCATAGTGGTTGCCTGGTTCCCCGGTCGCCTGGCGATGGTGATCCTTATTTAGTAGGTGCATAGAATTGGGGTCCTGAGGCCAGGACCTGGTAGTCAAGGGGTCAGGGTGGGAGTTTTGTGTGGAAAGAATATTCATTCCTTCTCTTCATATATCCTTGTCCTCAGCTCAGGGCGGTGGGCGGCCTGCGGGCTAGATTGCAGAAGTAGGCATCCTGCCCATCTGGGTCTCTGAAGTGGACTGCATGACTGGATGACTCCCTGGAACAGAATCCAGCAGAACTCATCCTGAGCGGTACCTGAGATAGCAACCTGTGTGGCCAGGTAAGAAGGCTTTCTTTCCGGGTCCCTTCTCTTCATCTCCCCTGGGACTTGGGGCTCAGGACAGGGAAACTGAAGGCATCACAGGCACACACACACACACACACACCAAACAGCCCACCCATTGCCCTGGGTGCACTCGGTAGCCTCCCCTGTGCCCAGAGCTCTCTGACACCAGCACCTAGCTTCCCTACCAGCCAGCCAGGCAGGGAGATCCTGGGAGGGCCTTCTTGGCTGGCAGCCTTGACCTGCAAACTTGAGAGAGTGTGCCCAGGCACCGCGGAGTCTGTGCCGCCCAGAAATGAACTGAGACCTGGCTGTCAGTTTAGAGGACCCCCAGGAAGTGTGGGCCAGCTCGGGCAGGTGTCCTCTGGATCTCTGGGCCCACTCCAGTCCCAGCAGCCAGGCTGGGTCCTCCGAGTGGGCGGGGCCAGCAGCTGGTTGTCCAGTCCAGGGGTTTGTTTCTGAGGCTCCGCCCCTACGGTCCTGATTGGCACTGGGTTTAGGTAGAGCTGCCCTAGGGCCCTGAGCAATACCTGCTCCTGTGCCTTAGGTCTTGCAGGCCTCTTCCCTGGCCATTCTGTGGCTGGCAGGTGCCCTGCAGTCGCCCAGTGCCTGTGATCAGTGTGACCCCTCATCTCAACCTCACGCACCCCCCCCCACACAAAATCACGCAAAGCTCGTCCATGCAAGAACATAGAGAAACATCCCTTAGGTGTCCCTAGTAGCCTGCAAAGGGACCCATCTCTGAGCAGTGGGAAGCCCTAGAGCTTAACTGGCTGCCATGTTGGCTGCTGGTTGCTGCCTCTTGGCGTTTTTTGCCTCTGAAAGGGCGGAGGCACAGAGCCCTTGCTGGCAGGCCATTGGCATGCGCAGTGCTCTACCGCCATCAAGCGGAATGGCTTTGAGGAGTCCGCCTGCAGGTCCCTGCACCTCTCTGAACATGGCGGCCGATCGGCTAGGAAGCTGATCTTTTCCTGGCTGCAGGGGAGCGACTGGGGGCTCCTGAGGCCCTCTTGAGCCAGGAGAGGCCCGTGAGCCCGCAGGGTGCAGCTGCCCAGGGGACGGGGTGGGCACCACAGGGATGGGCTAGCCTGAGTCGGGAAGCACAGCCTCCCAGGTCCAGAGTGCACTGCAGGTTAGGTTGCACGGGGTCAGGAAGGGACCTCTCTACACAGGGATCTGCACCCAGGGCTGCATCTGGGTTCTCGTGGGCAAAGTGTCTTGCCTGTCCCTGTTTAGCAGACCGATCCCGGTCCCCCTTGCTGTTGTCAAAACCTTCCCAGCACCTGCCTTCCTCAGGGGCTGCCATCCCAAACCCCGCCTCCCCGTGTTCTACACAGAGAGACAGGAAGGCCAGACAGGCTACCTGCTTATCTTGCTTCCCAGAGCTCTCAGTAGCTCAGGCCTTGTAGTTTTTCTGGCCAGGTATCTTACAGCCAGTTAACTCCCTCCCTGCCAACCCCAACTCCAACTCCAACCCCAACCCCAACCGCAGCTCACACCCTTCCCACGACTCTGGTCATCTCTGGCTCTCCCTTCCTTTCTTTTAGAAAAGGCTCTCTCTTCTTGTGCCATGCTGCAGGTGGAGATCAGGGTCCCATTCCTGTCAGGAAAACACCCACATCTCAGGAAGCCTTCAGTGGTCTGGGAAGTCCCACCATCCTCCAATGCAAGGCACCTCACTGTGTGCCCCCAATGGGGGAAGAGCCTAGGCAGAGAACTCAGAGTGAAACTCAATAGAAACAGCTAGAGTATGCTATAGTCCCCAGGGTGACCAAAACAGACCAGGCTGCCAGGGTTCCATCCAGGCCGGGCCCCTGGAAAGCCTCCTTACTGTGATGCCTGACACCCAGGAGGGCACTGACTCGGGGGATCTCCTGACTGGGGCCACTTCCCTAACACCCTGGCAGATGTGCCAGGATCAAGGCTGCCAAATCACCTGGCCTTCTCTGGCACGTCCAGGGATGTCTGGAAGAATAGAGAAAGTTCTGGAAATAACGGATGCACAAACTAGGATCCTAGAAGACAGGGAGACCAGAGTTTCATTCTCTCTCTCTGTGCCTGTCTGTATCTTTCTCTGAGTGTGTGTGTGTGTGGGTGGGTGGCGCGAGCGCGCGAGTGTGTGCATGTCCGTGCGCATGTGCGTGTGCTCGCATGTTTGTATCCATGCAGCTATTCGGTGTGTGTCCCCTGGTCAGGTACCTAGGCCTCTTTTGGCCCTGAAGCAGGTCCAGTTGGGACCCTGGGGTTAGTAGTTCTTGTGCTTTTGAAGTCAGTATTGCCTGAGATGGACAGGTTTGGATTTGGGGGAAAGCAGTAAGGCTGTACATATCCACAGGTCGTATCTCCAGTGGAGTCAAGGTATAGAAAGGTCCGAGGGGCCCGGCAGGGGATTTGTTCCTGATGGCATGTCTGTTTTGGTGGATGAGACGATGGCTTAACAAGAATACGAGGGTGGCAGGACAGGTCCTTCCTTGGGCTTGTGGCCTTTGTACCTCTGAGAAGCCAGAGCCGGCCTGCCTGGAAGGAGAAAGCTCTCTTGGTTGTATGAGCATAGAAGGCCCAGGAAACTTGGGAGGGATGGAGAATTGGGAAGCAGTGGCAGTGGCAGGCTAGTCTCCTGGAGGCTGTCAGAGGTCTGTCCACCAGCCGTGACTTAGGATCCTGGCAGTGCAGGGGGTGGGCCTCTGGAGAGACTCAGTGTTCATGACAGAAAAGGCTTGCTGGTGGATAGTGGACAGGATTTCCCACAAGACCAGGGTGTACATCATCTGGTATCCTGAGAGGCCCATCTGCCCTGGAAAGTGTGCCTGAAACGGTAAATATTGGCGAGCCAGAGGCAGAGAGTAGTAGGAGGTGCTTAGGTCGGTAGGTCAGTAGGTTCACAGGTAGGAGGACACAGGAAGAAGTATGCATGTGTGAGAGTGACATGGGGACTTGAGAGGAAGGAACAAGAACAAAGTGTCCCTCTCCCCTCCCGCCCCCTGCCCCCCCCCCCCCCGCCCCATCCCTCCTCTCATCTCCTAGGAGTGCTGGCTAGTGGTTAGTGAAGGGCTTGGGTGGGGTGAGGGTGGGGTGGATTGTTAGGGAGAGGAGAGAGATTGTGAGGGAGCCCGAATTAGCTCATAGTGGTTGCCTGGTTCCCCGGTCGCCTGGCGATGGTGATCCTTATTTAGTAGGTGCATAGAATTGGGGTCCTGAGGCCAGGACCTGGTAGTCAAGGGGTCAGGGTGGGAGTTTTGTGTGGAAAGAATATTCATTCCTTCTCTTCATATATCCTTGTCCTCAGCTCAGGGCGGTGGGCGGCCTGCGGGCTAGATTGCAGAAGTAGGCATCCTGCCCATCTGGGTCTCTGAAGTGGACTGCATGACTGGATGACTCCCTGGAACAGAATCCAGCAGAACTCATCCTGAGCGGTACCTGAGATAGCAACCTGTGTGGCCAGGTAAGAAGGCTTTCTTTCCGGGTCCCTTCTCTTCATCTCCCCTGGGACTTGGGGCTCAGGACAGGGAAACTGAAGGCATCACAGGCACACACACACACACACACACCAAACAGCCCACCCATTGCCCTGGGTGCACTCGGTAGCCTCCCCTGTGCCCAGAGCTCTCTGACACCAGCACTTAGCTTCCCTACCAGCTAGCCAGGCAGGGAGATCCTGGGAGGGCCTTCTTGGCTGGCAGCCTTGACCTGCAAACTTGAGAGAGTGTGCCCAGGCACCGCGGAGTCTGTGCCGCCCAGAAATGAACTGAGACCTGGCTGTCAGTTTAGAGGACCCCCAGGAAGTGTGGGCCAGCTCGGGCAGGTGTCCTCTGGATCTCTGGGCCCACTCCAGTCCCAGCAGCCAGGCTGGGTCCTCCGAGTGGGCGGGGCCAGCAGCTGGTTGTCCAGTCCAGGGGTTTGTTTCTGAGGCTCCGCCCCTACGGTCCTGATTGGCACTGGGTTTACGTAGAGCTGCCCCAGGGCCCTGAGCAATACCTGCTCCTGTGCCTTAGGTCTTGCAGGCCTCTTCCCTGGCCATTCTGTGGCTGGCAGGTGCCCTGCAGTCGCCCAGTGCCTGTGATCAGTGTGACCCCTCATCTCAACCTCACGCACCCCCCCCCCACACACAAAATCATGCAAAGCTCGTCCAAGCAAGAACATAGAGAAACATCCCTTAGGTGTCCCTAGTAGCCTGCAAAGGGACCCATCTCTGAGCAGTGGGAAGCCCTAGCGCTTAACTGGCTGCCATGTTGGCTGCTGGTTGCTGCCTCTTGGCGTTTTTTGCCTCTGAAAGGGCGGAGGCACAGAGCCCTTGCCGGCAGGCCATTGGCATGCACAGTGCTCTACCGCCATCAAGCGGAATGGCTTTGAGGAGTCCGCCTGCAGGTCCCTGCACCTCTCTGAACATGGCGGCCGATCGGCTAGGAAGCTGATCTTTTCCTGGCTGCAGGGGAGCGACTGGGGGCTCCTGAGGCCCTCTTGAGCCAGGAGAGGCCCGTGAGCCCGCAGGGTGCAGCTGCCCAGGGGACGGGGTGGGAACCACAGGGATGGGCTAGCCGGAGTCGGGAAGCACAGCCTCCCAGGTCCAGAGTGCACTGCAGGCGGACATCTTAGGTTGCACGGGGTCAGGAAGGGACCTCTCTACACAGGGATCTGCACCCAGGGCTGCATCTGGGTTCTCGTGGGCAAAGTGTCTTGCCTGTCCCTGTTTAGCAGACCGATCCCGGTCCCCCTTGCTGTTGTCAAAACCTTCCCAGCACCTGCCTTCCTCAGGGGCTGCCATCCCAAACCCCGCCTCCCCGTGTTCTACACAGAGAGACAGGAAGGCCAGACAGGCTACCTGCTTGTCTTGCTTCCCAGAGCTCTCAGTAGCTCAGGCCTTGTAGTTTTTCTGGCCAGGTATCTTACAGCCAGTTAACTCCCTCCCTGCCAACCCCAACTCCAACCCCAACCCCAACCCCAAGCCCAACCGCAGCTCACACCCTTCCCACGACTCTGGTCATCTCTGGCTCTCCCTTCCTTTCTTTTAGAAAAGGCTCTCTCTTCTTGTGCCATGCTGCAGGTGGAGATCAGGGTCCCATTCCTGTCAGGAAAACACCCACATCTCAGGAAGCCTTCAGTGGTCTGGGAAGTCCCACCATCCTCCAATGCAAGGCACCTCACTGTGTGCCCCCAATGGGGGAAGAGCCTAGGCAGAGAACTCAGAGTGAAACTCAATAGAAACAGCTAGAGTATGCTATAGTCCCCAGGGTGACCAAAACAGACCAGGCTGCCAGGGTTCCATCCAGGCCGGGCCCCTGGAAAGCCTCCTTACTGTGATGCCTGACACCCAGGAGGGCAGCTGACTCGGGGGTTCTCCTGACTGGGGCCACTTCCCTAACACCCTGGCAGATGTGCCAGGATCAAGGCTGCCAAATCACCTGGCCTTCTCTGGCACGTCCAGGGATGTCTGGAAGAATAGAGAAAGTTCTGGAAATAACGGATGCACAAACTAGGATCCTAGAAGACAGGGAGACCAGAGTTTCATTCTCTCTCTCTGTGCCTGTCTGTGTCTTTCTCTGAGTGTGTGTGTGTGTGTGTGTGTGTGCGCGCGCGCGCGCGAGTGTGTGCATGTCCGTGCGCATGTGCGTGTGCTCGCATGTTTGTATCCATGCAGCTATTCGGTGTGTGTCCCCTGGTCAGGTCCCTAGGCCTCTTTTGGCCCTGAAGCAGGTCCAGTTGGGACCCTGGGGTTAGTAGTTCTTGTGCTTTTGAAGTCAGTATTGCCTGAGATGGACAGGTTTGGATTTGGGGGAAAGCAGTAAGGCTGTACATATCCACAGGTCGTATCTCCAGTGGAGTCAAGGTATAGAAAGGTCCGAGGGGCCCGGCAGGGGATTTGTTCCTGATGGCATGTCTGTTTTGGTGGATGAGACGATGGCTTAACAAGAATACGAGGGTGGCAGGACAGGTCCTTCCTTGGGCTTGTGGCCTTTGTACCTCTGAGAAGCCAGAGCCGGCCTGCCTGGAAGGAGAAAGCTCTCTTGGTTGTATGAGCATAGAAGGCCCAGGAAACTTGGGAGGGATGGAGAATTGGGAAGCAGTGGCAGTGGCAGGCTAGTCTCCTGGAGGCTGTCAGAGGTCTGTCCACCAGCCGTGACTTAGGATCCTGGCAGTGCAGGGGGTGGGCCTCTGGAGAGACTCAGTGTTCATGACAGAAAAGGCTTGCTGGTGGATAGTGGACAGGATTTCCCACAAGACCAGGGTGTACATCATCTGGTATCCTGAGAGGCCCATCTGCCCTGGAAAGTGTGCCTGAAACGGTAAATATTGGCGAGCCAGAGGCAGAGAGGAGTAGGAGGTGCTTAGGTCGGTAGGTCAGTAGGTCAGTAGGTTCACAGGTAGGAGGACACAGGAAGAAGTATGCATGTGTGAGAGTGACATGGGGACTTGAGAGGAAGGAACAAGAACAAAGTGTCCCTCTCCCCTCCCGCCCCCTGCCCCCCCCCCCGCCCCATCCCTCCTCTCATCTCCTAGGAGTGCTGGCTAGTGGTTAGTGAAGGGCTTGGGTGGGGTGAGGGTGGGGTGGATTGTTAGGGAGAGGAGAGAGATTGTGAGGGAGCCCGAATTAGCTCATAGTGGTTGCCTGGTTCCCCGGTCGCCTGGCGATGGTGATCCTTATTTAGTAGGTGCATAGAATTGGGGTCCTGAGGCCAGGACCTGGTAGTCAAGGGGTCAGGGTGGGAGTTTTGTGTGGAAAGAATATTCATTCCTTCTCTTCATATATCCTTGTCCTCAGCTCAGGGCGGTGGGCGGCCTGCGGGCTAGATTGCAGAAGTAGGCATCCTGCCCATCTGGGTCTCTGAAGTGGACTGCATGACTGGATGACTCCCTGGAACAGAATCCAGCAGAACTCATCCTGAGCGGTACCTGAGATAGCAACCTGTGTGGCCAGGTAAGAAGGCTTTCTTTCCGGGTCCCTTCTCTTCATCTCCCCTGGGACTTGGGGCTCAGGACAGGGAAACTGAAGGCATCACAGGCACACACACACACACACACACCAAACAGCCCACCCATTGCCCTGGGTGCACTCGGTAGCCTCCCCTGTGCCCAGAGCTCTCTGACACCAGCACCTAGCTTCCCTACCAGCTAGCCAGGCAGGGAGATCCTGGGAGGGCCTTCTTGGCTGGCAGCCTTGACCTGCAAACTTGAGAGAGTGTGCCCAGGCACCGCGGAGTCTGTGCCGCCCAGAAATGAACTGAGACCTGGCTGTCAGTTTAGAGGACCCCCAGGAAGTGTGGGCCAGCTCGGGCAGGTGTCCTCTGGATCTCTGGGCCCACTCCAGTCCCAGCAGCCAGGCTGGGTCCTCCGAGTGGGCGGGGCCAGCAGCTGGTTGTCCAGTCCAGGGGTTTGTTTCTGAGGCTCCGCCCCTACGGTCCTGATTGGCACTGGGTTTAGGTAGAGCTGCCCCAGGGCCCTGAGCAATACCTGCTCCTGTGCCTTAGGTCTTGCAGGCCTCTTCCCTGGCCATTCTGTGGCTGGCAGGTGCCCTGCAGTCGCCCAGTGCCTGTGATCAGTGTGACCCCTCATCTCAACCTCACGCACCCCCCCCCCCACACACAAAATCATGCAAAGCTCGTCCAAGCAAGAACATAGAGAAACATCCCTTAGGTGTCCCTAGTAGCCTGCAAAGGGACCCATCTCTGAGCAGTGGGAAGCCCTAGCGCTTAACTGGCTGCCATGTTGGCTGCTGGTTGCTGCCTCTTGGCGTTTTTTGCCTCTGAAAGGGCGGAGGCACAGAGCCCTTGCCGGCAGGCCATTGGCATGCACAGTGCTCTACCGCCATCAAGCGGAATGGCTTTGAGGAGTCCGCCTGCAGGTCCCTGCACCTCTCTGAACATGGCGGCCGATCGGCTAGGAAGCTGATCTTTTCCTGGCTGCAGGGGAGCGACTGGGGGCTCCTGAGGCCCTCTTGAGCCAGGAGAGGCCCGTGAGCCCGCAGGGTGCAGCTGCCCAGGGGACGGGGTGGGAACCACAGGGATGGGCTAGCCGGAGTCGGGAAGCACAGCCTCCCAGGTCCAGAGTGCACTGCAGGCGGACATCTTAGGTTGCACGGGGTCAGGAAGGGACCTCTCTACACAGGGATCTGCACCCAGGGCTGCATCTGGGTTCTCGTGGGCAAAGTGTCTTGCCTGTCCCTGTTTAGCAGACCGATCCCGGTCCCCCTTGCTGTTGTCAAAACCTTCCCAGCACCTGCCTTCCTCAGGGGCTGCCATCCCAAACCCCGCCTCCCCGTGTTCTACACAGAGAGACAGGAAGGCCAGACAGGCTACCTGCTTGTCTTGCTTCCCAGAGCTCTCAGTAGCTCAGGCCTTGTAGTTTTTCTGGCCAGGTATCTTACAGCCAGTTAACTCCCTCCCTGCCAACCCCAACTCCAACCCCAACCCCAACCCCAAGCCCAACCGCAGCTCACACCCTTCCCACGACTCTGGTCATCTCTGGCTCTCCCTTCCTTTCTTTTAGAAAAGGCTCTCTCTTCTTGTGCCATGCTGCAGGTGGAGATCAGGGTCCCATTCCTGTCAGGAAAACACCCACATCTCAGGAAGCCTTCAGTGGTCTGGGAAGTCCCACCATCCTCCAATGCAAGGCACCTCACTGTGTGCCCCCAATGGGGGAAGAGCCTAGGCAGAGAACTCAGAGTGAAACTCAATAGAAACAGCTAGAGTATGCTATAGTCCCCAGGGTGACCAAAACAGACCAGGCTGCCAGGGTTCCATCCAGGCCGGGCCCCTGGAAAGCCTCCTTACTGTGATGCCTGACACCCAGGAGGGCAGCTGACTCGGGGGTTCTCCTGACTGGGGCCACTTCCCTAACACCCTGGCAGATGTGCCAGGATCAAGGCTGCCAAATCACCTGGCCTTCTCTGGCACGTCCAGGGATGTCTGGAAGAATAGAGAAAGTTCTGGAAATAACGGATGCACAAACTAGGATCCTAGAAGACAGGGAGACCAGAGTTTCATTCTCTCTCTCTGTGCCTGTCTGTGTCTTTCTCTGAGTGTGTGTGTGTGTGTGTGTGTGTGCGCGCAGCGCGCGCGAGTGTGTGCATGTCCGTGCGCATGTGCGTGTGCTCGCATGTTTGTATCCATGCAGCTATTCGGTGTGTGTCCCCTGGTCAGGTCCCTAGGCCTCTTTTGGCCCTGAAGCAGGTCCAGTTGGGACCCTGGGGTTAGTAGTTCTTGTGCTTTTGAAGTCAGTATTGCCTGAGATGGACAGGTTTGGATTTGGGGGAAAGCAGTAAGGCTGTACATATCCACAGGTCGTATCTCCAGTGGAGTCAAGGTATAGAAAGGTCCGAGGGGCCCGGCAGGGGATTTGTTCCTGATGGCATGTCTGTTTTGGTGGATGAGACGATGGCTTAACAAGAATACGAGGGTGGCAGGACAGGTCCTTCCTTGGGCTTGTGGCCTTTGTACCTCTGAGAAGCCAGAGCCGGCCTGCCTGGAAGGAGAAAGCTCTCTTGGTTGTATGAGCATAGAAGGCCCAGGAAACTTGGGAGGGATGGAGAATTGGGAAGCAGTGGCAGTGGCAGGCTAGTCTCCTGGAGGCTGTCAGAGGTCTGTCCACCAGCCGTGACTTAGGATCCTGGCAGTGCAGGGGGTGGGCCTCTGGAGAGACTCAGTGTTCATGACAGAAAAGGCTTGCTGGTGGATAGTGGACAGGATTTCCCACAAGACCAGGGTGTACATCATCTGGTATCCTGAGAGGCCCATCTGCCCTGGAAAGTGTGCCTGAAACGGTAAATATTGGCGAGCCAGAGGCAGAGAGGAGTAGGAGGTGCTTAGGTCGGTAGGTCAGTAGGTCAGTAGGTTCACAGGTAGGAGGACACAGGAAGAAGTATGCATGTGTGAGAGTGACATGGGGACTTGAGAGGAAGGAACAAGAACAAAGTGTCCCTCTCCCCTCCCGCCCCCTGCCCCCCCCCCCCGCCCCATCCCTCCTCTCATCTCCTAGGAGTGCTGGCTAGTGGTTAGTGAAGGGCTTGGGTGGGGTGAGGGTGGGGTGGATTGTTAGGGAGAGGAGAGAGATTGTGAGGGAGCCCGAATTAGCTCATAGTGGTTGCCTGGTTCCCCGGTCGCCTGGCGATGGTGATCCTTATTTAGTAGGTGCATAGAATTGGGGTCCTGAGGCCAGGACCTGGTAGTCAAGGGGTCAGGGTGGGAGTTTTGTGTGGAAAGAATATTCATTCCTTCTCTTCATATATCCTTGTCCTCAGCTCAGGGCGGTGGGCGGCCTGCGGGCTAGATTGCAGAAGTAGGCATCCTGCCCATCTGGGTCTCTGAAGTGGACTGCATGACTGGATGACTCCCTGGAACAGAATCCAGCAGAACTCATCCTGAGCGGTACCTGAGATAGCAACCTGTGTGGCCAGGTAAGAAGGCTTTCTTTCCGGGTCCCTTCTCTTCATCTCCCCTGGGACTTGGGGCTCAGGACAGGGAAACTGAAGGCATCACAGGCACACACACACACACACACACCAAACAGCCCACCCATTGCCCTGGGTGCACTCGGTAGCCTCCCCTGTGCCCAGAGCTCTCTGACACCAGCACCTAGCTTCCCTACCAGCTAGCCAGGCAGGGAGATCCTGGGAGGGCCTTCTTGGCTGGCAGCCTTGACCTGCAAACTTGAGAGAGTGTGCCCAGGCACCGCGGAGTCTGTGCCGCCCAGAAATGAACTGAGACCTGGCTGTCAGTTTAGAGGACCCCCAGGAAGTGTGGGCCAGCTCGGGCAGGTGTCCTCTGGATCTCTGGGCCCACTCCAGTCCCAGCAGCCAGGCTGGGTCCTCCGAGTGGGCGGGGCCAGCAGCTGGTTGTCCAGTCCAGGGGTTTGTTTCTGAGGCTCCGCCCCTACGGTCCTGATTGGCACTGGGTTTAGGTAGAGCTGCCCCAGGGCCCTGAGCAATACCTGCTCCTGTGCCTTAGGTCTTGCAGGCCTCTTCCCTGGCCATTCTGTGGCTGGCAGGTGCCCTGCAGTCGCCCAGTGCCTGTGATCAGTGTGACCCCTCATCTCAACCTCACGCACCCCCCCCCCCCACACACAAAATCATGCAAAGCTCGTCCAAGCAAGAACATAGAGAAACATCCCTTAGGTGTCCCTAGTAGCCTGCAAAGGGACCCATCTCTGAGCAGTGGGAAGCCCTAGCGCTTAACTGGCTGCCATGTTGGCTGCTGGTTGCTGCCTCTTGGCGTTTTTTGCCTCTGAAAGGGCGGAGGCACAGAGCCCTTGCCGGCAGGCCATTGGCATGCACAGTGCTCTACCGCCATCAAGCGGAATGGCTTTGAGGAGTCCGCCTGCAGGTCCCTGCACCTCTCTGAACATGGCGGTCCGATCGGCTAGGAAGCTGATCTTTTCCTGGCTGCAGGGGAGCGACTGGGGGCTCCTGAGGCCCTCTTGAGCCAGGAGAGGCCCGTGAGCCCGCAGGGTGCAGCTGCCCAGGGGACGGGGTGGGAACCACAGGGATGGGCTAGCCGGAGTCGGGAAGCACAGCCTCCCAGGTCCAGAGTGCACTGCAGGCGGACATCTTAGGTTGCACGGGGTCAGGAAGGGACCTCTCTACACAGGGATCTGCACCCAGGGCTGCATCTGGGTTCTCGTGGGCAAAGTGTCTTGCCTGTCCCTGTTTAGCAGACCGATCCCGGTCCCCCTTGCTGTTGTCAAAACCTTCCCAGCACCTGCCTTCCTCAGGGGCTGCCATCCCAAACCCCGCCTCCCCGTGTTCTACACAGAGAGACAGGAAGGCCAGACAGGCTACCTGCTTGTCTTGCTTCCCAGAGCTCTCAGTAGCTCAGGCCTTGTAGTTTTTCTGGCCAGGTATCTTACAGCCAGTTAACTCCCTCCCTGCCAACCCCAACTCCAACTCCAACCCCAACCCCAAGCCCAACCGCAGCTCACACCCTTCCCATGACTCTGGTCATCTCTGGCTCTCCCTTCCTTTCTTTTAGAAAAGGCTCTCTCTTCTTGTGCCATGCTGCAGGTGGAGATCAGGGTCCCATTCCTGTCAGGAAAACACCCACATCTCAGGAAGCCTTCAGTGGTCTGGGAAGTCCCACCATCCTCCAATGCAAGGCACCTCACTGTGTGCCCCCAATGGGGGAAGAGCCTAGGCAGAGAACTCAGAGTGAAACTCAATAGAAACAGCTAGAGTATGCTATAGTCCCCAGGGTGACCAAAACAGACCAGGCTGCCAGGGTTCCATCCAGGCCGGGCCCCTGGAAAGCCTCCTTACTGTGATGCCTGACACCCAGGAGGGCAGCTGACTCGGGGGTTCTCCTGACTGGGGCCACTTCCCTAACACCCTGGCAGATGTGCCAGGATCAAGGCTGCCAAATCACCTGGCCTTCTCTGGCACGTCCAGGGATGTCTGGAAGAATAGAGAAAGTTCTGGAAATAACGGATGCACAAACTAGGATCCTAGAAGACAGGGAGACCAGAGTTTCATTCTCTCTCTCTGTGCCTGTCTGTGTCTTTCTCTGAGTGTGTGTGTGTGTGGGTGGGTGGCGCGAGCGCGCGCGCGCGTGTGCGTGCATGTCCGTGCGCGTGTGTGCCTGCTCGCATGTTTGTATCCATGCAGCTATTCGGTGTGTGTCCCCTGGTCAGGTCCCTAGGCCTCTTTTGGCCCTGAAGCAGGTCCAGTTGGGACCCTGGGGTTAGTAGTTCTTGTGCTTTTGAAGTCAGTATTGCCTGAGATGGACAGGTTTGGTTTTGGGGGAAAGCAGTAAGGCTTTACATATCCACAGGTCGTATCTCCAGTGGAGTCAAGGTATAGAAAGGTCCGAGGGGCCCGGCAGGGGATTTGTTCCTGATGGCATGTCTGTTTTGGTGGATGAGACGATGGCTTAACAAGAATACGAGGGTGGCAGGACAGGTCCTTCCTTGGGCTTGTGGCCTTTGTACCTCTGAGAAGCCAGAGCCGGCCTGCCTGGAAGGAGAAAGCTCTCTTGGTTGTATGAGCATAGAAGGCCCAGGAAACTTGGGAGGGATGGAGAATTGGGAAGCAGTGGCAGTGGCAGGCTAGTCTCCTGGAGGCTGTCAGAGGTCTGTCCACCAGCCGTGACTTAGGATCCTGGCAGTGCAGGGGGTGGGCCTCTGGAGAGACTCAGTGTTCATGACAGAAAAGGCTTGCTGGTGGATAGTGGACAGGATTTCCCACAAGACCAGGGTGTACATCATCTGGTATCCTGAGAGGCCCATCTGCCCTGGAAAGTGTGCCTGAAACGGTAAATATTGGCGAGCCAGAGGCAGAGAGTAGTAGGAGGTGCTTAGGTCAGTAGGTCAGTAGGTCAGTAGGTTCACAGGTAGGAGGACACAGGAAGAAGTATGCATGTGTGAGAGTGACATGGGGACTTGAGAGGAAGGAACAAGAACAAAGTGTCCCTCTCCCCTCCCACCCCCTGACCCCCCCCCCTTGCCCCGTCCCCTCCTCTCATCTCCTAGGAGTGCTGGCTAGTGGTTAGTGAAGGGCTTGGGTGGGGTGAGGGTGGGGTGGATTGTTAGGGAGAGGAGAGAGATTGTGAGGGAGCCCGAATTAGCTCATAGTGGTTGCCTGGTTCCCCGGTCGCCTGGCGATGGTGATCCTTATTTAGTAGGTGCATAGAATTGGGGTCCTGAGGCCAGGACCTGGTAGTCAAGGGGTCAGGGTGGGAGTTTTGTGTGGAAAGAATATTCATTCCTTCTCTTCATATATCCTTGTCCTCAGCTCAGGGCGGTGGGCGGCCTGCGGGCTAGATTGCAGAAGTAGGCATCCTGCCCATCTGGGTCTCTGAAGTGGACTGCATGACTGGATGACTCCCTGGAACAGAATCCAGCAGAACTCATCCTGAGCGGTACCTGAGATAGCAACCTGTGTGGCCAGGTAAGAAGGCTTTCTTTCCGGGTCCCTTCTCTTCATCTCCCCTGGGACTTGGGGCTCAGGACAGGGAAACTGAAGGCATCACAGGCACACACACACACACACACACACACACACACACAAACAGCCCACCCATTGCCCTGGGTGCACTCGGTAGCCTCCCCTGTGCCCAGAGCTCTCTGACACCAGCACCTAGCTTCCCTACCAGCTAGCCAGGCAGGGAGATCCTGGGAGGGCCTTCTTGGCTGGCAGCCTTGACCTGCAAACTTGAGAGAGTGTGCCCAGGCACCGCGGAGTCTGTGCCGCCCAGAAATGAACTGAGACCTGGCTGTCAGTTTAGAGGACCCCCAGGAAGTGTGGGCCAGCTCAGGCAAGTGTCCTCTGGATCTCTGGGCCCACTCCAGTCCCAGCAGCCAGGCTGGGTCCTCCGAGTGGGCGGGGCCAGCAGCTGGTTGTCCAGTCCAGGGGTTTGTTTCTGAGGCTCCGCCCCTACGGTCCTGATTGGCACTGGGTTTAGGTAGAGCTGCCCTAGGGCCCTGAGCAATACCTGCTCCTGTGCCTTAGGTCTTGCAGGCCTCTTCCCTGGCCATTCTGTGGCTGGCAGGTGCCCTGCAGTCGCCCAGTGCCTGTGATCAGTGTGACCCCTCATCTCAACCTCACGCACCCCCCCCCCACACACAAAATCACGCAAAGCTCGTCCACGCAAGAACATAGAGAAACATCCCTTAGGTGTCCCTAGTAGCCTGCAAAGGGACCCATCTCTGAGCAGTGGGAAGCCCTAGCGCTTAACTGGCTGCCATGTTGGCTGCTGGTTGCTGCCTCTTGGCGTTTTTTGCCTCTGAAAGGGCGGAGGCACAGAGCCCTTGCCGGCAGGCCATTGGCATGCACAGTGCTCTACCGCCATCAAGCGGAATGGCTTTGAGGAGTCCGCCTGCAGGTCCCTGCACCTCTCTGAACATGGCGGCCGATCGGCTAGGAAGCTGATCTTTTCCTGGCTGCAGGGGAGCGACTGGGGGCTCCTGAGGCCCTCTTGAGCCAGGAGAGGCCCGTGAGCCCGCAGGGTGCAGCTGCCCAGGGGACGGGGTGGGCACCACAGGGATGGGCTAGCCTGAGTCGGGAAGCACAGCCTCCCAGGTCCAGAGTGCACTGCAGGCGGACATCTTAGGTTGCACGGGGTCAGGAAGGGACCTCTCTACACAGGGATCTGCACCCAGGGCTGCATCTGGGTTCTCGTGGGCAAAGTGTCTTGCCTGTCCCTGTTTAGCAGACCGATCCCGGTCCCCCTTGCTGTTGTCAAAACCTTCCCAGCACCTGCCTTCCTCAGGGGCTGCCATCCCAAACCCCGCCTCCCCGTGTTCTACACAGAGAGACAGGAAGGCCAGACAGGCTACCTGCTTGTCTTGCTTCCCAGAGCTCTCAGTAGCTCAGGCCTTGTAGTTTTTCTGGCCAGGTATCTTACAGCCAGTTAACTCCCTCCCTGCCAACCCCAACTCCAACTCCAACCCCAACCCCAACCCCAACCGCAGCTCATGCCCTTCCCACGACTCTGGTCATCTCTGGCTCTCCCTTCCTTTCTTTTAGAAAAGGCTCTCTCTTCTTGTGCCATGCTACAGGTGGAGATCAGGGTCCCATTCCTGTCAGGAAAACACCCACATCTCAGGAAGCCTTCAGTGGTCTGGGAAGTCCCACCATCCTCCAATGCAAGGCACCTCACTGTGTGCCCCCAGTGGGGGAAGAGCCTAGGCAGAGAACTCAGAGTGAAACTCAATAGAAACAGCTAGAGTATGCTATAGTCCCCAGGGTGACCAAAACAGACCAGGCTGCCAGGGTTCCATCCAGGCCGGGCCCCTGGAAAGCCTCCTTACTGTGATGCCTGACACCCAGGAGGGCAGCTGACTCGGGGGTTCTCCTGACTGGGCCACTTCCCTAACACCCTGGCAGATGTGCCAGGATCAAGGCTGCCAAATCACCTGGCCTTCTCTGGCACGTCCAGGGATGTCTGGAAGAATAGAGAAAGTTCTGGAAATAACGGATGCACAAACTAGGATCCTAGAAGACAGGGAGACCAGAGTTTCATTCTCTCTCTCTGTGCCTGTCTGTGTCTTTCTCTGAGTGTGTGTGTGTGTGTGTGCGCGCGCGCGCGCAAGTGTGTGCATGTCCGTGCGCATGTGCGTGTGCTCGCATGTTTGTATCCATGCAGCTATTCGGTGTGTGTCCCCTGGTCAGGTCCCTAGGCCTCTTTTGGCCCTGAAGCAGGTCCAGTTGGGACCCTGGGGTTAGTAGTTCTTGTGCTTTTGAAGTCAGTATTGCCTGAGATGGACAGGTTTGGATTTGGGGGAAAGCAGTAAGGCTGTACATATCCACAGGTCGTATCTCCAGTGGAGTCAAGGTATAGAAAGGTCCGAGGGGCCCGGCAGGGGATTTGTTCCTGATGGCATGTCTGTTTTGGTGGATGAGACGATGGCTTAACAAGAATACGAGGGTGGCAGGACAGGTCCTTCCTTGGGCTTGTGGCCTTTGTACCTCTGAGAAGCCAGAGCCGGCCTGCCTGGAAGGAGAAAGCTCTCTTGGTTGTATGAGCATAGAAGGCCCAGGAAACTTGGGAGGGATGGAGAATTGGGAAGCAGTGGCAGTGGCAGGCTAGTCTCCTGGAGGCTGTCAGAGGTCTGTCCACCAGCCGTGACTTAGGATCCTGGCAGTGCAGGGGGTGGGCCTCTGGAGAGACTCAGTGTTCATGACAGAAAAGGCTTGCTGGTGGATAGTGGACAGGATTTCCCACAAGACCAGGGTGTACATCATCTGGTATCCTGAGAGGCCCATCTGCACAGGAAAGTGTGCCTGAAACGGTAAATATTGGCGAGCCAGAGGCAGAGAGGAGTAGGAGGTGCTTAGGTCGGTAGGTCAGTAGGTTCACAGGTAGGAGGACACAGGAAGAAGTATGCATGTGTGAGAGTGACATGGGGACTTGAGAGGAAGGAACAAGAACAAAGTGTCCCT